>NC_091126.1:117271206-117591920 GCF_040183065.1 Periplaneta americana | reverse complement strand
CTACTCCAATAATAACAAAACTGATACAACTTATTGCCGCACTAAATCCCAAGGTATATTTCAAACAAGGTTCCATATAATCCGTAAATTCGCAAGTGAAATTTAATGATACACTACAGAACAATAAGGAGAGCATCGAGGAAGCGAGAGAGAGAATAAAAGAACGGCAGCTAGATAGGGCACTCGACATAACAAACAACCTCATAAAGAGCGCCTGTCAACCAGCACAAAGAAGGGCGCAACCGTGGTTTGATAGGACGTGCTACGAGGAACGGAAGGAAACGCTACGAGCACTAGTCAAGGCGAAGACATCCAAAAATCCAGAAGACCTGACAAGATACGCCGAGAAAAGAAAACAGTATAAATACACAATCAAGGTCAAAAAAGACAACTACGTGGAAAAGAAAGCACAACAAATGATAGAAGAAGCAGAGAAGGACCCTTTCCGGGCATTAAAGCGGAAACCGAGAGGAGTGATGAAAGAAATACCGATTCAAAATTGGCAAAATCACTTCGCCCAAATACTGAATAAGGGAAACAGAACGGAAGCATACGAAGCAAGTACCCCCGAAGACGCGGAAACAGGGGACCGGGGAATGGAAATCACGGAGGACGAAGTCACCGAAGGGATCGGAGAAGCCAAAAATAGAAAAGCCACAGGCCGGGATCAAATAGCGTACGAACATCTAAAGGCATCAGCAGACATATTTAAAACAGTATGGAAAGAGTTGTTTAATAAATGTTTGGAGATGGGATCCGTACCAGAGCAATGGAGAAGGGCAACCCTGAAAATTCTGTACAAAGGCAAAGGAAGCACGGAAGACATGAACTCCTACAGAGGGGTGGTACTGGAAAACACCTTATTCAAAATATTTATGAAAATATTGACAAACAGACTGACGGACATCAACCAAATAAGCATACCAGCAAGTCAGTTCGGATTCAGGAAAGGTATGTCCACCCTACAAGCAGCGTCAGCACTATTATACGAGATCGAAGAAGCCCTTAGTAAGCCGAAAGGAAAGTACTATGTAGTTTTCATAGATTATGAAAAAGCTTTCGACTACTTAAATAGGAATATACTACGCAGGAAGCTAAAGGACATGATTGGGAACGATCACCCCATTGCTGGAATAGTGGAAGACATAATGAGGCGAAATTGGCTCGAGATAAGCGATGAAGTGGCAGCATCAGACGAGGTTATACAGACCAACGGGGTAATGCAAGGAGACCCAATTAGCCCGCTGCTATTTAATATAATGACAGCAGACATTGGGAAGGCAATGGAAGGAAGCACGCTGATAATGTACGCGGACGACATGGCCATCGGCTCCGCAAACAAAGAGGCAATCCAGCACGGCATAGACGCAGTACAAAGATGGGCATCCGAAAATGAGTTCGTAATAAATAAAAACAAGACAGTACAAATGGTCTTCAGGAGAGGTGGAAGAGTAGCGGCAAGTGACACCCTCAAGCTAGGCGACGAACCGATTCGACTAGTAAATAAATTCAAATACTTAGGCATTACTCTGCAGCCAACCGCAAAGTCTTTCAGCGCACACATACAGAAGAGAGCATCAGCAGCTATAAGAGCAATCTGTAATATCAAGGACATTACAAGACTAAAGCTAGAGACAGCCATGCAACTATTCGAGACAGTGATCACCCCAATCGCTAGCTACGGGCTAGAACTAGTATGGGAGAAGCTTACGGCGAGCGACATGGAGAGGCTGGAGAAAGTAAAAACTAGATTCATGAAGAGGGCACTAGGTGCAAGCAAATATACACCGAGCAGAATGGTCTACATGTTGGCCAGAGAAACACCATTCCTGGAGGACCTGCGAATCAGGATGATGCTGACAGCAACGGAACCATACAAGGATGTCGCAGAGAGAAGAAAACAGAAGGAAAGAGAGATAGAAAAAGAATTCTTCGCAACAGACGCCATGACGAAGAGGGAGTGGACCAGAAGCAAACAAACACAAAGACATGCTATTATAGGTTTGGCCACGCACGGTTTCCACCATAAATTGTGCAAGACAGTGAAGTTCCACCAACCGAGTGACTCGTGTGAATGCAAGTTATGTGAACAAAAGTGCGGCAGATATCACTTCAAACAGTGTAGAAGATGGACGGGGTCGTTGAACGACTTGATAAAACAATAATGTGTATTATCAATGCTCTTTCGAGCTCATTTTTTACTTATTATTATTCTCGAACAATCTAACACAATGAACTTAAGTTACCAGTGTAGAATACAGTTCGAGCTCTATTTCCTGAGTGCACGTCGATTCGACTGAATGAAGTTGTCGGTACACGGCCTGCCTCCTGAGTAATGTTATCGGTACGACCTCCGGCGCCTTGGTAATGTTACATATAACTGCACGTAGCCAGGTAATCTCGTTTTTCCCTCTCTCTTTGTCTGACGTAATCAATCGGCCAATAGGATAATTTGGATAAGTAAATTAAGGAAATCGTAGTGCTATCTATAACATATCGTCTGAGAGCACTCTGTCGGGCGATGTGACGTACTAGGTGAATAACTACGATGTCGAGCACGGCTCAAAGCACAAAAAATAATAATTGAAATTCTGATTGAAATCACACAACCATAACACAGTAAAAACGATACTTCATGCACTTGCTTCAAGGGTTCGAATACAACTGCGTACAATTAGACCTGCTACGAGGGTGGCTGTTTTATGACTGCCAGACCTTGGAGATAGTTATGGTATATTGTAAACACCACAAAATTAAAAGTGGATAAATTATTTTTGGCCAGTTTTTTAGCCTCTTGGAAAAATTGTGCGATCCCACTCGTTTCACGGTGAAGCATGCCAACCATTACTCCACAGTGATGGATTGTTTTTTAATATAAATGAAATGAGGGAAGGTGAAGAATGTTGTAGAAATGAAAAGGTAAACGAAAGTATGTACACCGATAAAATCCCTCTGCACCATAAATTCTGTCACGGCCTGAACGGGGATCGAACGTGCGTTGCCTAGATGGAAGACCGGCGTGCTTTGTAGCACTTCAGCCACAGACGCGGAGGTCGAGAGCATAATATTGGAAACAACCCCACTTAAAGACTGCGCGTTTCACAATGTAACATGAACCCTCTATCTTTATCTATTCTTCTTCCGTGGTTCTTCAGTGTTTGTAGTTGCTGTGTCATCTTGGTTTATGATCAGTCGTAGTGGTCATGGGTAACATTGGTAAACAGACTTGTAATCACAATTAGTGTCTGATAGCAAAATGGCGGCCGCTTCTAACGGCGCCCATGTTCATAATAGTTGATCTAAATGAGGGGTTGGAAAGCAATGGTGGATCATTAATGTTTAGGTGAGGGGTTTGGTTTTTTCCATTCAATTCAATTCAATTGATTTGGCCATTAGACATACAGTTTTAGGCTTCGTCAGAATACATTGAAAAAACATGTAAATACATTTAAAAAAACACTAATAATAGAAACAGTAAAATTTGAGTAATACAATGAAAACATGAAATAATTTGAAACTTTTAAATTGAAGATAACTAACTAAATTGCAATTAAACTTATTTATTAAAATACAATATCATACAAATTTGTGTTGAAAAACTCAGCAACAGAATAATATTTGTAACTAATCTAAATAACTTTATTTATTAAAAAACAATTTCGTGTGAATTTATTTTAAGAAATTCATCTACAGAGTAGAAAGGTTTAAATAAAAGCAAATTATAAAATCTAGCTTTGAAACTATTGGTTGGTAACTTATAATATTGACTGGGAAGCTTATTATATAATTTCATCCCCATGACATAATAATTTGTACTAGTTTTATGTAATCTACAGTATGGAATATTAATTTGTTCACTATTTCTAATTTCATGATCATGTATATTGGCTATCAATGAGTAATTGTTTATATTTTGTCGAGTGTAAAGGACTAGGTCCTATATATATATATATATATATATATATATATATATATATATATATATATATATATAATTTATGACAGTTAATATCTGTGATTGTTTGAAAAGAGGTCGACAATGTTCAAGATAGTTTGATTGACATAGAATTCTAATGGCTTTCTTTTGCAAAATCAAGACTCTCCCAATTTTGCTACCATTTCCCAGAAAATTAAGGCATACCTAATTATCGACTGAAAGAACGAAAATTAGGCACATCCTAAATGATTTTGAGAAACACAAGTAACTAATTTCTTTAATAAATATATAACTCTTGATAATTTTGTGCATATATATTCGATATGTTTTTCCCATATTAAACTGGAATCTATAAAATGTCCTAAAAATTTGGTATAGTTTTATATGTTGTCCTTTTTTATTACATGATTTAGGGTAAAAGTTATGTTGATAGCCTTTACTTGATTAAGCAAAAAACCATTAGATTCAAACCATAAATCCATCTGTGATAGAATATCACTGGTTAGAGCATGTAATTCATTCAGAGTAGAGCTAGAACATAAGAATGAAGTGTCATCAGCATACATCATTGTTATAGCTTTAATGAATTTAGGAAGGTCATTTATTGCTACTAAGAATAGCAGTGGACCAATTATTGAGCCTTGCGGAACACCATAATGTATACTGGAGAGACTTGACCAATTTTCACCTATTGAGACTAATTGCCTTTTGCCATTAAGATAGGTTCTAAAATATTTATTGCATTCCCTCGAATACCGTAAAATTCTAATTTTGATAGAATTACGTTGTGATCAACGCAATCGAAAGCTTTGGAGAGATCACAAAACACAGCATTAACTTGTGACCTATTTCCATAATTTCTTAAAATTTCTGTTATTAAAAGCTCAATGGCATCATTTGTTGATTTCCTTCTTCTAAAGCCAAATTGGTTAGTACTAAAGATATTTGAATTTTCAAAGTAGTCATAAATTTGATTGAAAATTGCATATTCAAATATCTTAGAGAGCACTGGAATGATAGAGATTGGTCTGTAACTATTTGGACTTGATCTATTGCCTTTTTTATAAATTGGGATTACTTTCGAAATGTTTAGTTGATCTGGAAATAGACCTTGTTTTAGACACATATTGATCATATTTGTAAGAGGAATATAAATTGAATTTATAACTTAAAAATATCATTTGACATATCGTAAACATCTTTTGAATTTGATTTTTTTCAAAGTTTTTATTATATTCCATACCTCTTCAGTGGTGAAATCTCTCCATTTAAAAGTGCATGAGATTTTGCCGTTTTCGGTTAGTATTTCCATAGGGGATAGCTCATAGCATTGAATTTTGTATTTGATTTTGTTCACCGAGTCAATGAAAAATTCATTAAACTCTTTCGGCGATATATTATGATTGTTTATTTGATTTTTAGAGTTACTAGACCTTTCTTTATTTATCAGATTCCAGGCAGTTTTACATATGTTATCAGAGTTGACAATTAATTTTGTGTTACAGTCTAGTTTCGCTTGAGTTGATTGATTTCTGTATTGTTTCTTAATTTCATATAATTTATTTTTAACTGTGAGCAGATCAGTCTCTTTATAAATATCAAGTAGCATTAGTAATTGGGTTTTCATCTGTTTTAATTCTTCAGAGTACCATTTGTTTTTATGTTTTTTTTTTTTTTGATAATATTTAGTTTTACATTCTTGACTTCCAATGCTAAGTTAAAATATTCTAAAATTATATTTAAAAATATATTTAAAAATTTGAGCTGCATTAGGCTCTTGAACATTGAAGAAGGATTCCCAATCAATATTGTTTATATAACAACAAAATTTCATTACTCTTTCAGCGGTAAATAAACGCATTTTAATAATTTGAAGTTGGTTATATCCGTTTCTCAAGTGAATATTTAATTGCAATAATAAGGCAGAGTGGTCGGAATATGGAAAATTTTTTACCTGAATGGTATATGATTCCCGCTAACTATTTATGAAAATGTTGTCGAGGCATGCATTTCCTCTCGTAGGAGTGTAATTTCCTGGATGGAATTTGAATTTTCTTAATATATTTAATAGGTCAAGTACATTTGTTTTCTCTGTTAAGACTTCAAAGTCAGAATTTACGTCTCCCCCTATTACTACTACTGTGTAATTGGGCCATTTAGTGAGTATTTGAAGGAGCTTTTCGAGGTGAATTAAAAAAATATTTGAATATCCACTTGGAGATCTATAAATACAAATAATTACCGATTTCAATGAGTCAATCATTAATCCTGAACATTCGCAATGAAATTCTACTTTTAGTTCGTTAATTTCCATAGGAATAAAGTCTCAGTTGTTTTTTTTAACAAAAATAGCTGATCCTCCATGAATATGATTAGATCTTTTGAAACAATCACCTAAGTTAAAACTATCAAAATTTATACAGTCAATATTATAGTCACGCAATCAATGTTCCGTAAAACACAAAAATGAATAGGTGTCTAAGTTAAACAAAGTTTCCAGGAGATTAATTTTGTTATTCAAATCCTGTATATTGAGATATAGACCAGTTATTGTTATTATTGCATTGTTATCATTTGGTGATGATGATGAGTTTTCTATGTGGCCTGCGTTTGGGGGCGCACAATCACAAAATCAATCAAAAAATTAAGACACAACGTTTCGAAGGGTGGTTCTCCCTTCGTCTTCAGGTTGAAGGAAGGAGACTAAGGAAAAACCTACTGTTGGGATCTTTACGTACAGCTACTTTGTATGACTGATCGATAGATTCCTCGAAAAATCGAAAAATCGAAGGAGAATTGGGAGGAAAATTTAAAAGGTACGCAAAACGCGTCCTTGCAATGGGTTGGGGGCTGTACAAAACTAAACATGTGAGCTCCAAGCCTGTTGGCCACTAGTCTCACTCCGGGTTACGCTGCTCCCCTGAGGGAGCTCTAGAAAATTTTGAAGGGGAAGCCGAAATTGGACGTAACCTCTTAGGTACCACATACACGGGGGGGGCTGACATTGATCAATTGATCACGGAACGGGGCGAGGAGGAGTTGGCTGGTGTTTGCCGTTAGAATGGCAAGAAGCCGTCATCTGTTGTTCGATGACAAAGCACGTGAAGGCCGTCGGAAGAAGCGCCGTGAAATCTAATCTGCAATTTGAGAGTTCCCTGTTCTTTCAATTTGCGACTTATTGAGTGACCTCGTATATTTAATAGACTATTTATATTATCTGAACTAGGGCATACATCGTTTATAATAAGGGTGGAATATATATGGGGAAGGGCATATAGGTCCGTGGCCCATTTCTTATAGGGCTCATCCCGACATTTGTCTCACGCCTGAGGTAAACCACGGAATACCTTAGGCGAGATGAGTTGTCTCATGTATAAGAGACTAGCCAATTTGGCTATTATGTAGGAGGTGATTGTTGTCCTGAGCCTTGTTGAATCGTCTCAATTTTGAGACAAGCCATTTGGCTATATGATGGCTCAATTACGAAGAGGGGGGAGAGATGTACTTATTTAATTAATTTAAAGGAATTAGGGAGATTAATGGGGATATGAGTGCAGGTCCGTGGCCCATTTCTTTTAGGGCTCATCCCGACATTTGTCTTAGCGCCTTAGGAAAACCACGGAAAAACCTAGGCAGGATGAGTTGTCTCAATATCAGAGACTAGCCAGTTGGCTCTTAGGTTGAATTACTCTATGAATCGATGGATATATACTAGCCAATTGGCTCTATGATAGTTCCATCGATAAACAAAAGTAGATATTGTTAGGGAGGGATTTTGTTTAGCCCAGTTAAGACAAGGTAATTTTACAGCGGTTGCACTATCCAAGGAGTCTCATGGAGTTGAGTCGTGGCTACCAAAACCTGGGAGTAACGCCAGCCTCCCTGTCCTCCTGTCTCAATAGTATAGTTAATGGACCTGTCTGGTGTCTACGCCGAACCTAGGATCATACTGGCCGAGGCCAGATATGAGCGGGTTGGGGTTAGCACGAGCTTCCGCATACAGGTTTCTAGCCAGTCGAGCAATGAACTCGTCTATGGTTGGCAACTCTAGTTCATCATGGAACTTTCTTCTCGAGGCGACTCGGGGGAGATGGGTAATGAGTCGAATCACCTGGTTTTGGACAACTTGGAGTTTACGGAGATGGGACACTGCGGCAAACCCCCATGCGGGTGCGGCATAGGTAATGACAGAGCGAATGAGGGCCTTATACATGGTAAGTCCTACCCTCAGGTTGTCAGGAGTTAAGGCCGCCAGAATGGGATAGTGTCTAACTATCAGCCCGTTGGCCTTACGAAGAAGGGATTGGATGTGATCTCGGAAGTTGAGATGAGAGTCCATAATGATCCCTAAATATTTAATTTGGTTCATCCACGGCATTTCTCGTCCGAAAAGTGTGGGTGGTGGTGGTATGTCTTCGAGCCTCGCTCTTAGTGAAAAGAGTATGGCCTGACATTTCTCTACATTGACCTTGATTCTCCAGTCGTGGAACCACGGCTGGAGGTGATCTAAGATCGACTGCAATCTACGGGACGCTAATCTATAGGTTTTGCCCATCGCCAAGAGGGCAGTGTCGTCTGCATAGATATACAGATGACTACTTCTGCCGAGGATATAGCGAAACGGGAGGTCATTAATGAATATATTGAAAAGTATGGGCCCGATAATGGAACCCTGTGGGACTCCTGCGTGAATTTCACGGGGGGTGGAGAAACTAGTGCCTACACGGGTTTTGAATGTACGGCCTCGGAGGTAGTTAGAAATGAGGCGTATCATTCCATCTGGGACTCCCATGCCCAGATAGATTCCTGGCTTCGGTGGAGATTTTAATTAAGAAAAACCCGAAGTCATTAGCAGTATGTTGGCACTAAACAAAACGGAATAAAAAAGACGGGCGTGAAGTGGCTAAAAAATTGATAAAAGACACCCAAAAGGAGGGGGCGGAGAACTAAAAAAATGCGAACAAATCTTATGATACCTCAATAGAAAATAAAAGAAGGTAGAAAAGGAAAATAACTAGTACCAAGGACATGATAAAAAAACTACTACTGCCACCTAGCGGTAGCAGACATAACTACTAACTACTAAGCTGCAACACTAGGTTGCGTTGTGTAATTGTGGAGATGACCCCAGATGGTCTACGTGGTGTTGGTGACAGCATTCTTCCCCTTGTTTTGAATATTTCTGATGTCTTGTTCAACTATGGGTAACCAAATATCCGGAAGAATTGAACTCGGTTGACTACTGGCATTGTCCGAAAAACTCATATGTGCGGCTTCCTTATATTTCCTCTATGTCAGAGAACGCTCAGTTTGTAGAATTGAAGTATTTTCCCACTTTATTTTGTCTCCGGATTCAAAGCTGTGTTGTACAGTATACTATTCTTGATTTATCTATTAAGCATTGCTTGAAGTTGTACTTGTGCTCCTTAATTCTTGTGCACAGAGGTCTGCCCGTTTCACCTATATACACGCGATCGCAATCACACGGAATGTTATAAATGCAGTCTCTGGTATTCATGTACGACGCGCATCCAGAAAGTAAGCTTTCCTATTTTTTTTAAAGAACACACACTTTCATGAAAACATTTATTGGCAACAGGTACAGCAATGTTTCAGCTATTTTTCAACATAGTCACCACCAGAATTGAGACACCTGTCGTATCGTGGGATCAACTTTTGTATCCCTCTGTCGTAGAACTCTGCCGCCTGTGAATGGAACCAGCGTGTCACAGACGTCTTCAGCTCTTCGTCGTTGCCAAAACGCTCACCGGAGGACAGGAATTTCTTGAGGTGCAAGAAAACGTAAAAATCGCTGGGAGCAAGATCAGGACTGTAGAGTGGGTGATCAAACAACTCCCAGACAAATTCCGTGAAAACAGCTGCTGTGCGCCAAGCCGTATGTGGACGAGCATTATCTTGGAGGAGCACAACACCTGTAGTAAGCATTCCACGCCTCTTGTTTTGAATGACAATTCGAAATTTTCGTAGTGTTTCACAGTAACAGTCAGCGTTCACTGTTTCACCTCTTGAAAGGAAGTCAATGAGCAGAATGCCCTTCCTGTCCCAGAACACCGTGCACATCACTTTCCGTACCGAGAGCGTCTGTTTGAATTTCGTCCTAACCGGAGATCCACTATGCCGCCAATGCATTGACTGCTGCTTGGTTTCCGGGGTGAAGTGCGATATCCAAGTCTCATCGCCCGTGACGATCCTGTCGAGGAACTCGTCGCCGTCATCGTGATACCGTTGCAGAAATGTCAGTGCTGCTCCTAAACGTTGCATTTTGTGTTCGGGTGTCAGGTTTTTCGGCACCCACCTGGCACACACTTTTTTGAACAGCAGGTGCTTAGTGATAATCTCATGCAACAAGGATCGCGATATCTGCGGAAAATGGCTGCTAGCTCCGTAATCGTGAAGCGACGGTTCTCCATGATGCACTGCCGCACCAGCTCAACACGATCATCATTGATGAGGGACGGTTACCCACTGCGCTCTTCATCATGGACACTTTGATGACCTTCGGAAAACTGCCTACACCAGCGATGCACCATCTGCTTACTCATGATGTTCGGCCCATAGACCTGACAGAGCTGCCGATGAATTTCAATTGGCGTAATGCTTTGTGCATTAAAGAACTTTATCACCGACCGAACCTCGCAGGCGGCGGGAGAAGGAATAAGAGCTTCCCTTTCGGACCACTGCTTCCACGCTACTGGCACCAGGCGGGACCTGTCCGGCTGGCATATGATTGATACGTCATAGATCTGTTACGCATGCGCAATTGACACGCCTAATTACGTTTACTTTCAAGGGGAAAAAATCGGGAAACTTACTTTCTGGATGCGCCTCATAGTTAAGTCTGGGTTGTTGCTGGACAGGATTCGGATGAGTGTACTCTCTGTATACAAGTATATAGGTGTCGCGTATATATATAGGTGAAACGAGCAGACCTCTGTCCACAAGAATTAAGGAGCACAAGTACAACTTCAAACAATGCTGAATAGATAAATCAAGAACAGTGTACTGTACAACACAGCTTTGAATCCGGAGACAAAATAAAGTGGGAAAAAACTTCAATCCTACAAACTGAGCGTTCTCTGACACAGAGGAAATATAAGGAAGCCGCACATATGAGTTTTTCGGACAATGCCATTAGTCAACCGAGTCTAATTCTTCCGGATATTTCGTTACCAATAGTTGAACAAGACACCAGAAATATTCATTACAAGGGGAAGAATCTGTCACCAACACCACGTAGATCATCTGGGAGTCCACACCTTTGGAGTAACGGTCAGCGCGTCTGGCCGCGAAACCAGGTGGCTTGGGTTCGATTCCCGGTCGGGGCAAGTTACCTGGTTAAGGTTTTTTCCGGGGTTTTCCCTGAACCCAAGATAAGCAAATGCTGGGTAACTTTCGGTGCTGGACCCCGGACTCATTTCACCGGCATTATCACCTTCATCTCATTCAGACGCTAAATAACTTAAGCTGTTGATAAAGCGTCGTAAAATAACCTACTAAAATAAAAAAAACCATCTGGGGTCATCTCCACCATTAGACAACGCAACCTAGTGTTGCAGCTTAGTAGTTAGTAGTTATGTCTGCTACCGCTAGGTGGCAGTAGTAGTTTTTATCATGTTCTTGTTACTAGTTTTTTTTTTCCTTTTTTACCTTCTTTTATTTTCTATAGAGGTATCATAACACTTGTTCACATATTTTTAGTTCTCCGCCCTCTCCTTTTCGGTGTCTTTTATCAATTTTTTAGCCACTTCACGCCCGTCTTTTTTATTCCGTTTGGTTTAGTGCCAACATACTGCTAATGACTTCGGGTATTTCTTAATTAGAATCTCCACCGAAGCCAGGAATCAATCGATCAGTCATACAGAATAGCTTTACGTAACGATCCCAACAGTAGGTTTTTCCTTAGTCTCCTTCCTTCAACCTGAAGACGAAGGGAGAACCACCCTTCGAAACGTTGTGTCTTAATTTTTTGATTGTGAGAACCAGCAATGGAAAAAGTCCAATCTAGTGAAGGGCGAAGTTGTTCTTTTCCCGGAACAGTTCCGGCTGTTCCAATTCCGGAAAAATACTATGTTCCAAATAACAGTTCCGAAATAACAGTTACAAGTAGAGATGTGTCTGAATCGTTCACTGATGCGAGCTATCTCTTTGACTCTCGCTCCATTTGAGGAGTCGTACAGTACCCTCCCTCTTCCCCAAGCAGCTCGCACGTACGTTATCGGCATGACGACATAGCACAAGTTTCTCAATAGATGACATCCCAATGCACATTCGAATCTTTTTGGAAACTTGCTGTGTATGCGGACAGAAGCTTCGTGTTTATTAGATGAACAGCTGTTGAATACAAGGTCAGATTGCAACACTAATTGGTATATGAAGTCATGAAGACACGGTAACCAACTAAAAAAATTAACATCTCATTTAAAACGTGTAGTATGTAATTTTTGTTCTCCGTGTTCCGTAGTAAAAAAGAACTAAAATTATTTATTTTTATTTTTACGTTTCTTAATGCTTAGTTATGATGATAATAATAATTACATTATAATTTGATACATAATAAAAATATATAACTACTGTATATATTTATAAATTAGCAGTAGTGAAACCTGAAATTCCCACACTTAGTAAAATGTTAGAAACGCATCTGTACCAAAGTGTAATAATTTAAACTTCGCATCACACCTCGCTCTCTGTCATTACTTATGATCACACTACAAGGATTTCAATTTCCATGCTTCCTCATCCATCCACGTGAGAGTTCCAAGTTCCCACTTGTTCCAAGTACAACATAAAGAACGACGAGAACAGTGTAGCCGGAGCTGTCATTGGTTCAACGGAACAGGTTCCGACTGTTCTCTGTTGTCTCGGAGTCGGAACCAGTGTTGTCAGATCTTGGAAAAATATTTCCGGAGGTGGTAATGAAAAAAATCTTGAGATTTGTCCTCAATTTCCGGAGGCACTTTCGAAAATCGCATAAAATGTTATTATAACCATCTAACTATTACAATACATAAACCTATAATAAAAAGATTTCTACTTTAATTTTTCTACTCACCAATTTGATTAGTAGTCACCACCTTCCTCTCATAGATGTTTCTCCACACCAGATTATGTTCGTTTTTATGCGTTATATATTTTATATTTAGGGAAGCATTAGTAGTCAAGTTATAAAATATTAACAAAACTTTAACTATATAATGTTCATCTACCAGTTTTAATGTATGCCAGAGATTGGTTTTTCTTAAAAAAAAAAAAATAAATAAAAAATAAATAATTTCCTACATCAAAAAATCCGGAGATTACAACTTTATTTCCTATTTTTCCGGGACGTTAAAAAATTCCAAAGATCTCCGGAAATTTCCGGAGACCTGGCAACACTGGTCGGAACATACCTTGTGCAACGCAGTACTGCGAGCCCGCAACAGCTGGGCAAGTGAGCAGCTTGGAGTCGGAACAGCGTTATTTCGGAACAGGAGGTTCAGACCTACTGTTCATTTTTGCAACAGTTCGGAGACCGGAACAGTTCCAAAATAACTGTTGTGTTATTTTTTACCCACCTCTAGTCCAATCCCCTCACCTAAACATTCATAATAGTTGTTCTGTGTTCACTTTAGTGAAAGTGATAACTGTAAAGTTATTCGATGGTAAATTATTCTTGCTTTATTATTTAAAATATAAATTGCAATATAGTAATGATAATAATAATAATAATAATAATAATAATAATAATAATAATAATAATAATAATAATAATGTTTAAATATCCAAATTTTGTTTCATCGAGTTCAAAAAATATCTCACAAATTTCACTGTGTTTACGCCACAAGCAAGTCAAAATTTACTAGTTAGCAGACACGGGAATCGAATACGTACCAAAGTACGAGTCTACCACAGGTTGTCTATCCGATTTGGTTGAGCATGTTGTATTCCGTGACATGTAGTACTGATTATGGAGTCGTCCATCCGGCATTCGCTATTACTTATTAAAAATAAGGTTATTACGGAGTAAGCAACAAGTTGTCTCTGGGCGAGGTCTTGGCAGCAGCATGTCGCCCAGTTCCGTACTTAGTCAAACTGTCTCACGAGCATGGAGGTAGGAGCTGAAATCTTCGTTCGTCTACAGCAGCACTTGTTTTTCGAAGCTCTAACAACTGCTCGGTTATTTAGCGTCAATGGAATTGATGATAGTGAAGTTAGGGCGAGGAGACGACATAGATTATCTGACATTCGCCTTACGGTAGGGAAAATCCTTGGAAAAATCCAACGAGGTAATGATCCCAAGAGAGAAACGAATCCACCTCTAGTGCAACTCCAGGTGAACAGGTAAGAGCGCTATCGTCTGAGTTAGACCGATGGCATAGCAGCGATTCTAAAACTGTAAGTCTTGGCGTGATATCAAGATGATCGCAAAAGAATAATTTCTTGTATACAAAGGGAATGAAACATAACACGTTTTCTAAGGAAAACGAACGCAATATCAGGAAAATATTTTGTTAGACACACAATTGTTAACACATTTTTTAAAACTGCCGAGGTCGTGGAAAGCATGGGGCTCTACCTCCATACCTCTCAAGTGCCTTCATGGCATGTTACGGAGATACCTTTACCCTTTACAGTTCAGAATTGAAGAGTTCGGAGCCATAGTGGGCCAAGCGCCATATACTAAAAACGAAGAAAACAAGGATTAAATTTAAGTGCTTACTATAATTCAGTGAAACATATAGCAAGTAATATAAAGTACGCACAGTAAAACTAAATGATATGTCAAACTTCATCAAATTATGGTTTTCACTTAACTTTAAACCTTTCTTTCTCAATTTTTAATAAATGGCGCTTGGCCCACTATGGTTCTGAACCCTTCAATTCAATTCCTTTTAGTCTGATTGACGCGTTCGCCTTTCATTTAAAAGTTTGTCCATACGTAGGTCAACATTAGGAAAAAACAAATTACAAGCTACAGTATAACAAACGATTCCTGCATTAATTTTCAATGCTATCTGAGACGAAAAACCCTTTTCACATTTGGGTTACCAATTGAAGAAACATATTCCACGAATTACATCAACTGAATGAACCCCTAAACTCAAGAAGAGAGATGGTTAAATATGGTATAAAACCAGTACATTTTCTTCTTTTCTCTCTAAATACTCTTTGGTATAAGAAAAATACATTACATGAAATTTAATGGTTATGTAACGCTTTATCAGCTGCTGTACGCAGGGGCGAGATCAAATTGCGCATTTACATAGGCAAGATCCGCATAAAAGATGATCAGTACGAAAACTTACTTACAAATGGCTTTTAAGGAACCCGGAGGTTCATTGCCGCCCTCACATAAACCCGTCATCGGTCCCTATCCTGAGCAAGATTAATCCAGTCTCTACCATCATATACCACCTCCCTCGAATCCATTTTTATTTTATCCTCTCATATACGTCTCGGCCTTCCGACTAATACTCTATATGTATTTCTGGATTCACGCATACGTGCTACATGCTCTCCCAATCTCAAAAGTCTGGATTTAATATTCCTAATTATGTCAGGTGAAGAATACAATGCGTGCAGTTCTCCGATGTGTAACTTTCTCCATTCACCTATAACTTCGTCCCTCTTAACTCCAAATATTTTCCTAATCACCTTATTCTCGAACACCCTTAGCTTCAGTTCCTCTTTCAAAGTGAAAGTCCAACCGATATTATAATTGTTTTATAAATGAGTACGATAACACACCATAGGCAAAGTCCGCAACAACAAAAGTTTTAATGCCAATACCCATAGGCAAGTTACGCACAATGTTGAACAGGAATGTCAAAAGGATGACATTTTCCTTGCCACTTTTTCAATACTTAAAGACTGACTGATTTACAAGAAATCAGGTGTGGTTTAAATTTTCTCTCTTTTAATTTCCTGAAATTAATGGTAATAAAAGGAGTTCAATAACACATTTTTGTTACTTGAAATTATTATATTTATAAGAAGCAAATTTCACTACCACCATTCCATGTACACCTCCCTTTACATAGCGGTTTACCAAGTTAGCTAAAACATGGTGTCGTCTAAGCGTAACTTTTGAGTACCTGTAGAGGAACAACTGGATAATACGCACGGTAGGCAACGCCGACTACGCTGGCCACTAGTCACCGGGCCGTACCAAGTCGTGTGGAAGAAGGGACAATCGAAATGGTGGTAGTAATATTCGCGACTATATTCTTAAATAATTGACTCCACTAGTCAAGTCCAAGGTCTACGGATTGTAACGACAGTGTTTTGAATAAATTGAAAGAAAATTCAAATGTAGTAAGATCTTGTAGTAGGTTATCACAGCGACATGAAGGGAAAAAAGTGTGGTTCATTGAATATCATTTAAGTGAACGAAAGTAAATTTGCGGTTAATGTTCGCCAAAGCGTTAACTACCGTACATAATTATGATCGCGTTTCCGTTCCATTTTTGGGCTGGAGAAAATACCTCGTCATATAACATTTTTCTATTAGGTACATACGAGTAGTCTGTAAATGAAACAGTTTATGTTTCAGGTTACAAATTATTTGTTAAGTACAATATGATATAAATTAAATTAGTACATGGAGAATGAAATGGAATCTTATGTTTAAATTTTTAAGTTCTGTCACGTGCGCTTCGCGACAGGAATAATTCGGTTGTGAGATGATAATTGTGCATGCGCGGATTTGGTTAATGAAAACCTAAACTAACGAAACCTTCGTATATGCAAGATGTGTAACCGGAGAAATAAGAAAATAAGAAAAAATAACAGTATCTAATGTTAACGTCAATATATTTGAAAATATTGATAAGGAACAACATAATTCCAATGAGAATATATTTCAGAATACATTTAAAGAACAACATAATCCTAACGAGATTATATTTCAAAATATTAATGAGCCTTATCACTGTCCGTGTGTCTAATTTAGACTAATACTCTGTAATATATAACTGCTCAACAAACTCTGCCTAATATTGTCCCTAACAGTGGTGCTATCTGTCAGTAATGTTCCGAACGAAGGCAGTAGAAAGACAGAAAGAAACAAATTTCTCCTCCTAACAACGCCACAGGCCAACGTCATGCCCTTATGTTTGCGAAATTGAGTGTTTAGTTTTATTTTGTCGTAACCGTTTAGCAGCGTTTTTTAACCTCATTAATACTGGACATTTTTACATAGGACTCAGTTTTGAATTATTTTAAAGTGTCTATAAAAAAGTTAACATTTGGGTGTGTATTATAAAACTGCCATTATAACGGGAATGAAGTGACTCGCACATATTTGTAGTATTTTTTGTTGTGGCATCAGCTTTGGCACACATGGTTGGCGGAAACGCTGATCCTTCGTCTATGTATGTCTCAACCAAATACTCTACTACAGCAGTTACTTTGGGATGTTCAGACTGGTCACCTGCAAAATCCATATTGGAGCAATCTCCAACAACTTTGGTTTCCAGTATGATAATCCAGAATTACATCGCAACCACTGTCCTATTTCACTTTGCTTGTTATGGTCTTCTTGACTTAGAGCCCGTGTTTGCAATTCTCTATACCACGCTTGAGCCAAGTAAAATTTACAGCAAAATAATACAGCTTTGGACCAAGAAATGCGAATAGCATTATGGATTGCAATTTCAAAGTCTACTATCACGATTTCCGGTTTAAAAGTAAAATTTGTTTCTAACAATATCAGAAAGTTTAGAATACGTTGCATTTTTCTTATCTGGTAGTAAACAAAATACTCGTACTAGTGGTATGTAGTGCTCATTGTGAACAGCTGTAGCCAATGTCCTGTGCAATATTTAAATGTTCCATCCGTATAAATCTTTTTACATTGACTAAAAAATTTGAAATTGGACTCGCAAGAAAACACTACAATTCCAGATTCTTTCTCTGCACTTAATAAAAATGTTCTCTTACCGTTTGTAAGTTCATACTTTCCAATTTGCTTACTGCGTCCCCACGGTTTCTGGTGGTGAAGGCTATTTCTTTCGTATTATCTTTTTTGTATATACTGTATTTTTTCGTGCATGAGCCACGTCACTAACACTCTAAGTATGTAAACTGGGACCAATTTCTTCAGTCGCTATTTTTGATGGACGATCCGATCTATTTTCTCCCGCCTTTCTTTTTGCAGTATTACTCATAAGTTTCCTATGCATACTTTTATCATCACGTTCACAGTAATGTTGTGTATCACTACGCTAAACAGTATTGCTCTCCGAACATTTGTACACTTTAGCATTACACGATTTTACAGTTTCACAACTTTTTAATGTATTCTTCTTACAACAACCATAACCATCGATGAATAGCAAGTTCTTTCCCTTTTCAGACACACAATGTTACACTTCCATGTGTTCAAAACGACGAGGGCCAAACACATGAAACAGGAAATCACCTCTGATCATGCGACTACAACACATGAAACATGAAACAACCACAAAGCATGCGAGGCAACGAGCACAGAATACACAGACACTAGCATCTTAATACCATTGGAGAGAGATGCCGCTCTGATGAACCTAACTCCATCTTGTTGCTACCAAAACTTGCAAAATAACTACTACGTTATGATAATAGGAACCCAATTCGTCCCTAATTTTCTGGAGAAGTCACAGTTTTTTGTACCGTAACACAGCATCGCTAAACACGTATCTTTTAATTGGATAGGGATGAGCAGGGTCCGTCTATGCTTATCTACTTAACAAATATTAAATATTAAAATACTTATCACATTTTATTAACTTGAAAGTTTTCGGCTTGAATAAGCCATATTCAGAAGATTATGCTTGAGAATACATATAAAAGTAGACTGGTACATACGTGTTATGTAGTACAATGTGAACAATGAGTTAATTATGAATCTCTACCATAAACAATTGTGGACTCCAATTAATTAAAGGTGGAAAAATAAAAAGCTATGTAAGCTGTTGTTAATAAAATATTAAAATGTTAAAATATTGAAATATAAAATGTTGTCTTCAGTTGCAATTTGCTGAAACATCTGTGACAAAGCTTTAATGATGTCGTGAATGGAGATCATTCAACTGTAATACGGAATGAAAATGTATCAAAATGTGGACCAATATAATACATACATAATGAAGAAATTACAAACAATAACAATGAGATGTACTTATGTAAATCTTAATACTGTTGAATCTTTAACAAACTTAATAAAAGAACTTAATATAAAATTAAATCTGGTTATAAACTTCGCATAGCGAATTATGGACGAAAGCGCACGGAACAGTTGTGATTAATCTAACTGATGTTTGTAAAATTGCTTAGTTAGAGCGGGGTTCAATGAGTTGTAAAATGATTATGAATTGCCATGGTAACGTTATCTTAGGTTATGAAAATAGGAAGTAATCAATAATCATACTTACTATCGTGTGTGTGTGTGTGGTGATGGTAGTTCTATAATCAATGGTGGTAGAGAGACAACTGTTGGACGAGCTTCGTTTACAGATTTTACTAAACTTAGGTAACAGCTGACGGTGGAAGGGGGAAAGGTTGGTCATAGATGGTTGTGTGTGTTCAGATTGAACAGCGGGTTACGCAAGTTGGGGATTTGTTCATTCAAAAGCGGTAGGTCTGTGCCTAAATTACAGCCCCGGGCTAAATGAAAGCCTTCGGCTGCATTAATATATGTACAATTGTTTAAGGGGAGAATAATGTGCAAAGACTCTTTTATGTTAGCTAATTCATGGCCCTTCTCGATTAGATGAGTGGCGAAATTAGATTTTCTCCTGTTTTGTTTAAAGCCAACAACATGTTCGCTATACCTAGTTTGAAAGTTTCTATGGGTCTGGCCTATATATTTGTGTGGGCAGTTCTTGCATTACAAATTGTATATGCCTCCACTTTGATGTTAATCATTGTTGTTGAGTTTATTGGGAATGATATTATTTAGTTTGTTATTTGTTCGAAAGGCTATGTCAATGCCATGTTTTTTAAAGAAGTTACTGAGTTGGTTAGAAACTTTACCGAAATACGTCACGCTAACCCGATATTTTTTTAGCAGCAGATGAGTTTATCATAAGTGTGGTGTGTTGGTTGTGCGAAAGTTTGTTTTTACATTTGTGAAATAATCTGTCTATTACCTGTTTTTTGAAACCGTTGGATCTCGCTAAATTTACAATATATTCATATTCTTTATTGAATCGTGTTTTGCTTAAAGGGACCAATAACAATCTATTTTTATTTTATTGGGTTATTTTACGACGCTGTATCAACATCTAGGTTATTTAGCGTCTGAATGATATGAAGGTGATAATGCCAGTGAAATGAGTCCGGGGTCCAGCACCGAAAGTTACCCAGCATTTACTCGTATTGGGTTGAGGGAAAACCCCGGAAAAATACCTCAACCAGGTAACTTACCCCGACCGGGATTCGAACCCGGGCCACCTCGTTTCGCGGCCAGACGCGCTGACCGTTACTCCACAAGTGTGGACAACAATCTATCAATGAGAAACCTAAATTTACTGAACTTGTGAATTTCAGGGTGATTAGAGTTATTACTAATGGAATGGTCGGTGGAAGTGGGTTTTCTATAAATAACAAAGTTAATTTTAGAGTTCTTTACAAAAAGACATAAATTCAGAAAATATATGGACCGGTTTTTTGCTGATTCGAAAGTGAATTTTATATTCGGACGTAAATCATTAAAAGAATTTGTGATACTGTCATTAATGTTATCATTGTCATAAAAAAGTAATGTATTATCTACATATCTAAGGTCTGTAGTGATGTTAAATTGATTTGAAAGGGTGTGTACATTTTTGTTTTACAAATCCTACAAGAAAACTTCTGCTAGAAAACCAGACAGTTGATCACCCATTGCCAAGCTTTTGTTCTGCTGATATAAAGTGTTGTTGCACGAAAAATAATTTTGCTTTAAATAAACATTTAAAATATGAATCACTTGGTATATTAATGTGGAATTGAATTGGATATCGGCAAGTTTTGTTTTGATTATGTTCAGGGTCTCATCGACAGGAATGTTTATATATAGGTTGGAAATATCTAGGGATAACAATTTAGTTCTTACTTATGTAATGCCTATATGAATACAGAAACGAAAGTACATAAAACTATTGCAAACATATGGTTCAACAAGCAATGTTTAAAAAAACAAGGTTACACCTAAATATACCACTATTAAACTTACAAATACATATTTTGCAGCTAAAAAGACAACGCAACAATTTCAAACTAAATAGTTAGAAAATGCGATCAAGTTCCTATACAAGAAAAAGTAGTACCTAAACCATAACAGGGGCGGTTATTCAGGTGAAGTAAGTGAATTGCCACTTCACCTATTTATGTGTAAAACACAATTTTATCTCGTATTAATAATTAATTCTACTTATTACCGTTACCGTAATTCTAAATTAAAAAGTTTTCTTTTCAGTCGTTATGAACAGTGTTTAGTTGTATAAATAGTACCTGCAACCGTCCGCTGAATAGAATAATGTCAACTGATACGAGCGCCGAGCAGTGTCTATTAGAACTTACAATACTGTAGAGTGAAATTATTTGGGTTCCCATTCTCAAACAACACTTGGTTTCCATGGTAACGTGACGTCACTCACTAAAGAAAGATTGTATTAGTGAAGTGCGTTTCTGAGTCTTTCAGTTACGGGGAACTGTCAGACTTATAGATGGAGTAGCCAGTTTGCGAATCTAACGGTACTAATAATAGAGAAGGGCTGAAGCGTCTCCAAGGCCGGGGACTATTGTTTAACCCATATATGCCCACAGGTCGTTAACGACCCACATCATATTTTTATTAGTTACTTTAATATTTGTTTAAATTTTCGGTTGGACACCATCATTATGTGTTAGATAATATATTGGCAACACTTTTGTTTGTTCAAATGTTCCGTTGTAACTCTCTGCAATGCATTTTAACTGAAAATGTGTAACACTTCATTTTAGTTATAATGCACGTCAACAAAGAAATGTATGTAGACACTTCATTGTTAAGTGCTTTAGTTCTGTTATTGATTTATTACATAGGGCAAGCAGTAACCAATATGATTACATGAGGTGGAGTCATGAAATGTATTCAGTAGAGGCGTAATAGTGTAAGAAATTTGGCGTGGGTCGTATTCGACCCTATGGGCACATAGGGAACCTTTCGTACATTTTGCTAAATTTTCTAAAAATATTATTTTTGATAATTAATGTGAGCAGATTTTCTTTATTTTCATATACCCTATGAAAATTTATGAAACATTTACGATTTATAAATACGTGAAGTAATTTTTTAGGAAAACTACTATCCCGCTAACACAGCTAACAAGCAGCGAACATTCTGATAAAAAGTTATTTTTTTTCCACCATGCTAATAATGTCAAAGGAGGTGCTTATACAAATTTTGACAACTCGACCGCACTTACGAGGCCGTCCAGAAAGTAATTTTCCCTGGGGCTGTTTACAGAAAAAAGCACAATTGCATGGAAAGATTTATTGGAACAGATACAGCAATTGTTGCGCTATTTGTCAACATATCCCCAACTGGAATTGAGACATCTGTCATATCATTGGATCAATTTTTGTATCTTTGTGTCGTAGAAGTCAGCGCTTGGGTTCGGAACCAGCGTTTGATAGCCGTTTGCAAGTCTCTGTCGATCCCATGATATGACAAATATCTCAATTCCGGTGAGAATATGTTGAAAAATAGCTCTACAATTATTGCTTTGTCTGTTCAAATAAATTTTTCCAATGAAATCGTGTTTTCTTTCTGTTAACTTCCCCTGACGAACTTATTTTTACGGCCCTCGTAATTGTGGGTGAGTGGCCAAAATTTGTATAGGCACTGAGTTGAGATTATTATTTATTTATTTAATCTGACAGGATTAAGACCATAAGGCCTTCTCTTCCATCCTACCAGATAGCACATATAAATACAAAAAGAAATACAAACACTGATGAAAATAATACAAATTAAGTTAAAACCCTATAGAGGGTCAACAGATTCAAAAGAACACTATAGAGCTCTCATCGAGCTAATACAAGAAAAAAGAAAGAAAACAGAGATAGCAATGATGATATTGATAACTGACAATAATAATGATATTAATATGGTGAAAGAAATTATTTAACTTTTTTATCTGTCTCCATCAGAATGTTTTCTTGTAAGAAGTTTGTTTTCCCTTATTTTAGAGATAATTACGACAAATCTCACAAAAGAGTCTTACCACTTTCAAAATACTGGAAGAAACTTGAGACAGTATATTCTCAAGAAAATGTTTCAAATATTGAGTTGTTCTACAACCTCCTCAAGATGACAGTAATGAAACTGGTGACGATTCGGTTGACGAAGATTGTAAAAATCTCTGTTCCATCGCCAACTTGAGGCTCCAGCTCAACTTTTTGTCAATAAGGATTCTGTAGATTGCAATGAAATTGTTCATAACACAGATTGCGAAAATGAAAACGTTGTAGAAATACAACTATCTTCCTGGGCCTCCTCTGTAGAAGCATCAGGGATAATTGGAGGAACTGATATGACAGTCATTAGCTACAATTAATCGTTCCAGTTCTGTATAATTAGAGTCCATTGTTTCTCGCGTTGTGGGCAAGAAATCTAAAAGATGTGTTTACTGCAAAAGCAAAACCCCAAAAGCATACAAAAGATCAATGTAGCATTGTATGATAAGTGTTTCGTATAGTTCCATGCGTATTTTTTATGATGTATATCCATTTCCATTCCCTTCATTTGTAACTTCATGAAAGCAGCACTTATTTGGTTATTGGTTCCCGGTAATATTATGTTTGGTTTAGGCTGCTTTAGTTGTGCAAAACCTTTTTTTTTTCATTGGTAGTAATAGTTATGTTAATTTATTGTTTTATTTTTTTTTTTGTAAAAGCTGAATCCTTACAGTAAAAAAAATCCTATTAGGCCTATATTAGACATGTATAAGGTTGACTAAATTATGTCCAACAACCTCAGTAAATACGCCCTATTACATAGCACCCGCCTGGAATTTCTGAGTAACAGAGATAGTTCATATGCATAGTAGTTTTGTACATATGTCCCTTTGTATTTCTATACACAAAATATAAGTGTAATAATAAATTTTTGAGTTATATTAAGCAAAATAGCCATTTTTTAATAATTATGTCCAACAGATTTTGTAATAATCGTTATGAGACTTTACAGTAATATGCAAAGTAAGGTTGCTCATATGCCCACAGCCATTTTTTAATAATTATGTCCAACAGATTTTGTAATAATCGTTATGAGACTTTACAGTAATATGCAAAGTAAGGTTGCTCATATGCCCACAGGGTCGTTTTCGACCCACGGTTAAATGGGCACTAATGATTATATAAGTAGAGATTTTGCATTGTTATTCTCTTACTACAGTGATCATCAACTCGCGTATGAACGGACACGGGCAGTGCTTGGTTGATGCGTGCTTACTGTACCGGGCAGAGGACCGGTCTGTGCCCTTGCTTTGTAGTGAACAAAGGCGGTTCTTGCTATCCCTTCTAACAAGAGATGTGAGGAGCAGAAAACACTTCAAAACGTAGGCCACACTGAAGAAATACAATTTACAGTTGCATTATACAACTCACAGCAACGAATATGACAGATACGAAGAGAAGAGCGTGTAGCATTAATTCAACAATTGAAGGAAAATGAGCTAGAAATTGTTTAAGATCACAATGTTAGTAAATCGGCTGTGCGACTCAATTATAAAATTTCATATGTAATAGCACGATATTATAAACCTGAACTTTTCTCAAGTGTAGGAGTTTGAATCTATCAGTTTGTCTCCTTCCACCGTGATGCATCCCATCCGACGTCTATCCGAGGACGTTCAGGTGCAACTAGTAATGTCGGTCTGTCATTTGTTGTTCTTTGGCAGTAGATGAAAATACTTATGTAAGCGATAATCCCCAACTGGTGATTTTTGTAAGAGGCGTTATTGAAAACCTTCAGATTAAGGAGATCTCTTATATATTGTTCTCATAAAGGATACTATTACTGGTTTCGATTTTTTTCATGTAGAGGCTGTATAAATTATTTTGAACTTCCTTGGAATAAACTTATATCCTTGGCAACCAATGGTGCTCCTTCCATAGTTGGAAGTAAATCTGGTGTAATAAGGAATCTAAGGGACGAAGTGAAAAGCGTTAATGTATCCCATCAAGTTATTTCTATTCACTGCATTATACACCAACAGAATTCATGTGCAAAACAAATCAAAATGGTGTTATAGAAGTAGCCCAGTTGGAAAAACCACCAACACAATTATATCGAAAATTTCGCTTATTGCCAATTTAAGTCTTTCTTGATGAATGCAATAGCGTGTATGGCGATCTGTCATATTATAGTAAAGTACGGTGATTAAGTCGTGGCAAATTATTGAATGGGTTCTTTGAACTGAGGGAAGAAACATCATCGTTCAACGAGAAAGAAGAAAAGTCTATATCATAAGTGAAAAATGAAAAAATGGATTTGTGAACTTGTCTTCTTAATGGAATTATCTGAATGATTTAAATTGTTTTCTACAAGGTAACAACAAGATTATTACACAGTTATATGACAGAGTGAAGGCTTTTAATATGAAACCACCTGTAATTATGGAACGTTAGCGTAACTATATATATAATTTATTTCAAGAAATAGTCTGCCCAGGCATCCTGGGTTGCCAAAAACACAGAATAACACACATATAAGAATAGTAATGATTACAGTGAGATAGATGAGCCAAATTTAAATGTGAACTAGGAGCTTAAGTTTAAGAAATAATAAATTTGTACATATATTTGTAACAATCACACACTAACGAATAGAAAAGGGGGGGTATTATGATATTCCGTATAAATGATTTTTCAGAATTGCCACAGACCCTTTAATGGTTGAAGTAATTATTTTTGGAATGATGTCATGGATTCCAAATGTTTTGATAGTGTTTACAGTTGATCGTGGGATGGTGCCCCTCGCTCCGATCATTAACCATGTACTTCCCAGGTGCCTTCCATCTGATATTTTTCTCGAAAATACGGAATAGTAGGCTCATAAATTTGTTGTATTTCTTTGTTGACCTCGGATGGTTGGGTCTGGCTCATCTCAAGTCTAACAGTTGGGTCCAGTATAAAGCCTTTACTATTAGTCTTGTCTAGAGCCACGATGTCCGCTCTTCTAATTCCGCCGCCTTCAGACGCAACGCAGTGCACCTCTTCATGGACCTCGAAGGATTTGTTTCTAAGGGCTTGTGCTATTAGTTTTCGGATGTTATGATGGCATGAATTTCTCAGGAGTTCTCCATGCTGACAGTATCCTAGGACGTGTGCTAAGGTTTCAATCTCGTTGCAGTATCTGCAACGGAAACCGTCCAAGGATCTCCCATGAAGACTTCTCACTGGTGCTACGTTAGCATTCATCTTAATTGCGTCCCGCCATTCAGAGGAAGATAGACCCTCCTTAGAAAAAATCCATTTATTTCCGAGAGTATATTCTTGAAATAAACTAACACCTTTTCCTTTATGTGGAAGCGCACACCATTTGTCGTACTCTTGTTTCCTAAGATTTTGTCGTAGTTTATGGACATTGATGTTACTTATATCCAGATCTTCAGGTGGAATTTTTAACTTCCTGGAACATACTTTCTTTTCTGCTGCTATGTTCCTTGTAGAAACGACAAGAGGATTCGAGGTTCTCAATAATGTGTTGCAAATATTGAGATGCTGTAAATATGCTTCCCATTGAGCTTTGAAAAGGCTGAGACCCTTATATTTACGTTCGGTGTACAACATCGCGTCGGGCGTGTCTCCTGGCAAACATAAAATTTCCTTCACCGAACTTTTAATTAACTTATCCACATCTTCGAGAAACCGGTCAGAAAGCTGGTGAAGGGGAGCATTTTGAAGAGGATAAACAAGTATAGGCCAAATATACATATTTAAAACATTGAGTTTTTGTTCTGGTTTCAGAAGATAAGTAGATGTTAAAGCTTGGATCTTATTATTTAAATTATTGATTACTTTGGCAATGTCAAACTTAATTTCATCAGAAAAATTAATCCCAAGGTATTTGATTCGTTCATCTCCATCAATACTATTAACAATTGATCCTCCAAGATTCAATGTCGTACTACTTAATTTTCCTTTCTCGATAACGATGGTTTGAGTTTTAGATTCATTTAGACTTAATCCGATCTGCTGTAATGACCGTTTTGTCATGGTAAATATTTCAGATGCAGCAATTGTACTTTTAGCAACAAGTGCAATATCATCCGCAAATCCTAATGTTACTACATTATTTAGATCCGATACAAGGTCATATCCAAATTCTTCAGCCACACTAGGCTCGGATAATTCATCAAAAATGTGGTCTATGCTGAGATTAAAAAGCATTGGGGAAAGAGGAGCGCCTTGCATAACCCCTTGTTTAAACGGTATGGGTTTTGTTTTATGGATTCCAACCTATATCTGGGTTTCATTTCCACACTGTAAATTTATAATTAAATCCTGTAATTTTTGGGGAAGGGCAGAATTGTGAATGACAGATTCCAAATGCCGATGTCCAACAGTATCATAAGCTTTATGCACATCAAGAAACAAGATGGTGACATCTTTTTCGATTTTGGCCTTACGAAGAACTGAATTTAATATAGAGGCATTAATCTGTGTACCAGCAGTAGATACAAATCCTCGTTGGTTTTCATTAAATTCTACGTATTGTTGCATTCTTGAACAAAGACACCTCTCCAAAACTCTTCGAATTACTGAACAAATGGTTATAGGTCGATAATTATTTGGGTCCTTTTTTTCTCCACCTTTATATATAAGAACAGTTCTAGCTTTCCGAAAAAAATTAGGTACCCAATTGTGTGATAACATTTTAGTTCCTATTAATGCTAAAATTACTGCAACTTTTTCACATTTAATAGTTCGCATCAATATTTTATCTGGTCCTGCAGAAGTGTCAATCGAAATACCTTGCATAGCTTTAAGAATTTCTTCCTTACTAACAGTATCCAGAAATTTGTTGTTAATATCATCTTTGTCAACTTCAGTAATATGGTTCGGATAATTATCCAAGTGATGGTGGTTTACATTATTAAATTTATTATTAAACGTAGTTTCAATCTCATTTACCGGAATACTTAAAGGACATTTCTTTGCTTCAAATATTCGACGAAGTGCTTTCTTTCTTTGGTTATAATATAGGAATTGTGTCACCTGGTAATTGTATTTTTCTAGTCTGACTTTCTTTTCTCGTTTGGATTTCCTTTGCGGATTTGTAGTTTCAGTATAGTGTCTATTATTATTTTTGAAGTCACCACGTCTGCGTGCTAGATAATACCGCGTGGCGGGGTGTTTGGGGCCTGGGAGAAAATGATGAGCAGTACCAAGAAAATCTTTGAAACCTTCCGTATATTTTTGAAAGTTTTCCTCGTCCATATTACTCTGAAAAATTTGAACCACTCATCCAAATTTTGTTGAAACCCATGAACATCATTTTTGTCTGAAACATTCTCACTCTCGAGATTAGGTAGTGGTATCTCCGGTATATCAAGGGAAACATTCTGATTATTAGAATTATAACTAGAACATAGATTAGTACGAAATTCTTCCGGATGAGCTTTAGCAATATGCTGCTTAACACATTTTTCAAAATTAACAACGATATAGGCATACTAGTTTCTTAAGACTTTGGATTTCGAAGAATATATTCACACATCATGATGATTGCGCCAGGAATTTGATTCGAGATTTAAAGACTAGGAAAAATTTCAGTTTGATTTTCGATTATTATTTGTAATTAGAACTTATTGATTTACTTTACGATAGTGAATTGAAGGACAAATATCAAAACAAAAGAAGTTATCTGACTTTTGCATGAACTTTCCATGTCTTAGATTTCCCCGATTGTACAGACATCCATTTTTGGATTCACATATCTGTGCGAACAGTAATTTTTTCGTATGATGAAGATAAACAAGCCTTGTCATGGAAGCCAAGTATCGGATCAAAACTTAAAATGTGCTGTCACATTATGCACCATACAAACAATAGTTCCAAACATTGAGAAATTGCTGAGGGAAAAGAGAATTAAACACATCCCGAAAAATCAGTGCTAATGCCAGTGTTGAGTGGACTGAATGGAGTTAAATTTCGGCATTACTATTCCTAGGGTTTTTATGTGTTTTGTTCAACATTTTCCTTAACAGAAGCAGTTTACACATTTACAGTAATTGTCATGCATTACCCGAATAATTAACATGAAATGTGTATTACATTTCTAAAAGTAATTATAAATTTATTAACTTCTAACTTTGTTGAAAATAGGCTACAATGTTTTTTTTTTTCAAATTGCTTAAGATAGTTTATTTAGTTATTTCTATTCAGCCCGTATCTTTGTTCATCAGAAAACAATCATAAACGTGTGCAGTAAATTCATATTGCGGCCCGCCGCTGAACGTCTTACCTGTCCTGTTACGTCTTTCCGCGGGCGAGCGGGCGAGAGGGCAAGGCTTGATGACGACACAGTGCTCTGAGTTGGGGACTACTGTCTTACTATGGCTAAAAGAAGCAACATTTGTGAAAATGAAGACTTTTTTCAAAAATAAAAATTACGGACATATATGAGTTAAGGACTGTGAAACTTTACAGTATGTACTATCTGACTCGAGAATAGTATTCCCATTCCCTGTGTCCAAACAGCCACCCCTGCAATGGTAAATTAGTTGGCTTTATGTTATTTTATCAGGAATACACCCCACATACATTCGCAAAGTTTAAGAGTTGTTTTCCGCGGCGTGTATTAGTTCTTCTCATGAGCTCGCCAGTTTTGTTCAAACTCTTGTATTTGAAAGTTTAGCGCGATCGTGAATGTACACATGTAGTTTAATACTGTGTACGTATATATTAACTTATTATTTATTTATTTATTTCGGGTATACTAGTGATAAGCGTACATAGTGTATTAATCCTACATTGAAGTGTATGTTATATGTTTAATCGCTATAGTGCTATTATACAAATACGGGTTGTTAGGTACCAGTACATAGAACATGTTGATACATGAGTGCGAAATATGTATCCCGAAAATGACAGTTTGTAATTTATTATAAATACCGTTTTGTAGACTTACATATGAGGATAAAAAATATGTTTTAAAATCTTCACGACCTACAGTTCCTTTGTTCTTTGTTTTAAAAAGTGCTAAGAAAATAGAGACGTTGCATGAAATAACTTTAAAAAAATTCTTTGATGAAAGAAGATTTTCTGTTTAAAATATTGAAAATTTCACTCAGAATGCTACATCACAGGAGGGACTTTCATTATTAGCCCCCATAACTTTGCATAGAGATATACTGTCCACCCTCAGTTAAATTCAGACATTTTATGAAGACATCATCGTCAGGTTTGCTGCTTTAAAAGATAGGAAGATTGACATGGTATACAAGAAATTGGGTGAGTCCTGAAATAAATTAGTTTTCTTGTTTTCATGTGTTCTAGAACTAGTAAAATTGCACATAGCCTAGTTTACGAATAGTAGGCCCACTCATTATATTGTTAAAATTGTTCATGCATTTGTTTATGTGAACAGCATTTCACCTATTTTTTTTACGGCGAGCCGCTACTGAACAATAAACTATATGAGTTATGTCTCAAATCAGCCAATATGTTGGAACCAATTTGGAACGATGCATATAAGTTTTGTAACGAAAAGATAGATAGAATTATGAGACTCGAATATGAAACCTTGAATAAGAAACTAAATACCTTGCTGGATACTCAGAAACCATCTGCAAAACTTCCTTCCATCCCCCCAACAGTGAATAATAGAATAGTTAACCTCACCGATTTGCAGCTCACAGAAACTGAATACAATATATAGCAAAATGGATACAAATTCAATTGCAAACATGCTAATCAAGAGAAAGTTCTCAGTACATTAGCCATTGAAACCCAACGTATAATTACAAAAAGTGATCACGTGAATAAGGATTTCCTCAGTTACAGCTCAGCTGAAATCATTAATAAACACATGAAAGACCCTAAAACTTTAGAAGAATTTAAACAAGCTAAATGTAATAAGAAAAATTTATCTAATTTGTATCAGAAGCTACAACAGAAAGGAATTATTCACACTAAACCGACAAAAATGATGCTGTTGTTCTCATGACTAGAATTGAAAATAGCATTAAAGAATTCCCCTGATCTTATCCCGGCCAATTCGATTAATAAATTAGTCCAAATTAACCCTCAAGCACCCATTTTGAAAGCGTTGAATAAAACATACAAACCAGAGTTAGCAATGAGGTCCATAGTAAACAGTCAAATTGCTCCCAACCGCAAAATCAATAAATTCTTATATAATTTGTTGAAACGCAACTTGATAATGGACGATAAATATACAGTCACAAATACTAAGCATTTAATTAAGACACTTTCCAAATTAAAACCCTCGAAAAGAACTAAATTGTCATACCCAGATATTTCCAGTCTAAACACAAAAATTCCTATCGACGAGACCCTGAATATAATCAAAACAAAACTTGCCGATATCCAATTAAATTCCACCTTAATAGACCAAGTGATTCATCTTTTAAATGTTTATTTAAAGCAAAATTATATTTCGTCAACAACACTTTATATCAGCAGAACAAAGGCTTATCAATGGGTGAACCACTGTCTCGTTTTATAGCAGAAGATTTCTTGTAGGGTTTGGAAAACAAAAATGTGCACATCCTTTCAAATAAGTTTAACATCACTACATACCTTAGATATGTAGATGATACATTACTTTTTTATGACAATGATAACAACATTAATGACAGTATCACCAATTCTTTTAATAAGTTATGTACATCCGAATATAAAATTCACTTTCGAATCAGCTAAAAACCGGTCCATAAAATTTCTGCATTTATGTCTTTTTGTAAAGAACTCTAAAATTAACTTTGTTATTTATAGAAAACCCACTTCCACCGACCATTCCATTAGTAATAACTATAATCATCCTGAAATACACAAGTTCAGTAAATTTAGGTTTCTCATTGATAGATTGTTATTGGTCCCTTTAAGCAAAACACGACTCAATAAAGAATATGAATATATTGTAAATTTAGCGAGCTCCAACTGTTTCAATAAGCAGGTAATAGACAGATTATTTCACAAACATAAAAACAAACTTTCGCACAACCAACACACCACACTTATGATAAACTCATCTGCTGCTAAAAAAATATCGGGTTAGCGTGACGTATTTCGGTAAAGTTTCTAACCAACTCAGTAACTTCTTTAAAATACGTGGCATTGACTTAGCCTTTCGAACAAATAACAAACTAAATAATATCATTCCCAATAAACTCAACACCAATAATAAACATCAAAGTGGAGGCATATACATGTTGCAATACAAGAACTGCCCACACAAATATATAGGCCAGACCCATAGAAACTTTCAATCTAGGTATAGCGAACATGTTGTTGGCTTTAAACAAAACAGGAGAAAATCTAATTCCGCCACTCATCTAATCGAGAAAGGCCATGAATTAACTAACATAAAAGAGTCTTTGCACATTATACTCCCCTTAAACAATTGTACAAATATTAATGCAGCCGAAGACTTTCATATAGTAATAATAATAATAATAATAATAATAATAATAATAATAATAATAATGTTTTATTTTCGCTGGCAGAGTTAAGGCCATAAGGCCTTCTCTTCCACTCAACCAGCCTTAATCAATACAATACATAAATTTAAATTACAAATATTTTCATTACACTCACTTAAAAGGTTCTCCAGCAATAATCTTCACTACACATTTATTTAAATTTAGATAAATCTATAAGGTAAAGTAGTAACTTAATTTATGAGCTAATTTAATTCAATGAATTATAGCCCGGGCCTGTAATTTAGGCATAGGCATACCGCTTTTGAATGAACAAATCCCCAACTTGCGTAACCCGCTGTTCAATCTGAACACACAACCCACGTGTATGCTTGTTGCCCTATAACCAACCTTTCCCCCTTCCACCGTCAGCTTTTACCTGAGTTTAGTAAAATCTGTAAACGAAGCGCATCCAACAGTTGTCTCTCTACCACCATTGATTACGGAACTTCCAACACCACACACACGAGAGTAAGTTTGATTATTGAATACTTCTTATTTTCATAACTTAAGATAACTTTACCCAGACAATCCATAATCATTTTACAACTCATTGAACCCCTCTCTAACTAAACAATTTTACAAACATCAGTTAGATTAATCACAACTGTTCCGTGCGCTTTCGTCCATAATTCGCTATGCGAAGTTTGTAACCAGATTTAATTTTATATTAAGTTCTTTTATTAAGTTTGTTAAAGATTCAACAGTATTAAGATTTACATAAGTACATCTCATTGTTATTGTTTGTAATTTCTTCATTATGTATATATTATATTGGTCCACATTTTGATACATTTTCATTCCGTATGACAGTTGAATTATCTCCATTCAAGTTATCATTGGAGTTTTGTCACAGATGGTTCAGCAAATTGCAACTGAAGACAACATTTTATATTTTAATATTTTAACATTTTAATATATTATTGAGCACAGCTTACATAGCTTTTTATTTTTCCACCTTTAATTAATTTGAGTTCACAATTGTTTATGGTAGAGGCTCATAATTAACTCATTGTTCACATTGTACTGCATAACACTCATGTACCAGTCTACTTTTAAATGTATTCTCAGGCATAATCATCTGAAGATGGCTTATTCATCCGAAAACGTTCAAGTTATAAAAATGTGACAAGTGTTTTAATATTAAAATTTGTTAAGTAGATAAGCATAGATGGACAGTGGTCATCCCTATTCAATGTATTAGCTTATCGGTCCCAGTCATATCTCTTAAATGTGCGTATTTTTTTTAGCAAAAATTGGAAAACCGTGATTGATAAATCACATACCTGCAAGTTATTTAAATTGATAGCTCTTCAAAATGCAGTATGGTATTAAATAGTTTGGGAGGTTAAAAAGACAGCACTTCGACCTTTTTTACCACTAGTCCAATAAAAATGCTAACCTACAATAATTACTTTCATAGGTTGATCCATTTGCTTTGAGTCAATAATGCAACTGGTTCCTGAATGCAGATTGTCATTCTTTTCCTTTTGTCATTATTTCATATAGATGTCACGGATTTGTATAGAGAAAACAGACTCTCCTTAACCACATAAAAATTGATAGGATCTTCGTTATAATTGTCCTACTATAACATTTTTATTGTCAACTTCATTACACACAAAATACAAAATATTACCGTAATTATTCCAGTATTATTGATGTTGGATAATGAAAATAACGTATGAAATTCAAGCTTTCACAAATATTGAACTGCATTTCTACTGCTGGTCGCAATTCTTTCTATTAGTACGTATGTAAAATAAATGTACCTATGTATATATTATATAAAAATAAATAAAATCGAAAAATTTATAACCATGTGTCATGTAACTAATACATATTAAATTTATTCAGATAAGATTTCACTTAGGTTTCTTCATGGTGTAAACTACTGGGTAACACACCAACCTATGTCGGTAGGAGGATCATTTTGACGGAAGTATGCCGTCATCTTCAGTTACTTCGTTTTGTCTGTTATTTATTATTTAATAATACAACCGTTTCCAGTTTAATAACAGTTCCACATTACTGTATGTGTGATGTAATACTCATAAACTGAATACGACAAGAATGATTCTAATGACTTTTAAATCATTTATTTCTCTAAAACAATATTATGTAGTAATGATAATGGAGTTAGTTTAGTCAATTTTGCCACATTAAAAAATTTAATTGTTAAAAGTACAACATTCTCCATAAGGATATACATAAATATACTTGGACTTCTCCTGATGGATTGACACATAACCAGATAGATCACATCTTGATAGATAAAAGAAGACATACTAGTATAGTAGACATTCGAAACTTCAGGGGGGCAGACCATTATTTGGTAATTGGAGAACATAGAGAAAGACTATCGGTAGCCAAGCGACAAGAGGAACAAGTTAATATTAGAAGATTCAATATTCCGAAATTAAAGGACGAGGAAACTAAACAACATTATCAGGTCAAATTTCAAATAGGTTTGCCGTATTAGCAAGTTCCGACGAAGTTGAGGAAGAGTTAGATGTTAATAGGGCGTGGGAAAATATCAGAGATAATATCAAAATTGCAGCTGAGCAGAGCATAGGTTATTATGAAACTTAGAAAAAGGAACCGTGGTTTGATGAAGATTGTTGCATGGTAGTAGAAAGAAGGAAATAGGCAAAATTGAAATTCTTACAGGATCCAGTTGAGGCAAAAGAGATAATTATTTCAATGAAAGACGGGAAGCAAATCGTACACTTAGGAATAAAAAGAGAGATTACTTGTGAAGGAAAAACTGAATGAGGTAGAAACAAACATAAGAGATTTATATGAGGGCATAAAGAAATTTAAGAATGGATATCAGTTAAGGGTAAACATGATCAAGGATGAGAATGGTAACTTGCTTGCAGACTCTCATCCCATCTTGAACAGATGGAAAAACTATTTCGGGCAACTACTAAATATACATAGGCCAAATAGAAGTGATCGAGACGAAATTGAAATACAAATTGCTGAGCCATTTATGCCCGAACCCACACTTTCTGAAGTCGAAATTGCAATAGAAAATCTTAAAAATTATCAGTCTTCAGGTATCGATCAAATTCCAGCAGAAATAATACAAAAGGGTGGAAGCGCATTATCTAACGAAATTTGTAAGCTTGTACTTGCTATTTGGGAAAAGGAAATTGCACCAGAACAATGGAAGGAGTCAATAATCATACCTATTTTTAAGAAGGGGAACAAGACTAACTGTAGTAACTTTCGAGGAATATCACTTTTGTTGACGTCGTACAAAATTTTGTCCCATATCCTTTGAGAAGGTTAAATCCAAATGTAAATGAAATTATTGGGGATCATCAGTGTGGTTATAGGCGTAATAGATCAACTATTGATAAGATATCTTTATTCGATAGATAATGGAGAAAAAAATGGGTGTATAAGGGTACAGTGCATCAGTTATTCATAGATTTGAAAAAGGCATATGACTCGGTTAAGAGAGAAGTTTTATATGATATTCTTATTGAATTTAGTATTTCCAAGAAACTAGTTCGATTAAATAAAATGTGTCTCAGTGAAACGCACAGCAGAGTCCGTATAGGTTAGTTTCTGTCAGATGCGTTTCCAATTCACTGTGGACTAAAGCAAGGAGACGCACTATCACTTTTACATTTTAACTTTGCTCTAGAGAATGTCATAAGGAAAGTCCAGGATAACAGAGAGGGTTTGGAATTGAAAGGATTACGTCAGCTGCTTGTCTACGCAGATGACATGAACATTTTAGGAGAAAATCCACAAACGATTAGGGAAAACACGGGAATTTTGCTTGGAGCAAGTGAAGAGATAGGTTTGGAAGTAAATACCGAAAAGACAAAGTATATGATTATGTCTCGTGACCAGAATATTGTGGCAACAGTGCTGGAAGATTCTGGTTGCCTCGGGAGACTACGCGTGCGTCCGGCGGAGAGGGAGAGCGCAGGAAGGCGAGGCTCGAGCTTCGGTAGGCACTGGGGCGCGGTGCGAGGAGAGAAGAGGGAAAACTACGAGACTACAGCCGCGGTGCGAAGTGAGAGGGGAAGAAAAGCGACTGCGACTGAGCGGAGAAAGCATGGGAAGCATAATAGAAGCGCAATCCTCTCGTCGTTTCGTAGAAGCTATGTGACTCAGTACATTCGAGAACGTGTGATCTAATAAATAAAAGAGTTAAGTGAGCCGCAAATAAAAATCAGTCAGTCAATCAGTAGCGAGCGAGCAAGGAAGCCATCCTTCGAGACCGGGGATCGAAGTGCAGTAAACATGACGGAGTAACTGTAGCAGCGTCAATGCAAAGTCAACGCGTCCGGAAGACTTGGGTTCGAAGTGCAGTGAACTGTATCTGAAAGTCTACGGTTCGAAGTGCAGTGCACTTTATCTGAAAGTCTAGAGTCGACGTGCAGTGAACTGAATGAGTGAGCTAGAAAATCTAGCCAAGGCGAACGAAATGTGAATTGAGAACTGACAGTATTGTTTGTACAGTTTCCCTAGAAAAGAATGAGACGATTGAATATTCCTAAGTCTCAGATGTAAGACACTGCGCATGATCGGAGACCAGAGCACTGATACACAAGATAACGAATATTGAGTTACTTAAATTCAGGCTAATTGGTTTGTTACTAACATCGTTCCGAAATACACTTCATAAACTGCAAAAAATATGGTAATATGACGTAAATAATAGATGAATATATACATAAATCGTGTAGTTAAATCGACATTGGACCTTCATGACTAGATCGACACTCCGCACAGAAAGTAAAGCTTTCGTGTCGTTTCAATAGCTCCGACGCTAGGACTTCTGCGTGTCGTGTAGAAGAGTGCGAGTTCGATTCTTAGTCTACACAACGATTTTTTTGTATAAATAACGTTGAAATAGAGTTTTATAAAGTCCTGAGATAAAATGTTAATCATCGCAAACAATATAAAATTACAAATTATAATATTATAAACGTTAATCTAATGAATATATATATATATATATATATATATATATATATATATATATATAATTAGAATGAAATTTTAAAAAACATTCCTAAGCCACACAGAAACTTTTCAAAGGTTTAGAGTCCTTAGGCATATGCCATTTGTTGAGTAATTATTACAACATTTTATTAGTAGCTTTCCCATATGTGTAATAAATGCACTGGCACAAAACAATTTTTCTTAAATGAGTGACTTTGGACTATTTCATTCTCACACCTTCAGTTCAAATTCAAATTCAAATTTATTTACAATTTATTTAAATGAAACATATGAATAGATACCCGAAATGAGCATATGCTGTTGCTCGGGTACAGTCCAGTAGTGTGCATAAATTTTACAGAGATCATATAATACTGCTGATGATAGAAATAATAGTAACAATAATAATAATAACAATAATAATAATAATAATAATAATATAATTGTGACGGAGATGTTACAAAGATAGTAATACAAAATAATTTATTAATAAAAAAATTATAATAATAATAGCGATAAAACAAAAACATTTACAATAACAAAATAAATACTAAGACGGATAAAATAAAATATAAAACCATTAGCGAGAGTTAACACAACTGAAATAGGCATTTAATAACCGGAAAAAAATGACGAACTCGAAAATCAACAGAAAAGTTTGTTGTATCGCAGACGACATTAACCGCCGTATTGATATTGTGTTATGCTTTAATGGTAGTAGGGGGGAGCCGAAAGTCTACGTAACTGCCGTATTCTTCGAATCTTCTCGTACAATCATGGGAAGTTAATGCTGCAAAAACAAAATGTCTACGAGTCAAACTGTTCATTATTACCAGGATAAATACAAATAATACTGAAATATATTAATCAAGTTTCAGTTATAGGTCTCCCCTTTTGTGCAAGAGGTATTATATGAAAATATTTTGTGAATGGCGGGGAAAATATACATTTCAAAACTCTCTAGTGACAAGAGATAGTGACAAGTACAATCAAGTGTATCTGTGGCGATGCTTAGGAATATTTATTGGAGATGTACAATGTTATTAATTAAGAAAATGATGTATTTATATTTATTACAATGTTTTATTTTATAGGTTACATACATCAGATAAATACAATAAATTTCAGCACCATATAATGCTAGTAATACTTAAAAAATAATAAAATTTATCAAATATCATACAAACATTTTCACTTTATTTTTAAACTTAAGAATGTGTAAATTTCTTAGGTCTGAATTATTTTTCAATACTGAATTGTATAGTCTTGGTCCATAATAATTCCTTCTGTGTCTTAATCCAGCTGTAGTGTGGCACTTAGGTTCTGCCAACACAGTTGGGACATTTCTTCTAGTGTTATGTATATATTTTTCAGTTACAAAATTCATTCGATTTTTGTGAAAATAAATTAGTTGTGTATGTTGATATCAGTGGCGGCTTCTCAAGGGGTTTACAGGTTTGTACACCCCCAGTAATGTTGCTGATCTCCTGGCTTTTTTACTATTAAAATTATAATTTTATTTTACTAATTTCATTAATGACTATCTGCAGCTGGCGTCTTGTTTTGTACATCTGCAGGAGCCTCCGAGCCTCTTGCTTTGCAGAGATGTTGAAAACCTATGGAAGGTAGTTTATGGAGATGTTCGGCTAGTGCGGGGACAGGGGGGTTAGAGGCGTGGTCTATTGCTATCCTCATTGAGAACGGTTTGTCGCACTCCCTGACATGGATACCAACGTCAGTGCAGAAGAAACTAAATTCACTGGGAAAGTATCTTTTTCAACTAGACATTTGTCCGAAGTAATAAGCATGAAAAATGTATTCATTCAGTTTGTGCAACGAACAGTCGCATATTTCGCATATTATTTTCTCAATCTACATGCATACAAACTGCACAATACATAAAGGAGCTTGTATTTTGCTTTAAAGTTCTAAGAGCTGTCGTTCTGACAATAAGTGCTGCTATCTCCCGACAGCCTACGAAAGCTGCATTTGAATTTTATGAACGAAAAAGTTGCACTTGGTACTTGATAGCATTCTGTGCTCAAATGTTTTTATGAGGGTAAATCGCAATATAGAGCTCTCACTTTGAGAGAGGAACATAGATTAAGAGTGTTTGAGAATAAGGTACTTAGGAAAATATTTGGGGCTAAGAGGGATGAAGTTACAGGAGAATGGAAAAAGTTACATAACACAGAACTGCACGCATTGTCTTCTTCACCTAACATAATTAGGAACATTAAATTCAGACGTTTGAGATGGGCAGGGCATGTAGCACGTATGGGCGAATTCAGAAATGCATATAGAGTGTTAGTTGGAAGGCCTGAGCGAAAAAGACCTTCGGGGAGGCCGAGACGTAAATGGGAGGATAATATTAAAATGAATTTGAGGGAGGTGGGATATGATGATAGAGACTGGAATAATCTTGCTCAGGATAGGGACCAATGGCGGGCTTATGTGAGGCAGGCAATGAACCTCCGGGTTCCTTAAAAGCCAGTAAGTAAGTAAGCAAATCGCAATATAGAGAACGTAGAAGCTCAGCCCACAATCCCTTCCACTTTTGGGCTTTCTGTATAAATAGGTATGCTTGTATTTAGTCATTTTACTTATTAATTGCATATAAATTAGCTTTATATGTATACGCCCTCAGGTATTCACGGTTTTAAACTTTAAAGTAAAGTATGTTTAACTTTTCTTCGATATTCATTGCGCACCATCATATTTTCAAACCACCAGCCGCCACTGGTTGATATGTTTGCTCAATTTTTAGTAACTGGAATTCAAAATAAATAAATTGTGTCGGATAATCAAGTGGTTTATGCAGACAAATTTTGATGATACGTTTTTGTAGTAATATTAATGGAGTTAGGATAGTTTTTGTCATTCCACCCCATCCTATTATTCCGTATTGAATGACTGATTGAAACAAGGCTAGATAAACAACACGGAGAACATGGATAGGCATATATGCACGAAGGGTTACAAAGTTGTGAATTGTTTTCCGTAACCTATTACATAAATGTTACATGTTTATTCCATCTTAAACGTCGATCAATGACAACACCTAAGTATTTTACTTGCGTTGATTCTGTCAAGGTAGAGCAATTACAATCAATCAAGTGTATGTTATTGCAATTGTGTATTTTTAAATTTATATCCTTATCGAGTTTGATTTTTCTCAGACTAGAAGCCGTTAATGTAAAAGGAACTGCAGTTGTTTTTGAAATGTTCAATGAGAGCAAATTTTCATCTAACCATTTCTTAATTATATTTGTACCTCTATTAGCATTTAGGAGGCATCATTCCAATTCGACCGACTAAAAATTACGGCTGTATCATCGGCATATGCGAATGTATTTCCAGATGTGTTTCCTATATCAATATTTAGCAAGTCATTGATGTATATTAAAAATAGTATAGGACCTAAAACCGTACCTTGTGGCACACCTATATTTATATTACGAATTTCACTGTGTCGGTCGTTAAATTTCGTTAATTGGGATCTATTGCTTAAGTATGACTTAAATAAATTTAAAGCGATTCCTTTAATACCGTAGGCATGAAGTTTAGAACTGTGTATATTATGGTCTACAATGTCGAAGGCTTTTTGAATATCTAGAAAAACTCCTAAACATTTTTACCCGAGTCTAATTCTTTGATAATCCTTAATGTTACGTTCATAATAGCGTCGTCCGTGCTCATGTTGCTACGGAAGCCAAACTGCTTTTGGCTTAATAGACTGTTTTTTCTAAGAAATTAATTAGCCTGCTTTTAATACATTTTTCTAATAGTTTAGAGAGACTTGGTAAGAGTGAGATGGGTCTGTAGTTACTGAGATTGTTTCTGTCACCAGATTTGTATATAGGTATTACTGCAGCAAATTTTACATCAGTTGGAAATACACCTTGTGATAGGCACAAATTAAAGACATGGGTTAGTGGTTTAGATATAGGTTCAATAATCATTTTAAGTGTTCTAGTGGTGATACCGTCAACATCCGGAGCCACATTATTTTTTAAAGTTTTAGCAATAGTTATAATTTCTTTATCACTTACGGGAAACTTCAACATTGATAATGATGATGGTGATGATGGTGATGATGTTGATGATGATGATGATGATGATGGATAAAAAAGGAAGACGAGAGTCTTGTGTTTTTGTTTATTTTTGATGCTATATTGTGCCCTACATTTGTAAAATGAGAATTATGTTCGTTTGCAATATCATAATGATTCTTAATAATAATAATTAACGGGGGATGTAGGGCGGATATGACCAAAAATCACATTTTTTAAAAAGTGGTTTAAAATAAACTTTATAGTCTTGAGAATGTGTCCACAAAATTTTACGGCCGAATTCCAATTATAAATGGGCTTTAAAAATTTAAAGATCCATGGCTGCTCTGTGCCACGCCCACTTTTTTACCAAATACTCCAGTCATCCTTCATTTTCTCTCTTTTTGTACATGCAAACGCTTGGAAAGGCTATATGTTTGAGTGTAGATGGCTGTGAGCAGGAGTACCACGTGTATTTTAGGCGGGAAGAGCATGCTTGCTTTGATTTCTTGGTTTGGAGGTAGTAAACACGTGTTTGTTGTGAAGTTGGTTTTGTAAGTTTTGTCTTCCACGAGTGTTATTTATACAGTATGCCTCGTTTCAGTAGCAGTGTGTTTAGAAAAGTGAAAAGAAGTATTATAAATAATACAAAAAAGAAACGTGTGTGTGTGTTCAAGAAAAGGTTAGGGCTGTACCAACTCTCAATGTAGAAGGACAACAGAGCAGGTCTAGCATGAAGATTGGAGAAGGAATTGAATTGCAAAATAATGTTGATGAAAGTAAATTGAATACAGGGTTTAGAATAATTGATTTGTCCATTCTTTCCTCTGCCATAAACAATGCCTGTTGTTGCTCAACTTGTGGCTCCAAATCACTCAAAATTCATGATGATGAAAACAGGTTTGGTGTTGTTTGTACTCTCCATATAGTGTGTGACAATTGTGGATTCGATTCACAATTTAAAACTTCTAATAGAAAAAATAATGCATATGAAGCCAATATTAGATTGACTTACAGCATGAGATGTGTTGGTGTTGGGAGGGAAGGAACAAAATTGGTTTGTGGTCTCATGAACATGCCTCCACTAACAATACGTTACACCGATACTAATAATGTGCTACTAAAATCCCTGAAAAAAGTGTGCGATGAGTCTATGACAAAAGCAGTACAACAAGCAGTCTCTGTAAATGATTGTGATGGAAATGATCTATCTGTGTCCTGTGATGGTACTTGGATGAGGCGTGGATTTTCCTCCCTCTATGGTGTACCGACCGTAGTCAGTATCGATACAGGTAAAGTGTTAGATGCCCAAGTACTGAGTCAGTACTGCACAACATGCTCCACCAGAAAGAAAAGTTTAAATAAAAATGAAGAGGAGCAATGGGAACAAAATCATGCTAAGTCTTGCTGCAAGAATTATCATGGTTCTAGTGGTGGGATGGAGGCAGCAGGAATGAAATTAATTTTTCATCGCTCCCAAGAGAAATATGGTGTACGCTATGTAAAGTACTTGGGAGACGGTGATTCCAGTGCCTTCAAAAGTGTGTTTGAAAGTGAGCCATATGGATCAGATTGCCCTATTGAGAAGCTGGAGTGTGTTGGACACGTCCAGAAACGTATGGGTTCTAGGCTGCTGAAACTTACCAAGGATATGAAGGGTAAGAAACTGGAAGATGGTAAGGGGATTGGAGGAGCTGGACGACTAACTAAGAAGGAAATCCAGTCAATACAAATGTATTATGGAGCTGCCATCAGAGAGAATGTGGGTAATTTGGACAGTATGCAGCATGCTGTATGGGCAATCTACTTCCACAAGTTATCCACAGATGCCAAACCCCAGCATGGTTTGTGTGGCGAGTGGTGTCCATACAAGAAGGCACGAAACAATGCCATAAACATAGTCTACCAGAGCCAGTCATGAATGCCATGAAACCAACTTTTAGGGCTCTGGCCAAGCCAGATCTCCTAAAAAAATGCGTTCATGGCAAAACTCAGAATCCCAATGAATCTTTGAATCAGCTGATTTGGAAGCGCTGCCCTAAAACTCTGTTTGTGTCTTCTACAGTAGTACAAATAGCCACATTGGATGCTATTTTGGTCTATAATGATGGCAATGTAGGGAGAATAAGAACTCTTCAGGAACTTGGATTTGAACCAGGTGCGTTAACAATTAACATACTCCAAGGTATCGACAGCAGGAGAATCGACAGTGCCAAACTGCTCTTCAAAAAATACAACAAGAGGCACGGCAGAGAAGATCCCTGAAGAGGAAGGAAGCTGAGGACCTTCAGGAAGAACAGGAGTATGGTGCAGGGGATTTTTAGAGGTACAAAAATGGATATGGCATGTCGCATGTGTATAGAAATCTTTACAATAAGTTTTCCGTACTTTACATTTTTCTATAGTTAAGGAACATTTTCTCAGAAACTATTTAAGATAAAGCAATGAAATGTTGCACATATATTTATCACTGAATTATAAAAGTTTTCCTGCAGAAAATTTTATTTCACATGTGAATTGAAAGTTTTTACATTAGATAAAGTAGTAACATTTAATAAAACAAATTACCATACATATAAAAAAATATATTTTGAAAAACGTATTTGATATTTTAAACTTCTGTCTGCAGGGATTGGTTAGATATAGTATTGAGAAAATGTACACAAAATTTCAAATCAATATGTCCAATAGATATTGAGAAAATGTTCCTTATCTTCCTATACATCAGGTTAGGATACATTGGCTTATAACTCCGCTTCCATATACGCTAGGATATTGTGAATCGGTACTGAAGCACATACATTCATTGTCAGTTATCCTACCAAATTTCAAATTTATAGCTTCAAAACTGTGGAAACCATGATGAATACAAAAAACGGTGCGCTTCCGGCCTACATCCCCCCTTAAGCCATCTTTATTTACCATTTCCATAATACTGCAGCTTTTACTTATTGAGAAGTTGGTAGCTTCGTTAATAGTCTGCCAAAATCTTTTGGGGTCATTCCTATTGTTGACAAATTTCTCTGAGTAGTAACACACTTTCATATTTCTTATAACGTAAGGTAAGATATTTCTGTACCTTTTATATTTTTTTGATACATCTTATTCAAAGGTTCACTTTTTACTTTTTTGGCTAGTCTGTCTCTTGTACGTATTGATTTAACAATACCCGAAGTGATCCAGGGTTTTATTTTTTTATATTTACTGGGTACTTTATTACAAGTATGAAAGGTACATTTAGTTATTAGTTCGCGGAGTATTTTGTAAAAATTTTGAAAACTAACTTCAGCGTTTTAGCAATCAAAATCGTTTCCCAAGTCTCTGAGCTAATATTTGTGACTAAGTCTTTGTAATTAATATGTTGCTTGCAATTATTATGTGAATTTATGATGGGATCCTTAATAATATTTTTAGCAGTGTTAGTGACTAGTCCAAATACCATATAATGGTCTGTAATTGCACTATTATATACTCCAGATTTGAAATCTAAGTTAATATATGTTTTGAAGAATATATGATCAAGGCATGCATTATATCGAGTAGGAGCATTTAAGTATTTCAAAAAACCATATTCATGCATAATATTCAAATATCTGTTGCCAGAGTTATCTAAATTATGTTCTAAAATTTGAAAATTAATGTCACATAAAATAATATGATTTTTATCGGCTTTTAGTTCATACAGAGATTGTTCAAAGCTATCCAGGAAATCAATTTTGCAGTTATTTGGAGATCTGTAAATTGCTGTTAGAGAAAATGGAATATCGCCTATAGAAAAGTGAAAATGAATAGTGTTACAGTGATTAAATTCTAGATCCTTAAAGCAGACGGTAATATAATCTTTAAAATATACCACTACTCCATCACATTTATTATATTTATTTATTTTAACGTATTTTTTATAGTCATGTAAGTCAAAACCGTTATCATGATCGATCCAGGCTTCAGTAAGAACTATTATATCGAAGGCAAAGTAAAATTTTCTACTAACCCACAACATTCATCATAATTTTTATTTATACTACGAATATTCAGATGAAGAATTTTTAAATGTGATAGACTAGTGCTAATATCATTGTTGCAGAGAGAGAGGTCTTCGAAATTTTGTGAATTTGATTTTAACTATCTTAACTCCGTGTTTGTAACAGTGTTTAAATTAATGTGCATTCAATTTTATTCATGTTATGATTGAATGAATAAGCACTTTTACAGTTATTAAGTAATTAGATATATTAATATTAATTATTGAATGCTTTTGTTAAATAACGAATTGCAGTACTTTTTGGAAAATCTTGAATGTTTAAGTTGTCAATAATATTTATATACTATAAATTATAAGGCGTTAGAAAAACAGGAGACGTTTCGATTATACAGTGGCAACGAAATGCTACTGTATGCGTATGAGCTACCGAGACAAAACCGTGACATTAGCAGCAGCCCAGAATTTAGATCCCACAGCAGGCATTTGCCATTCCGTACAGAGAAGCAATGATATTTTGTGATCCGAGCTATGTTGTGAAGTCGTGGTCTTAAGTGGCCTTCTTCTTCGTGATCCCCCTTCTACTCCTCGTCCTTGTTGTGGTCCTTGTAACAATTCTTGTTGTATTTGTCATAATACTTATCGTGGTTTTGTTCTTTATCGTGGTTCTCTCATATTCCTAATCGTAAACGGTATCGTATTCGTTATTGTAATCCTTGTCCTGGAGCTTTCCGTTGTCCATGTCGGGATCATTATCGTAGTCCTTGTCATTTTTCTCGTGATATTCTTATCGTCATCTTGCTGCCTTTGCTATAGTCCTAATCATGGTCGTTGTTGTCTTTGCCATGGTTCTAATCGTGGCCTTGGTGCTTGTCTTAATGCTTGTCATGGTCCTTGTTGTGTCCATATCGTTGTCATGATTGTGATCCGTATCGTGATGCATGTCCTGATCCTTATTGCGGACGTTGTTTTTCTTGTATTTGTGTTCGTCCGTTTCGTGGTCCTATAATGGTCGCTGTTTCTTTCAGTGGCGGCTCGCAACCTCAAAAGTTGGTGAAGCTCTTTTATTAAGGGACAAGATGTACGACTTACCTATTTTTTGTAGATTAAGTTGATTCGTCTGTCTCTACGGAAGGAGAATTGACACTGATGTCGTCATGAAATGGCTACATCTCAATCAGATCATGTAGCAAATCCTTGTGAATGGAGATGCACGCCAATGATGTTAATCTCCCTTGTGCCATTGAATTGCGAAGATTTGTCTTTATGCAGTTGAGTGCACAAAAAGAAAAAAAAATCGCTCCACTGCAACGCTTGTTGACTGTAATGTCACAATAAGGGAAAAGAGCCTATAGGTTTCTACAATTCGCCTTTGTTTTCTCTTACAAGTTTTAGTGCTTGTATCAGGGGAAATGTTCTGGTGCTCATGATCTGCATAGAGAAGCTCTAGTTCTGTTTTCAAACGACTTACTTTGAACACGTTTGGAAAAGTCTTTTGTAGAGCAGCAAGAGCATTAGAAGGAAAAATAATAGAATACTGAACAAATTTTGAAGTATTGGCAAAAGAGCAAAACTGAAGCTGTTCAATATCTTGATATCTAGTGTTAACTTACATAAATATGACGACAAGTAACTTATTTAAAAAAATAATTGTTTGTACTTCTGACAAAGTTCACCTTCTGACAGCTTAACATATTTCCGCCTTGAAAATTCAGCGCTTTCTTTAGCCTTTTCAAAAAAAAAATGACAAAAACTTAATCTGTTTTCACAAAATACATCGGAGTTCCATGCCGATTTCTTTTATTCCAACTAACAAACAGGACCAACAAAACAATTTTTCTAAATAAGAACTGCCGCACAGCCACTGATCTTCACTGTACCACGCACTTTTAAAGTGTTTGGTGTAAGATCTTGCACCTTTCCTTTTCAACTTCTTTGCCGATATATTAGTAACAAGTGTTGGTTTCCCCGAAAACAATTTTTTTTATTTTAGTCGGTTATTTAACGACGCTGTATCAACTGCGAGGTTATTTAGCGTCGATGAGATTGGTGATAGCGAGATAGTATCTGGCGAGATGAGGCCGAGGATTCGCCACAGATTACCTGACTTTCACCTTACAGCTGGGGAAAACCTCGAAAAAACCTAACCAGGTAATCAGTCCAAGCGGGGATCGAACCCGCGCCCGAGCGCAACTTCAGACCGGCAGGCAAGCGCCTTAATCGACTGAGCCACGCCGGTGGTTTCCCCGCTAACAATACATATCCTTCATCACCTTCAGTCCATCGCGAAAATAGTGTCTGTAACACGCTACACACTACATCGTTTATAGGATACATTCCTCGTTGTCAATAAAAATATTTGTGTCACCACTTTTAAAAATAATTATGAAACTATCACTAAAACTAAATAACTGCTCAGTTAACTTAAACTTATAATATATCGTTTCAGCAACAAGGCATAACACAGCCACTCTATGCACACGTCTCACAAACTGAAATGAAGAATTGTAAAGAAGTGTGGACACTCATTATATTCGCGTGCCGTTATTTTCCTTTCAAAGGAGCGAAGCCAGGAAGCGATAAGGGTGCTTGCAGCTACGGAGGAAATGTTTTGTCAGCGATTCACGTACCTTCGAAGACAGGCTCTATAGAAATCTTGTAAGGGTTCGTTGCCATGGTTACCCGTAAACAAATCCGCAAATTGTGAAGCTCTACCTCGGAAAGAGGGGAATAGCTGCAATCTTTACCCTTCCCCACTCTCCCTATGCCAACAAGTAGAGACAAGTTACTCTACAATAGGACTAGTATTCCACAATGCAGAATACCTAAGTGCAGAACATATCTCAACGCAGAACGTAAAAGACAAAAATTAAGTGAAATTAAATAAAATATTAAAGTATTTGTAAATAAGTGAAGTTGCACTTAGTAAACGGGTGAAGCGCCGCTTCACGAGCTTCACCCGAAAACCGCCCTTGGTTTCTTTGTTCTAATACTTGTCGTGGTCAATATTGTCGTCCAAGGCATGGTGTCTTATTGCGATCATTGTTGTAGTGCATGTCATGGTCCATGTCATGATATTTATCGTGGTCCTTGTCTTTATCGAGGTCCTAATAGTGGCCCTTGATGTCTTTTCCATGATCTTTATCGTGGTCATTGTTGTCTCTGATATGTTTATTCTCTGCTTTGTTGGGGTCCTTATCACAATGCTTGTTTCCATTGTAATGGCCTTTATCGATCTTGTTTTGTCATGGTCCCTATCGCGGCCTTGGTCCTTATCCTGGTATATGTCGTTATTCTTACAGTTGTCTCTGTCTTTGTGCATTTGGCGTCCATATTGATCATAGTTGTCTCTAGTATGGTCCTTACCGTGATAATTGTTGGCTTTGTCATTTTTTATCGTGAACATTGTTGTCTTTGTCGTGGTTCTAGTTGTCATTATAATGGCCGTTATCGTTTTTTTCTGTTTTTGTCATGGTCCTTATCGTGGTCCATATCACGATTATTATCGTGGTTCTTGTCTTCGTCAATGTGATGCTTCTTACATTGGTTCTTGTTGCCTCTGGCATAGTCCTTATCGTGATCCTAATTCTTTTTGTCATGTTTTTATCGTGATCATTGATTCCTTTGTCGTGATCTTTATCGACATTGTAATAGCCCTCATCTTACTCCTTGTCTTTGTCATGGTCTTGTTCCTTATCTTAGTCCTTGCCGAGATTCTTATCATAGTCAGTGACACGGTGCTTAAAATGGTTCATGTTATGGTTCTTATCATCCTGATTGCGTGTCGTGGACGATGTCGTCATTCTTATCGTAGTCCTCATTCTTATCATTTTCGTGATTCTTATAGTGATCCGTATTCTCCTTCGCATAGTCCTTATCGCTGTCTTGGTCTTTATGAGCATTATCGTAGTGTTTGTCATGGTCTTTATCGCGATACTTATAGTATACAAATCTGGCTTTCAGATAGTAGCTCCCTGTAAAACAGGTTTGAATAATTGTCGCGACCCATGTCGTTATTCTTATCATGGTCCTTCTCTTTGTTTTGTTGTTGTCATGAGTCTTAACATCGCCCTTGTATTTGACGAAGTCCTTATGGTGATTATTCCGTGGTCCATGTCATGGTCCTTATCGTGATAGTTGCCGCAGATTTTGTAATGATCCTTCTTGTCTTTGCCACGGTCCTTATAGTGGTCACTGTTGTCTTTGACACGTTTCTAATCGTAATCCTTGTTTTTGTTGTGGTCTTTATAATTTTCCTTATCGTGGTATTTGTTGTCTTTGTTATGATCCTTATCATAATCTTGGTCCTTATCGTGGTTCATGTCGTGACTCTTAAAATGCACCTTGTCCTTACCGTGGTGTAATTCGTAATTATTATCGTGGCCCTTGTCTTTATCCATATCGCGTTTTTTATATTGGTTCTTCTTTTCCTTATCATGGTCTTTATCGTGCTCCTTATTATTTTTGTCGTGGTCGTTGTAGTCCTTGACATGTTCCTTATCCTGATCTATGTTGTCTTTACTGTGGTCATTGTTGTCATTGTAGTAGTCCTTATCGTTGTCCTTGCTGCTTTTCTCATGGTCCATAATAAGTATTTGTTGTCTTTATCATAGTCCTTATCTTGGTAAATTTCGAAGTCCTTATCGTGGTCCATGTCGTGGTATTTATCGTAATCTATGTCGTGGCGTTTGTCGTGTTTCTTGTTGTAGTATATTATCATGGTCCTGATTTTGGTCCTTATCGCGGTCCTTCTTGTCTTTCTAATAGTCCTTTTCGTGGTCCTGGTCCTTTTAATCCTTATGGTGGTCTATGTCGTGGTATAATCCTTGTCGTGTTGTATGTCGTGTTCTTGTATGTAACCATGGTCCTGATCTTTGTCCTTATCGTGGTCCTTGTTGTCTTTGTCTGGTCCTTACAATCTTCCTTGCTGTCTATGCCAGATGTCTACATTAATTGTCATTTCAAAATTAATATTGTCTTTGCACTTTGGCGAATGACTTTCGTGTTGTACGGTATATTTCAATCTTTCATTGAAGGTAAACTTTGAAGAACGTAAAAAGAGACCTACACCAGAAATGCACAGGCAACCGATAACATATTGCACTGGTGTGCACTTTGGAGTAGGATGAAATTAGGCCTATGCATGCATGACCAGATGTCTTCCTGGCTACGTAGATATCGAATGAAATGCGTTGTAGAACTTTAACTTCCGAAGACCAAGAGTCTTCTCATTCTTTTTGAGGGAGACTGTACATAGTGCTTTGTGAACATTAGTTGAGATTAGGAGTGCATTGTTGTTCTTCTCAATAATACACGTGAATTGTCATTGTCGTTCGTTGGAGTGTAATAACGATTACTGTGTTGCTGTGTTGAATTGAATACCCATTGTTGAAGGGTGTGTGATTAACCACATTATTGTTGAAAATAAATGTTACAGTACTGTTCAAAATGGAAATATAAAAATTGGAAATTTATCCTTTGAAGGGGTGGAAGAATTCAAATATCTGTGAGCAACAGTAACAAATATAAATCATACTCGGGAGGAAATTAAACACACAATAAATATGGGAAATGTCTGTTATTATTCGGTTGAAAAGCTTTTATCGTCCAGTCTGCTGTCAAAAAATCTGAAAGTTGGAATTTATAAAACAATTATATTGCCGGTTGTTCTTTATGGTTGTGAAACTTGGACTCTCACTTTGAGAGAGGAACATAGGTTAAGGGTGTTTGAGAGTAAGGTGCTTGGGAAAATATTTGGGGCTAAGAGGGATGAAGTTACAGGAGAATGGAGAAAGTTACACAACACAGAACTGCACGCATTGTATTCTTCACCTGACATAATGAGGAACATTAAATCCAGAAGTTTGAGATTGGCAAGGCATGTAGCACATATCCAGAAATTCATATAAAGTGTTAGTTGGGAGACCGGAGGGAAAAAGAATTTTGGGAAGGCCGAGACGTAGATGGGATGATAATATTAAAATGGATTTGAGGGAGGTGGGATATGATGGTAGGGACTGGATTGATCTTGCTCAGGATTGGGACCAATGGTGGGCTTATGTGAGGCCGGCAATGAACCTCCGGGTTCCTTAAAAGCCAGTAAGTAAGTAAGTAAAACAATATTATCTCGAGTTTTTTAATATGTTTATTTATTCTAGCACACCACACGCGGGACTGACATCTGATTTAAGTTTCTTTATGAGTTATATGGGTTAAATGAGGGGATAGTTAAGTGAAATGAAGCCGAGTATGTGACAAGGTTAGTGGGTTAGTTGAGGGGATTATTTATGTGATATGAGGCTGAGGAATTGTGTACAGTAGTGTTGGGAGATACCGTAATTTAACCTTTATTCTTTATATTTGAATTGCATTCGGTTGAAGAAAAACCTCGGTACAAGGTTCACCCAATGCTGTCTTACTCCCAACTTGTGTTAAGTTAGATTAGCTTCGTTCGTAAATGCTTAAGTCTGCAAAGCGTAAGTTCTTGTAGTATCCTGATTATAAAAAAATGATTACAATAATATCAATATATTAACCCTTTCTCTTAATCACACTAATACATGAACAATACGAATCCAACCTAGGCTAAATCATCTATGCTAATAATAAAACTGTAACCGAAATTTTTCTGGTAATTTTCCTTTTCCAGAATCGCCTTTTTGAAATGTTTGTTTGTATGTCTGTCTGTCTGGATGTTTGTTACCTTTTCACGCGATAATGACTGGAAGGATTTCGATGAAAATTGCAATATAAATTAAGTTTGTTGTAACTTAGATTTTAGGCTCTATGTCATTCAAAATACTTTATTTAAAATAGGGCTTATTTTGGGCCCGAATTACATCAATCGAAATATCTACCTTATTATCAATTTTTGTGAAAAATATTACATAAAGAACGTTCCTATAAAAATGATTTCCGATAAGTTTTATTCTATGACAAATGTTCTTAGAACTGATATTTAAGGATATATAATAGTTTTAAAATAACAATACAATACATTTTCACCGCCGCCTCAGATTATAGCGTCGTTGTTCCTGGAATAACTCCTATGTGCAAAATATAAAATTTTTCAGTAGAAAGAAAAAACACATTTATTCATTCTATGGCAGTCGTATATAGGAGATCGTGAATTCTTACATTTTCGAAAGAAAGAAATACAATCACATGAATAGGAGATTTTATTATTTGCTGTATCACTATTTAAGTTATTTAATCGAGCAAAAATCTGAAAATCGATAAATATGCCACATAGGAGTTAATGCAGGAACATCGACGATGGGTATAATGAAATTAAAACAATTGACTCCGTCTTTTTAATCAATAATATTAATATAAGTACATAGAGTGTTTGTGTGTTTTTATGAAGTAATCTCAGAAGCTAATTAACCGAATTGGATAATTCCTTCACTATTTGATATTTGTAGTTTCTCTACGTAGTTGTAGATGTTTCTCTACATGAATGCTAAATATGAGAATTGAGGTAAGATTAAAATAGATCTTTACGCACAGAAAACCTGATATTCTCTCGTAATATTGTATAACTTGATTATTGCAACTTTATTTGTTCCACATAAAATAGTCTAATTTTATTCACTTAAGTTTCTTTTTTCTCACAGAACATAATAGTATTTTTAAGAGTTTTGCCGTAAAGATGAGTATTTTTACTGGACCAAAAATACAGCACAAAATAAATAAGCATTTTACCATAGAGCTCTCTGGAGCTGATTTATTTTAAAGTTGTCACGAAATAGTGTTCCTTAGCTCATAACTTACCCATATTCGTTTCCTGTATTTCTTAAAATAATATTTATGTACCACAATAATTTTCATTTTCTTTATTTACATAAACATTGGTGCACAACCGAGGGAGTTGGCTTAGACAGTAGAATTTGAGACACGAATTCGGGAGGTCACGGCTTCAAACTCTGTGACCGAAGAATCTGACTGGAGATTTTCATGGTTTCCCTTAGTCATAAACGCAAATGTCAGATTGGAAATTTGTATGCCATGATTCATTACCGCCTCAATTACAGGTACGATAAACTTGAATTAAAATCTATAATCAGTTACGTGAACACAAGCCATCTACAACATACTATAGAAACAGGAACTCAACAAGAGTAAAAATGGCCTACTGGTATACCCACAACTTCTAAACACGCGATATGACCACATATTATAAAGCGTGTCTAAATAAACTTAGGACACATAAAAAAGATGCAGAGTAAGATTAACATAAAAATTATCTTCGTACACAATCCACTCTATATTGACATTATTTTGGAATGATTTATTTATAGCACTCAAGACTAATTTAGAAAAATGTTAAACGAATTATCCTTGCACCAGAAACAGATGTTCTCTGAACCAAATGATCATATTTTAATTATTTGCATGTAATAACAATTAATAAACATGTTAAATGAATTATCCTTGAAGGAAATGAGTGCTCTCTTGTCCAAAATGATACAATTTCATGTAAGTAACATATTAAACCATTTAGCCTTCTATCAAACACGGATGTTCCCTGGACCAAATGTCCTATTTTAATTACAGTATGTAATTACTTTCTATTCATTTGTAACAAATGCAGCGAAGCGCACGAGCATGGCTAGTTATAAATAAGTACATTCCACATAAGCATATTTAACTGTGAAAAGTTATTGTAGTAATTTTCTTTGAAAATCTGTTTGTGCATTCATACTCATCACATGTAGGCATCTCGAAATTAATTGATTTTGAATAAAAACGATGATGTAACACCACAATCAAATATCCATAGGCTAAGCGGGAGCTAATGTTTTGGTAGCATCGTGATGGCGACTGTCCGCAAACTCTGCTTCACTTCCAAGTTGTTTTTGTCTACTCTGTGTCTTCTGTGTTCGTTGATGCGAGGACCAAAGAGTTTGTAATACTTACTAGACATACATACCCGTAAGTGGTAGGCAAGAAAAATGTCACAAATTGAATCGACTAGCATCCGCCATTAAAGGGAGTGTTTGCGGCACGAAATTCGAAAACCGTGCCACAATACATTGATGTAGCTTGGTGATAGACACTGTTTTAAATATATTTTACAAAGGATGAATCGTGATTAAATAAACATGAATGGCAGAGGAGCGGTATATTTATTAAAGTATTATAATGATTCATCTTTGGCGATATTCTAAAAAATAAATTAAATCACCATATACATTCGGGAGAGTATGTGAAATATTGAATAATGGCAATGTCAACATTAATTTTCAGCATTACTGATATTGTTTTAAAGAAATAATAATGTATATTTACTGTAATGTTTATAATGACCTATATTTCAGTGCTTTCATGCAAAGGAAGAGGAAGGTATATGGTGCATAGGAAATATTTAGTGGTGAAATATGAGATCATAAAAATTCTGGAAGTTGATTTAAAATATAATGAGAATAAATTTTATCATAAAACAATCTATTCATTGTGTAGTTGATGACCACCAAGTTAGAGGTCAGTACAGACTTTTTAATACAATAAGTAGCCGTAATAGTAGGCCTAGGAGTAGTGGTAATAATAGGCCTAGTAGTAGTGGTAATAGTAGTCCTAGTAGTAGTGGTAATAGTAGACCTAGTAGTAGTGGCAATAATAGGTCTAGCAGTAGCAGTAATAATAGACCTAGTAGTAGTGGTAATAATAGGCCTAGTAGTAGTGGTAATAGTCGGCGTAGTAGTATTCGTAATAGTAGGCGTAGTAGTAGTGGTAATAGCAGGCATATTAGTAGTGGTAATAGCAGGCCTAGTAGTAGTGGTAATAGTAGGTGTAGTGGTAGTGGTAGTAGTAGGTCTAGTTTTTGTGGCAATAGTAAGCATAGTAGTAGTGGTAATAGTAGACCTAGTAGTAGTGGTAATAATAGGCCTAGTAGTAGTGGTAATAGTAGGCCTAGTATTAGTGGTAGTAGGCCCAGTTTTGTGGTAATAGTAGGCCTAGTAGTAGTGGTAATAATAGGCCTAGTAGTAGTGGTAATAGTAGGCCTAGTAGTAGTGGTAATAGTAGGCCTAGTATTAGTGGTAGTAGTAGGCTTAGTATTTCTGGTAATAGTAGGCCTAGTAGTAGTGGTAATAATAGGCCTAGTAGTAGTGATAATAGTAGGCCTAATTTGGTGGTGTTAGTAGCCTAGTAGTAGTGAGACCTAGTCAGTGGTAGTGGTAATAATAGACCTAGTAGTAGTGAGACCTAGTCAGTGGTAGTGGTAATAATAGACCTAGTAGTAGTGGTAACAGTAGGCCTAGTAGTAGTGGTCACAGTAGACCTAGTAGCAGTGGTAATAATAGGCCTAGCTAGGCCATCAGCTATATTTTCACTAATTCCTTTGCATTTAATACAACCAAAAACTAGAAGTACATGCTGTACAAAACGGAAATTACATGATTAATTCATTTATTGTGAAACAAAGCAGTTTTAGACAGATATAGTTTGCGAATTTTCTTATGCACTCTGCTATTATAATCCACTGTAATGTGATGGCACCTAACCCTTACATACATTGTTGAAATCAACCTTATAAACCTGATTAATGTGTTTCTGGAAAAACTTTATCCAAGAAATATTCCGACATTCTGTAAACAAGTTCAAAGGAGGAACTGCATTTGGAACATTCTTCCAAATGTTAAGATATGCATGCTTTCCTGGGCATTCTACAATGTTTGTGGCGCAGTATTTCACCATTTTCTTATTATTTCCCTTCAAGTCTACTTATATATTTCATTCGTACTCCTCAATAAGCATGAACTGCTTGCACTCTCGCCGAAGCATCAACTCCCTTTAATGGCTGCCGAACAGCGGTTCAATTTTGTACGCGAAACTAGCGCCGTTGGTGTCTCTAGTTATATATTACAAACTCTTTAGCGAGGACCAACCATAGACTTACTAAATAACCGCGGGACCAACCACATGAAACAAGAGACTACCACAGAGCACAGAGTACCAACTACCTGATGCGGAATTTCCTTGTGGCACAAGAATTACTGATAAAATCTTGTGCGTAATTTACCCGTGTGAATAATATACCTGAAAATATACGAGCCATTCGACGTACAGCCAGGCCAGATTCCTGAATCCACCGAACCAATCCGAGTCAACACGAAAACTGCCGAAGTTGACCGGGACTAAAGCGTGTCGTGTAGCGAGCAGGCGACGTACTTTACACGTGTTTGGCACTCAGGTGTTACCAGTATTTCGCGTTATTGTTATACATAATGGAAGGAAAGTATACATGTGCATATTGTGATCGTGCTTTCACCACAAATTCGAATTTATTGAAACACAAAAGAAATGTACAGTTTCCCTAGAAAAGGATGAGACGATTGAATATTCCGAAGTCTCAGATGTAAGACACTGCGCATGATCAGAGACCAGAGCACAGATACACAAGATAACGAATATTAAGTTATTTAAATTCAGGCTATTTGGTTTGTTACTAGCATCGTTCCGAAATTTACTTCAAAAACAGCAAAAATATGATATTACGTAAATAAAAAATAAAAATATATACATCAATCGTGTAGTTAAATCGACAATGGACATTCATGACTAGATCAATACTCCGCACAGAAAGGAAAGCTTTCGTGTCGTTTCAATAGCTCAGACGCTAAGACTTCTCCGTGTTGTGTAGAAAAGTGCGAGTTCGATTCCTAGTATACATAACGATTTTTTTTGTCTAAATAACTTTGAAATAGCTAAATAACGTTGAAATACAGTTTTAAAAAGTCCTCAGATTAAGTGTTAATGATCACAGACAATACAAAATTATAAGTTATAATATTATAAACGTTAATCTAAGGAATGCATTTATACATACACACATAAAATGTAAAGGCTTATATATATATATATATAAACTAACAATTAAAATGAAATTAAGAAATATTCCTAAGCCACACAGACACACTTTTATAAAGGTTTATTGTCCTTAGGCTATGTTATTTGTTGAGTAATTATTACAATATTTTATTAGTAGCTTCCCCATATGTGTAAGAAATGCACTCGCACAAAAACAATTTTTGTTAAAAGTGTGGCTTTGGATTATTTCATTCTCACCCCTTCAGTTGATTTGAACTATTTTATCTACGTGTTTGCAATAGTGTTTAATTTAATGTGCATTCAATTTTATTCATGTTATGATTCAATGAAAAAGCACTTTTGCAGTTATTGACTAATTACATATATTAATACTAATCATTAAATGCATCTGTTAAGTTACCAATTGCAGTATCTTTTACAAAATCTTGAATGTTTAATTTGACAATAATATTTCTGTACTATATACTATAAGACGTTAAAAGAATATGCAATAGATTTGGGATCCTCTACTTTATAATCACTGGTTTTAATGAAAAAATATTTTCTTTCTTAGGATATCTACAAGTTTAAATTTAATAATATTCCGAATAGCTTTAATTGCATTATCTGAATTTTGTATTTTTCTATTCAAATGTATTCTATTTCCCTCTTTCATAATTTTTGACACATTACACTGTACTTCTTGTAGTATTTAAGAACATGAGGATCATTACATTGCAACTCATTACATATAGATTCTTCTTTTTAATACATGAGATTTTAAGTCCCTGCGTTATCTACATGTTTTTATTTTTGAATTTTTTGACAACATTGAGTGGAGAATATCCACTGAAGTGATTCTGAAATTAAGTGAAAAACACAATACATTTACTCTTAACATCAGTAGTACGAGTAACATATACGTTTTTCCAAGATTCATTTTGTAGACATAAATGTAAATATTCACTAGATACAGCATTTACGACCCTTTTTTAGTTTTTAAATTCATATTTTGAAATTGTTCAGTGACATTGGAAACACTTAGGATTTGTTTATCATGTTCAGACAAGCCATTGATTATAGGTTCTGTCGAATAGGAATTCAGTCTAATTCTGTGTACAAAACTTTTATCAATGGCTGTGCTACTTCAGCTTGTATGCAGGTGGGAAAATGACTCTGCGACTAAGGTTTCCAGTTTCAAGGAGTGAATTTAATTTACTTTTACGGAAAAGTTCCGAGAGATAATCTATGTTTATGTCACTACAGATCACAAATTCCATATGAGATTTCTAAAGTTTTTTTCTTTAAAAATTCAATGTTGGCTATAAATATTAATAAATAATGTAAGAATTATTAATGTAGTTAGAGGCCTGGTTTACATTATAAAAAGCAAGAAGTTATATTCCTCGGCAAGATTCGAATTTTCGATGTTTGGTTTTGTCGTTCAACGCATAAGCACGGACCTATTCAATGCTTATGTTAATAACCTACAATTTAGATGTAGCAATGTGGTGTCATAACTTGGGATTTGTTCACTTCATGTAATTAGATTTAATTTGATTAGTTTCGCAACAATTGGACTTCCTGTTATATCCTGTTATTTAAATATTTAATTTAGGATTGATTTATTAACTCCTACTGTGCAAGATGCCACTTATTTCAATAATTCTATATCACGTTAAATAGTCATGTCTACACTAAAGTATTATCGTCATCCCTCCTTTCTCATCGCAATGACGAACCGACGTGACATGAGACAGCGAGTTATAGCTCTAGTTGAGGCTGGATATGGGGCTAGATCTGCTGGCCGTTTCGTCGGTGTTCCTGGAAGTACAGCCGCGAGGGGGTTCATCGTTACCAAAATTCAGGGGAGGTCGAAAATCGCCCTATTCCTGGGCGTCCGCGGATTTCTTCATTGGAAGAGGATGCTCTCTTATTCGAGACAGTTCGACAGGACCCCTTTCTGACTGCTAACGAAATAAGAGCAGCATCTAACTTTCCCGGCTCTTCACAGACTGTGATCAGCAGGTTGAGGAACCGCGGTATTAGGAGCCGGAGGGCTGCGCAAATGGAAATATTGGGGGAAGCACAAGCGGTCAACCGTCTTACCTTCGCTACCAATCGAGTGGATTTCAATTGGAGAAATGTAATTTTCTCCGACGAAACAACCATCTCGAGTGATTACGAAGATCCTGTTCGTGTCTATCGTGAGGATGGTCTCCGACATGATCAGCGCTATGTGCACCCACGTGAAAGATCGGGGCGCTTTAGCATATCGTGTTGGGAGTGGATGTCTTACGATGGACCTGGCGTTATAGAACGCATCGATGGCCGGTTTAATGCGGGAACTTACGAGCACATTCTGGAAAATATATTCCTTCCTTCCGTCCGAGAACGTTTTCCCGAAGGAACATTGCTGTTCCAGCAGGGTAACCATCCCGTGCACTATGCCGCAGGCATTCAAAGATGGTTTCAAAGGAGACCCGAGATCGAAATCATTAATTGGCCTCCGAAGTCACCTGATTTGAATGTCATCGAAAATTTATGGGCCGAATTGAAAAAGAGAAGGATAGCCACCTATGCCCACCGACGCCCTCAAAATCGAGACGAATTGTGGGATCAAGTTGTTGACACCTGGGAAGATCTAGCCGGGGATCAGAACTTATTCCACAATCTCGTGACATTCATGCCGGATCGACTTAGAGCTGTAATAGAACCTGATGATATGTGGACAAGATTTTAAGTTAACAGGTCTCTTTTAGTTTTTTATGATTTTTGTTTGAGGAAGAATACTTTTAACTTCCAAGTAAGATTTATTTTTTGACGAGGTTCAGCCCACTTGTAAGACCCAAAAATTGGACATAAATTATTCCATATTTTTCAACAAATTAGATAGTCGAGGAACTCTAAACAAATTAATTACACCTCAATAAAAAAAGTTTCACCTGAGATCGAACACGAGACGTGTCGGTTATATGGAGGAACCAACACGCTACTATATGAGCTATCGAGACAAGACAGTGACAGCAGCAGTGCAGAATGTAGATCCGATAGCAGGCATTTGCCATTCGGTACAGAGAAGCAATGATATTTTGTTACCCGAGCTAAGTTTTGAAATCATGGCGTTAAATGGCTGTCTTTTTCTTGATCGTTATTCTGGTCCTTGTCCTTGTGGTCCTTGTAACAATTCTTGTTCTACTTTTCATGGTACTTACCGTTACGTCGATATCGAGTGAACCGCGCTGTAGAACTTTAACTTCCGACGACCAAGAATCGTCTCATTCTTTTTAAGGTTAACTGTACATGGAGTTCAGTCTCAGCTAAGGAAGAGGGACTTTAAGTGTGAAGCATGTGACAAGCAATTCACAACAGCCACGAATCTCAAGAAGCATGTTAGGAAGTTTCACCAGGCAACTCATTCCTGTGAAACGTAAGTTTTTACAACATTATTTCAGGCAGGGGTAGACAAATGCCAGCGCCAGGTCGATAAATTTTTAAGTGGCGCCTGAGTTTTTTTTATTGTGTTAAAATTTTAAGACTGCGATTTTTTTTCGGCGGCGGCGCCAGCGGGAGGGTTTTGGTGGTCTCCAGCCCAAAATTAGTTAGAGCCTACTCTTAATCCTCCAACATGAAAATAAATATAATATGAAATATTATAGTCTATATACTGTTCATCACAAATAGTAGTAATCGCTTCAATAATATAACATAGGACGGTACAATATAAATCATGATTTTAATCACTTGATTTTTATTACATAAATCACTTATTTAAATCAAATTATTTTTTATCAGTGAATTATTATTTTTTAAATTATGTTTAATATTAATTTTTGAAGTAGCTACTCATTTACAGATATGCCTACACACTATTTATTGTTAACAATGACTACGGTTGCCAACTTGTTTAAAAAGAAAATACGGGAGACTAAGTAATCGACAAAATTTCACATAGAAAGTTAACAAATTATTCAGTTCAGTAAAAAAAAATATATAATGCAATTTGGTAGCTAGATTTAGGCCTAAATTAAGAGTATTTTGAGATAGATTTTGTCTCGCGTAATAGTTGAAGTCGACTGCATTTTGCAGCTCTGATTTGATTAGATGTGTCGTGCTCCTGTTGTTAACATCTGTACAATTATTGTTCATCAGATTAAATATCCTCTTTGTATAAGCATTAGTATTTGGTATACTTAGAATAAAACTAGCCAGTTTTTACAAATTTATAATATTAATGTTGTTTGATTTTAAACAGGTGAGGTCTAAAACTAATATCTGGCGAGTATTACCTCTACAAAGACTTCACATTTTAATGCATCTCTGGAAAACAAAATTAATTCATCATATACAATAAATCATCATTCAAGGGAAAATTAAATGTTTAGAATAAAGATTTTTACATTTTCAAAAATATAGAAGAAAAAGGCTCGCAGAGAAAGAAAACGAGAATCGGGAGACATAAGAATTAGGGGCAAATACGAGAGATCCCGGGAAATACGAGAGGTTTGGCAACCCTAACAATGACATACCTAATGGATAAATAATTAAAATTAGTTCGCTTTCTTATAATTGTCTAATGCTTGTAGTCCATTGTTGTTCAAATTTCCCCTCCCCCCAGCTTCCTTTTATGTCACTTTTGAGTTTAACATCTACTAGTAACTAGCTATGCTAAGAGAAGAGTCACTTTATTGAGTGTATTAAGTTGTTCTATTTGTAAAAGTGTAGCAAGAACGTTGCTGTTAACTTAAAATGAGGAATTCAGACCCCGAAAACTTGATCCAATTTGGTGATAATTAATTTTTTCTACCACTTCAAGTGGAAAAGGCATGATAACTAAATGCAAATCATATGGTTTGTAAATGCAGGGATTAGTTGCTACAATGAAGTTACATATTGAAAAATGTAACAGCATAAAAGATAAACAAGGAAAAATTAGGATAGGCCTACTCCAATATCTGACAATGAAAATAAAAATTTAGAGACAGATCCAATAGCTGCAACTTCAGTATCAAAACGAAAGAAATCATTAGTTACGGATCAACTATCCACTGAGAGACTATCTCTGAAAATTAAGCGAAGTCAACTTAGTCCCTTTGTCATCCGAACAAATGAGAAATAGAAGGAGGGCTTAGATAAACAAGTTACCAAATTTTGTTGTTCTACAAACAGATCCTTCTGTTGCATTCAGCTGTAAGACAGAAGAACTGGTTCAAATATGTTGTCATGTAGGCCTATCACATTCCAATTCAAATTCTTGTTAAAACACAGCATGTATATACAGTTTTTATTTTTCATCCCAGGCACTTCATAAACACTGAAGCATACACCAATCTGAGAATAATTTGAAATGATTTATATAAACAAAAATTTAATTTTAAAAAAATTCGATTTAAATCAAATAAATCTGATTTAAATAAAAAAATCATTTTTAGTACAATTTATTATTTTTTACACCCGATGCAATAATGACTCCATAATGAACTTTTCAAGATTACATCTCGTTGATTCAATCTAATATAAAGAACGTTATAATTAAGGCATTACATTAGTTTTTATCGTTTCTCTGCTGGTTGAACTGTTTAATTTTGCAACCCTACACTTCAGCACCAGCGACAAGTGCAGTCTCTTAAATTGTTTGGTTCGAAATTATGAGTCGAGTTTGTTATGAATTTTATTTAGTGCCCTGTAGCAGTAGGACTTCGTAGTCAGTCACACATTCTTACAGTTTATTGCGAAACTTATAAATGCGTGTCAACAGTACAGTAAGTGTCTACTTGTATGTATCTATGTTCTCTATACAAATTTACACATTTTGACCAATATTTACCAAATTTTTCACGCATATAACTTTTACAGTCAAGAAATAAACACAATTCGGACAAAACACTCCTCCCTTGGTTTCATCCCACTAAAAAGCAGTAATGTTTGGTTCTGCGATACGACCGATAAAGAGCTTTTTTCTGTTCTGGGGGATTGGGAGAGAGAGGTTCTTTGATACGAAAGAAAGGAAAAGTTTACTTCACCAGGACACTCCATGGGGTAAGTTCTGAGAGTAGGAAGAAAATCCGAAGTCCCCTAATCGAAGTATAATTTGTTATCCGGGAATTTTTTTTGGTGTGTAATACAATTATGAGATTGATTTGTCTGTTTTTTTGTTTTTACTCTGATCACAAACATCAAACGAGCGTATAGGCGTAAAGGGGTGGAAAATCCAAAATCTATCAATGTAAATAGTACAATATGATTGAAACTGTTGTGTCTTCGTGTGAATAAGTAATTTTTTACAGACTGCTATATGCATTTTTCACATACATTTTTGGTTTGCCGACACCAGTGCCCTCCCAATTTGAAAGTTCTGGTACCGCCACTGTTTCTTTTATGTCGCTACGACTAATATGTAATGTTAATCAAAGCGTTCCTAGAAAGTTCGAGTGTGAAGTGTGTTTTATTACTTAATTATAATATTGTTGAATATATTTAAGTAAATGTATCTTTATCTTAGCTCGAATGGTTTTCTCATTGCATGTGCAGGTAAAAATGCAGTGGCTCTTGAAAAAAGGAACTGGCGTCTGAAAATTCTAGAGTTTTGTCTGTCTCTGGTTTTAGGACAACATATGAGTAGACTAGGCTATATCTCTGTAGCTTCTTTATTGATTTATTTTATGATTACCTACATACAGTACTAATATTGTTTTTACAGATGTCACACTGTCTTCAAAACCGAAAAAAAGATTTACTTAATCTTGTGCACAATCATCAGAATAGTGCCGAAGAAACTGCAGAAAAACCAGTAAAAATAACGAAAACAGTGCAATGTGATGATTGTAGTCAAATATTTTTTGACATAAGCACTATGAGGCGACACAAACAACGCAAGCATGCTAAATCTCTTATCTATGCTGTTCCCAAGCTTCTTTGTCCTTTTTGTGATGACTGCTTCCTCACATATACATTCCTACACGAACATCTGCAGAACAGCCATGACTTCCCTATTGAAACTTCGTCACTAACTTTCAGTTCTCATGAAGGTGAGTGTTAATATAAAAGAAAATAATAAACAGCGTTTTTATAGCATTCACTTACTTCTATTAGGGTGGCAATGAAGCTCCGGGTTCTCTAAAAGCCATTTGTAAGTAAGTTATTAACTTAGGTACTTCTATTTCATTATTGTTTTTGTTGTACAGAATTTGAAGCTTGGAAGACTGCGCAAGAGAAGGATGATATGGCATCATTTGTGAAGCGATCATCGAAAGGGAACATAAGTTACTATGTTTGCCACAGATCCGGAGTAAGCAGAGGCAACGCCAACGGAGCACAAAGGATCAGATGGAGAGAATCACAGAATATTAAGTGTTGTCCCGCTCGTATTAAAGTGACAACAAATGAGGAAGAAATCCATGTAGAGTACACCAATAGTCATGCAGGCCACTTCATGTCAGTGAAGTATTTACGACTTTCAAAAGAAGAGAGAAGCATTCTAGCTGGAAAAATATAAAACGGAGTGACTTTTGAGCACATGCTAGATGATATCCGCAATGACGTGGCTACAAAACATGAAGTAGAGAATCCACATGATAGATAAACAAGATCTGCGAAATGTTGTGAGAGACTTTGATTTGGACACCGATAAAATACACAGTAATGATGCCTTGAGTGTGCATATGTAGGTTGAAGACCAGAAGATTTTGGAAGTTGGCAGTCCTGTCCTCTACTATAAACCACAGGGAGCTGAAAGTCCTGACGGCATCCTCAAAAGAGATGACTTTATGTTGGTGTTAATGACACCCTACCAAAAAGAGTTTTCAAAGTTTGCAATGGATAAAATTTGTATTGACAGCACACATGGCACAACTGAACATGACTTTCAAATCACAACTTTACTTACAGTGGATGAATTTGGAGCAGGTGTGCCTATGGCAGAATGCATAAGCAACAGAATTGATTCATTATCGATGGTGCAATTTTTACTTCCGTGAGAAATAAGACAGGCGTAATACACAGCAAAGTGTTCATGTGTGATGATTCTCCCTCTTATATAAACGCGTGGACAGAGGTAATGGGTCAGCCGGACCAGCACTTATTATGCATATGGCATATTTACAAGAATTGGAGGCAAAACTTGAATAGGATTAAAGACCCAATGAGGCAGTCTGAAGTTTATAAATCATGCAGGATGTTGTTAGAACTTACAGACGAAGATGAATTTCAAGAGCTAATGTTTGCGTTCCTATCCTCTTGTAATGACGATCCTGATACAAAGGCGTTTGGCGAATACTTTCGTAGTACCTACGCCAATCGACCTCAGCAGTGGGCTATCGTCTCCAAACAGGTCTCACCATTAACATGTATTTAGAGGCCTTACACAAGAAGCTAAAATATTGTTACATGGATGGAAAAAAGAACAGAAGGGTTGACAAGATAATTCATTACTTCTTCGACTGACTAGGGACGTAATGTTCGATAGAATGATACGAATGGCGAAAAACAAACTTACTTTCAGAATGAAGAAAATTGCTCAAAGTCACAAACGAAGTGAGGAAGTAGCGGATTCCATGGTTCGACAATTCAAGCCCTTAAATGGAGCGTTGACTCGACCCATGAATTAAGAGGACAATACACGGTGTGCTTTAGTAGTGATGAATGTAGTGGATGCCCGCTAGCATGTCTAGAATGCAAAGTCTGCGTGCACCAATTTACTTGCACATGTGTTGACCACCTTATTAAAGGAAATATGTGCAAACATGTTCACGCTTGCATTCGAGTGAAGAGGAAAACAGAATTATAGAGTGTTCTTGCTCTCGAGGATGATGAGGTCGAAATTTCGGCAACACAGACGAAGGAAGACGGTAGCACATCATTCTGCCAGCATTCTGAAAGTCTGATGAGATCATTACAAAGTGTACAAAATGTACACTTTCAAGAAGCTGTGAGTGAACGGCAAAAGCTGCAAACACTTTTAGAGATGATTTCTGGCATTGCTGCTAATGCTTCAGACGAAATTATTCCCGAACTTCGTCAGGAGGCCGAACGATTACTTCACAGAACACAGAAGTTATGCCAGAAAACTAAAGAAGATGAATCCAGTGACACGCTTCATTTCAGTGCACCCTCCTTAGTTCAACCCACACATGCCAATATTGAACGGCAAAGATTCTATTCGACGAAGAGGAAATCTGCTGTCTCTAAAAGAACCATTTCGAAACCTACTGAGACGCAAAAAGTAATGTTAAAAGAAGCAATCAAAGGAAACTTAGTGACAAATGTGCACACAGATTTTGACCATGTCTATGAGAGTGGATCTCTTCTCAATAAGAGGCAATGAAATTATTACCCTACTGGTTCCTAAATATTGTAGCCTAAGTTCTTTTCGCTTAAAAAGTACAAGATATTTTACTTAACTTAGATCAAGAAATTATAATTACATGTTTTTTATTTCTAATTTGTGACTCTTGTGAACTGTAACAATTTTAACATATGCTCATGTGAAATCTTTTGAATCTATGCTGCAAGCGTATGCTAACGTCCTCAGTAGTGCGGTGCATTGTGTACCAATTTAAAACAGCCGGGCTGACTAAATGAAGTGCAGGTGTATTGGTCACGTATTGGGTTCATTGTGACATTATTTTGTGAGTGTTGATATTTGGTAAAGATAGAGAGTGAACTGTCTTTCAGTGTAATATATAGAATTTTTATTGTGAAACATTAAGTGAGAAAGAAAGGTTACAAGAAATTGAAGAGAGACGAAAGTATCCCGAAACTCGAGTCCTTTTCAATCGTATGCTTAGAAACTTCCTCGTAAGCGCAGATCTATGGAATATCTGTATAATAAAAAGTGCTGATTTGAACAAAAAAAAATGTTACAGACGAAAAGGCTAATAACATTTCAGTGCAGTTCTTTATCCTAAAGTGCGATAAATGTTTGGAAGTGGAATGTGGTCACTTTGAGCAGCACATTTAAATTTGGTGAGTAGGCCCTATATCATGCTTAATTTACTTATTTATTAATTTCGTATATTTCTTTATTATTCATTAATTTAATTTTTAAACCATGATTTGATTTATTTCTTAATTTAATAGGATATGCTATATACGCGCATCATTTGGGATGAAAAATGACAAAATCGGACGACTAACAGCAGAGTCCACTTTTCGTTGAGCCTTCCTATGTTATGAAATATTAAAAGATGATTAAATTCTTCAAAGAATATATATATATATATATATATATATATATATAGGTCTGCGTGCGTGTGTGTGAGCACTGCCAGGACGCATAAAACAGATTCTTATAAACCATTATTTCAAACGTAACAAACATCTTTCCTTGCGAATATATATATATATATATATATATATATATATATATATATATATATATATATATACATACATATACATATACATATACATATACATATACATACATACATACATACATACATACATACATACATACATACATACATACATTAATACATACATACATACATACATACATACCTTCCTTAATGGCATTTCTCATAGATATAATGAGGGTACATTCTCAAGAATTATCGGAATTTACAACCAATACAAGGCATAAAAATGATTTTCTTAAGCATCGACTTCTTTAACGTGTTTCCTAAATCGTGTATAAATACGAATATAATGTGTTATTCATTTACACGTGTCTCTGTGCCAAGATTGAATAACCTCCGTCTAACCGTTATACATTTCGTTTACAGTCAAAGACGTAGTTTTTACAATTTAACAACTTTAATTAACAGTACCCTTTCTTCTACTCCTTAACAAGGAAAACAAACACGCCTGCATCATTACCGGAAACTTGATTAGGTATTGAAATTTTTGTTTTTTTTTTAACGACGGTTATTTTGCATAGAAATGTTGAACATTTATTTTAACAAGTAAAGAGGAATGTGCTGTGTGGAAGTTCCTCTCGCATTTCGCGAACAGTGGAGTGTTTGTGATTTACGATTTCGGTTTCTCTCGGCTATATTCGGTGGATTCAGGAATCCGGCCTGGCTGTACATTGAACGGCTCGTGAAAATATATATGCAGTATTTACCTGTGTTTTCAAAGCAACCTGGAATTTTTCTGTTGAATTTAGCTTTTCCAGTACGCAGAGTTTTTAAATGACACCAAATTGTGATTGCAATTTCGAGTCAATTTGATTTTTTTCAATTCTGTAACATATTCTTATCCAAAACCAATACGATATTTAAATTATGTTACAGATATTTTAAGGAACTTGCTTTTATGAGTAAAATGTAAGAGAAATCTTGAATTTAACATTTAAAACGACATAGATGCATCAGTTTTAATAAATTATTTTATCTTGGTGTTCTCTTCAAAATTTGGGAATTATTATTTCCAAAACCTCTTCTCGAATTTAAGTTCTTGCAGCAATGGTATTTGTACATTAAGACATTAAAATTGCTCATCGATTAGAAAAAAAATGAATTATACTAATTCTCCTCCCTTGAAGGAGAAATCTCATTTAGATCTGAAATTACACTTCTGAAAATTTGAATGAAAACGCCATTAGCACCAATCCCAACCTCGCAAACGATTCTCTGTCTCCAGTTCCGCTTCCGACAGAACTGGTAAAGAGGAGCGTGTTCACATCTGAACAAGACAAGACTTGTGCGGGCGAGATGTGCTTAGAGCGTATTCCGAATCTCACCGGTGAGCAATCCGATGGCATCACGGTGTTCCGAATTCCACCGATGACGTCATTGATGCTCCACCGGTGTCGCACCGGTGCCATCAACTTGCAGAGGTGGTGGCAGTCTCCATCAGCCGCCATCAGTGAATCTGATTGGTTCTTGTATAGGGCGGGAATTAGCAGACGAATAACATCGTGCACTGTTGTGTCATAGCTGTGTGTTTTGCTTTAGTTCTGCTGTATTGTTTGTAATGAGCACAACGTAAAAACAATATGTTAAAGGCTAATGAGCGAACATGTCAACTGACCAGTTATTACTACTGGTTCAAGAAATGAATTGTTTATGCTATCTTTTCATTGAACGAGATGGGAGTACGAAAATTTCGCAAAATTTTGCTAGCGTAGCACAGAAAACAACTTGTACAGTCGCCATGACAGCATCGATCCTTCCAGCAGTTTTGTTCCTTATTTCGCTGCAACGTGACGTCATTGATGCCACCGGACCGGTGAGATTCGGAATACTCTGTTAGGAAGTCGAAACTATACCTCTTTTCATGCGACTTACTTCAAATGGAACCCCTGCGGTGGCTGAGTGGTCAGACCTCCGACGAGTCACGCAGGCGGCCCGGGGTTCAAGTCCCAGTAAGGTCTGGGATTTTTCATTGAAAAATCCATAGGAACACTTGTGGTGGACAAGATCGCAGTTGGGGTTTTTCTCGGGGTTGTCCCGTTTTCCCCATATTAGGCATATATGTCATTCCGTCAACAGAGGGGAAAACACTGGAGTAGAGGTGTTCGAGCCGGTACTGTGGATTGAACTTCGGCGTAGCTCAATGGTGAGAGCGCTTGGTGCGTAGAACAAAGGACCCGGGTTCGGTCCCCAGCGCCGGAGCGAGTTTATCTGCTCTAATATTAATTGTTACCATAACAGAAGTATTCTGTAGGACCAAAAAATAATAATCTTTACGTAGGTCATGGTAATGTGTTGTGAAAAGGCAGTGTTACAAAAGCAAAGTTGAATCCCACACGAAGAGTTGACAATGAAGGCACTGGAATCACAGTCAGGAGATCTACATTTGTCAAAATCAGCAAAATTTATGTCCAATCATTATGGGTTATAAGAGGTGTATATCACAGTCTAGTACATACAGTCACGAAGCTCAATACTTTGAGAATATGCATCCAATGACAGTTGAACTTTAGTTGCTAGCCACTGCAATCGCTACTATTGCACAGTCTATTGTTCCTAGTACTTTCAATTGCTAACTGCTTGGAGAATTGTATCGCGAGAACTGCAAAAATCACCTCAAGCTTCGTGACTGTATGTACTAGACTGTGCGTATATTGTGACCCGTATCGAGACGCCTTCCACGCATAGCGAAGCGTAGGTTGATTCTGTGGTGCACTCAATTTGTTGTATATAAGACAATGCAACTTGAAAATGAAGATTCTGTCATTCTTCTCATAACAACGTATGTAGTCTTCCATGCGTCTTGCAAAATATTTATACTGGCAAACGAAATAGACGTCAGAATGCTGGAAGTAAATTGTGGTTTTAGGTGATACAATATTTGCAAAAATACTTCCCTGTTTCCGAAGGTTTTGGTCGAAAAACTTCCGTCGGCTTGATTGGACCACAAATCCAGCAACAGAAGCGATGCTCCCGTTAGTTCCGGTTTCAGTATTATACACATCGAGGAGAGTACGACAGTACTACTAGTATTGCGATCATATTCTGTATTTGGCGGTTGTTTGCGTTGTAGTGTTTAAGCACGTTTGTCAAATTCACTGTCCGTTTTCTGAAAGCAAGTGTACAGTTTCTTTACAAGTGTTTCGACATTGAAATAATCACCTGATTGATGTAATAGTGGGTAGGCTAATAGATGAAGGGCATTGTACATCAGCTTCCGTACTCTTTTCCCTAGTCACGGATAAAGTCTTGCTTTACGTGCATCCGTATTCAAATCGACTTTGGTCTGTATTGAACACCATGTCGGCATCGATTTCATTAGCTGTAATGTATTCCGTAACTTCTCGTACAAACTCCAATGCTCTGGTCTTCACGATGGTGTCAAGGGGAACATTCGCCTAGTTACCAAATTCTGTGATCTTGCATGATGTTATTTTATAGCGGAATTTGTATTGGTCCAGGAAATATTTGCTAGCTTTAAAATTGGAAATGGCCTTCGAGATAGCTGCTTGTTTCGCCCACTTCTTTAAATGCCAGTAGTGAATTACATATTTCATGCCATGCACACTTCAGAATTTCGTGCATATATACTGGCGAATTGATCAATTCTGTATTCTATCGTACCACTTTTCTCAAGAGCGATTACTATTTTATGAACTTTTTCCGGTGACATATTGAATTTTCAGAAAGTTGCTGCAACGGTTTCTTTGCAATCTTGACACTGTCATTGACACTAATTTTTCTTTAAAAAAATCCTGAATGCTTTTCCGTCCCTCTTTCGGGGCTGATGTTTCATAGGAAATGGAACTGGTTGCCGTGTTGTGCTGAAGGACCCAGCGTATCACTATCTTCAGACGTTACACCACTATCTCACCACAATGTCTGTCTTCCAACATGATAGCGTCGTCACTGACATTGCTCCAATAGACTATACAAATCCCGTGCAATTCGTCTGTTGATGTACAGTTTCCCTAGAAAAGAATGAGACGATTGAATATTCCTAAGTCTCAGATGTAAGACAATGCTCATGATCGGAGACCAGAGCACTGACACACAAGATAACGAATATTGAGTTACTTAAATTCGGGGTATTTGGTTTGTTAAGAACATCGTTCCCAAATTCACTTCAAAAACTGCAAAAAAATATGATAATATGACGTTTTTTATTTTAGTTGGTTATTTAACGACGCTGTATCAACTACTAGGTTATTTAGCGTCGATGATACTGGTGATAGCGAGATGATATTTGACGAGATGAGGCCGAGGATTCGCCATAGATTACCTTGCATTCACATTACGGCTAGGGAAAACCTCGGAAAAAACCCAACCAGGTAATCAGCCCAAGCGGGAATCGAACCCGCGCCCGAACGCAACTTCAGACCGGCAGGCAAGCGCCTTAACGGATTGAGCCACGCCGGTGGTTTAATATGACGTAAATAATAGATAAACATATACATAAATCGTGTAGTTAAATCGACATTGGACCTTCATGACTAGATCGACACTCCGCACTCCGCTTTCGTGTCGTTTTAATAGCTCAGACGGTAAGACTTCTGCGTGTTGTGCAGAAGAATGCAAGTTTGATTCTTAGTCTACACAACGAATTTTTTTGTCTCAATAACGTTGAAATAGAGTTTTACTAAGTCCTGAGATTAAGTGTTAATGATAGCAAATAATACAAAATTACAAATTATAACATTATAAATGTTTATCTAACGAATGGATTTACACCATTTATACATATATTATATATAAATATATATATATATATATATATTAAAAACTAACAATTAGAATGATATATTCCTAAGCCAAACAGACTAACAGAGTCGTTAGGCCTATGCCATTTCTTGAGTAAATATTACAATATTTTATTAGTAGCTTTCACATATGTGTAAGAAATGCACTAGCACAAAACAATTTTGTTAAAAGTGTGGCTTTGGACTATTTCATTCTCACCCCTTCAGTTGATTTCAACTATTTTATCTACGTGTTTGCAATAGTGTTTCATATTGTAATGTGCATTCAATTTTATTCATGATATTGTAACTTTTTATACTGAACAACAATGTAATTTTATTTCTCAACAATAACTCTTCACTTTCTACAATTTAATTTCACTCCCGTCAACAATGGGATTTGCTCTCCGCACAGCAACACAGCGTTTGTTATTGCACTCCACAAACGACAATGACAATTTACTTGGACTATTACGAACAACAATGAACTGTTAATCTTAACTAATATCACAAAGCACTATTTACAACACAGAACTGTCAGTTCTCAGTTCACAGCTCGTTTGTCTTGGCTAGTTCTTCTAGCTCAGTCACTCGCGTTCACAGAATCTCGAACCCCAGACCTTCAGAGACGATCCGCTGCACTTCGAACTCAGGTCTCCCAACTGCGGTCCACTGCACTCGAACTCCGGGCTTCAGGCTCCACAGTTACGGACACAACTCAAGTCGCGCTCTGGTCTCGAAGCTGGCTTCACTGCTACACAAGACTAACTCGCTTACTGTCCAAATCTGCGTGTAACAACACTGGCTTACTGACTAACTGACTGACTGACTGACTGAATGACTCGCGTTCACTTGCGCGTTGTATTTATAACTAAGCCATAGTTTCTGGAGAGTTCGCGGTCGGTCGACAGATGCCTAGAAGATAACGGATATCCAGACTTCTCTGGATCTTTCTTCTCAGTCACCAGCTGCTTTACTTTCCCCTCTCTGCCGCGGAACAGCGTGTCGCAACCTCCTCTCTCCTCTTCACGCCGCGCGCCGTCCCGCAGTGCTCCGTGGAGCCCGTGTCGACTCACGCGCGACCTGCTCTCTTGCGGGACGCTGGTCGTGAGTTCGAATCTCACGTCGCTGTCACAATATGATTGAACGAAAAAGCACTGTTGCATTTATTGACTAATTAGATATATTAGGCCTAATACTAATTATTAAATGCATGTGTTAAATAACGACTTACAGTATCTTTTGCAAAATCTTCAATATTTAAGTAGTCAATAAAATTTATGTACTATAAATTATAAGGCGTTATAAAAACTGGAGACGTTTCGGTGATACAGTGGAACAGACACGCTACTGTACTCGTATGAGCTACCGAGACAAGACAGTGACATTAGCAGCAGTCCAGAATTTAGACCCCACAGCAGGCATTTGCCATCCGGTACAGAGAAGCAATGATATTCTGTGACCCGACCTATGATGTCAAATCGTGGCTTTTAGTGGCTGTCTTCTTCGTGATCCTTCTTCTTGTCCTTGTTGTGGTCCTTGTAACAATTCTTGTTGTATTTGTCATGGTACTTATCGTGGTTTTGGTCCTTATCGTGGTTCTTTCTTATTCCTAGTCGTGTACCATATCGTAGTCGTTATTGTAATCCTTGTCGTGCATTACGTTGTCCATGTCGTCATCATTATCGTAGTCCTTGTCGTTTTTCTCGTGATTCTTATCGTCAGTTTGTTGCCTTTGCTATAGTCCTAATCATGGTCGTTGTCTTTGTCATGGTTCTAATCGTGGCCTTGGTGTTTGTCTTAATGCTTGTCATGGTCCTTGTGTCCACGTCGTAGTCCTGATTGTTATCCGTATCGTGATGCATGTCCTGATCCTTACTGCGGTCGTTGTTATTCTTGTTTTTGTGTTCGTCCGAGTCGTGGTCCTGTAATGGTCGTTGCTTCTTTGTCGTACTACTTGTCGTGGTCATTATTATTGTCCAAGGCATGGTGTCTTATTGCGATCACTGTAGTGGTGCATGTCCATGTCATGATATTTATCGTAGACCTTGTCCTTATCGAGGTCCTTATACTGGTCCTTGATGTCTTTGCCATGGTCTTTATCGTGGCCATTGCTGTCTCTGATATATTTATTTTCTGCTTTGTTGGGGTCCTTATCACAGTGCTTGTTTCCATTTTAATGATCTTTTTCGATTTTGTTTTTGTCACGGTCCCTATCGTGGCTTTGGTCCTTATCGTAGTCCATGTCGTTATTCTTATAGTTGTGTCTGTCTTTGTCCATTTCGCTTCCTTATATTGGTCCTAGTTGTCTCTAGCATGGACCTTACCGTGATAATTGTTGCCTCTGTCATATTTTTTAATTGTGAACATTGTTGTTCTTGTCGTGGCCCTAATTGCCATTATAATGACCCTTATCTTTCTTTCTGTTTTGTTATGGTTCTTATTGTGGTCCATGTCACGATTTATTATCGTGGTTCTGGTCTTCGTCCATGTGACGCTTCTTACATTGGTTCTTGTTTTTTTCTGGTACAGCCCTTTTTGTGATCCTCATTCCTTTTGTAATGTTTTTGTCGTGATCATTGTTGCCTTTGTCGTGATCTTTGTTGTCATTGTAATAGCCCTTATCTTACTCCTTGTCTTTTCCATGGTCTTGTTCCTTATGGTATTCCTTGTCGTGATCCTTATCGTAGTCAGTGTCGCGGTCCTTAAAGTGGTTCATTTTATGGTTCTTATCATCCTGATTCTTGTGGTACGTGTCGTTAACTATGTCGTGAGCCTTATCGTAGTCCTCGTCCTCATCCTTATCATGATTCTTATAGTGGTACGTATCCGCCTTCGCATAGTACAAATCGCTGTCTTGGTCTTTATGAACTTCATCGTAATTTTTATCATGGTCTTTATCGTGATACTTATCATAGTGTTTGTCACGACCCATGTCGTTATTCTTATCGTGGTGCTTCTCTTTGTTTTGTTGTTGTCATGAGTTTTAACATCGTCCTTGTATTTGACGAAGTCCTTATGGTGATTATTCCGTGGTCCATGTCATGGTCCTTATTGTGATCGTTGCCATAGATTTTGTAATGATCTTTCTTCTCTTTGCCACGGTCCATATAGTGGTCACTGTTGTTTTTGACATGTTTCTAATCGTAATCCTTGTCTTTGTTGTGGTCTTTATAATTTTCCTTATCGTGGTATTTGTTGTCTTTGTTATGATCCTTATCATAATCTTGGTCCTTATCGTGGTTCATGTAGTGACTCTTAAAATGCACCTTGTCCTTATCGTGGTGTAATTCGTAATTATTATCGTGGCCCTTGTCTTTATCCATATCGCGTTTTTTATATTGGTTCTTGTTTTCCTTGTCACGGTCCTTATCGTGATCATTATTTTTGTCGTGGTCGTTGTTGTCCTTGACATGTACCTTATCCTGATCTATGTTGTCTTTATTGTGGTCATTCTTGGTATTGTAGTAGTCCTTATCGTTCTCCTTGCTGCTTTTCTCATGGTTCCATAATAAGTATTTGTTGTCTTTGTCATAGTCCTTACCTTGGTAAATTTCGAAGTCCTTATCGTGGTCCATGTCGTGGTATTTATCGTAATCTATGTCGTGGCGTTTGTCGTGTTTCTTGTTGTAGTATATTATCATGGTCCTGATTTTGGTCTTTATCGCGGTCCTTGTTGTCTTCTAATAGTCCTTTTCGTTGTCATGGTCCTTTTAATCCTTATGTTGGTCTATGTCGTGGTATAATCCTTGTCGTGGTGTTCGTCGTGTTTCTTTTATGTAACCATGGTTCTGGTGTTTGATGAAGACTGACTGACTGATCGTTCTGTCGGCACTCACGGTGTTATTTATTACACCATAACTACTGAAACTTCGATTCGCGTGGCTTACAGAATCTTTGAGAGAGATCCGCGTCTCGACGCTTCCTTACTTTCGCCCAATCATAGTAGCTTTCCCCACCCCCCGCTCATTACCGCGGCTAGCGTCAAGTGTTCGTGTTTCCTCGCACCTCCTTCTTCCTAGATGCGTGTGCAACTCCCGGACGCAACGAGAGTATTCCAAATGTCGCCATAATATGAACGAATCTGTGATCATCCTCAGCAACTGCAAGTAGCAGAAGTACTTTATCAGAAGGAAGAATACATATTCGCGTCTGCGTCACGCTTTGGTGTGAAGACAACGATGAATTTCGTAGCGATCGCGGGATTACAAGTTTCGTTGTGGCTCCCACGTATCGTGATGGCATGAGCAATCTTTAACGTTACCCATTTAACGTCAGACAGCGTGGTATAATAATAGTCCATATTGGAAACATAGCACTGCAATTCAAAACTCGGCCGCTTAACTGTCATGGCCCATCTTAAAAAAAAAGGTGTAATTCTCGTCGTTTTACTCTGAGGAAAATCCACCTATTTTCCTGTTCCGCTCTCATGTCGTCTTATTTTGAGCTTTCCTAATCTTCTTTTTCCATGTGTGTTGTAAGTTATAATTTGTTTCTCTAATCTTTAATTTTCCGTTATTGCCTATTAATATGTTCAATCAGTTTTGATCTGTAATTTTGAAGTTGTGACATCGGAGTTACTCTCAATTTTTTTAATATCTCAACTCCTTATTTTCTATCCTATAACATAATATCCTGCAGTCCTCGTTACTGGAGCCCATTTATTCGGAATACTAGTTTCACCAAAATTCCCAACCTAGGATCAGACATTTAAATCACGGTTTCTTTTCCCATAGATGTATTGATTTCATCAAATATTAGGAGCTTAATTTGTCCTGCCTGTTTGGTACACGACGGGTATTATTTTCCAGTTACTCATCGGCTTAGTCGATGAGGATATTTCTTTCTTCATCAAGTGGAAACGCGAACTGTAGGAGTCAGAGTTCCCAAGAGTTTAGAATTAATTTATATACACGTATAATAATTAATTTCACCGATAATTGAGAATCAGGAAACTATTCCACTAATTTCATCATACCATTCCATTTAAGAAACAAAATTTACATAAAAGGCCTTAGAATATATTTATAGTTCATCGCAATTTTTGTTTATTCAAATAAAGATTTAATATGGACCCAAACTATTACATTTTTACCTATATATATATATATATATATATATATATATATATATATATATATATTTATTTATTTATTTATTTATTCATTAATATATTTATTTATTATATACTTATTTATTTCTTTATGTATTCGTTCATTTGTTTGTGTCTGCATTTCTTTGTTTCTGCTTGTTAGTTTTTTATCTATCCATCCATCCATTCATCCATCCACCCATTCATTCTTCCATCCATCCATATACTCATCCATCTATCTATCTGTCTGGCTGTCTCGATGGCTCTCTCTCTCTCTGTTTGTCTCTCTGTCCGTCTGACCGTCCATCTACCTGTTTATTTATTTATTTATTTATTTATTTATTTATTTATTTATTTATTCACTCATTCTGATAGAGATAAGGTCATTAGGCCTTCTCTTCCACACTACCGAACATCAGATATAGGCCTACATTCAAATAACAGTAGTAATACTAATAGTAATAATTAAATATAGAGACATTATCTTGTAGATTAAGCCCAGATAAGGCTGAATTATTTTTTGTTAAGAAATACGAATTTTTGTATGAATTATTTAATTGTAATTGATATAACATAGCAAAGCTGTTTTTATATTTTTCATCTTGATAGCAGAGCGTTTAGAATAGAAAGTATGGTAACTCGGTAAGGGTCTAATGGGACTTTTAAACCCCCTAGTGTCGCCGCGGCAACTGAGCGAAACATTGGCGTGGCGATCGTTCTAAGATTGCAGTTTTCCTCTTAATACTGTGGACAGAGCATGTAGAACTCGTTCTGCTATGTAATTAAGAAGATATTTCTTGTGGTGTTCGGGTGATTTTTATTGTGCCGTTTATGTGAGCGAGTAGTAATAACCCTAATTGTTTTGTTCTTGATGTAAATCCAATTATAGATACTCTATAATCTGTAAGGAAGAGACTATCTTTTATCCATCCATAGAATACACTATTTTTCAGAAGTGGTGTAGAGCAATTCCACGAACACAGAAAACTGTATGCGTTTTCTTATATCTGTGATATCCATTTTTCTGCGGTTTTGATTGTGATTTTTTTTAAATTATGATTTATTTAACGACGCTCGCAACTGCAGAGGTTATATCAGCTTCGCCGGTGTGTCGGAATTTTGTCCCACAGGAGTTATTTTACATGCCATTAAATCTACTGACATGAGCCTGTCGCATTTAAACACACTTAAATGCCATCGATCTCGGCCGGGATCGAACCCGCAACCTCGAGCATTGAAAGCCAGTGCTATATCAACTGCGCTACCGAGGGCGACTTTTGATTGTAAGAGCCGATAAATTTATTATTGCCAGTAAAGAGGTAGGACTTCCACGCAAGAACTGGCGACCAAAACCGTATGCTATAACACATATTTTCCCAAACTTGCCTCGATATCTTAAAAAAAGAAAAGAACAGAAAATATCCAACGAAGAGGACATCAATCCGTTCTCATAACAATGTATCCTTACCAAGTACCATCTGGCTTTGACCAATTCCATTGACGCTAAATAATCCAGCACTTGATACAACATCGTTAAATATCCGAGTAAAAAATAATTGGATGTGACACCCGAAAATCAGAAGAACACCTTAGTTGATCATGCGCTTGTATGCATTTATGTACCATTACTCCACACCTGAATGCCCAAAATTATGTCTAGTTACATTGACCGTAATTCCTTCCAGTGAATGAACTCCAGACCAGCATTTCAGCTGTTTAGTGTGAGTTTTTCAAAATCGATACATTTTTTAGAGTCATAAACTGTGATGGGTTCCAGGAAAGTGAAAATGCAAAAGAATTCAAAGGTGAATGAACGACCATGCAGATACGTTGAACTCAAAGGCTCCCTCGTCTGCCCTGTACAAAGGATTCTAGCATTACATGATTTTAGAAAATATATGACACGTAAGTGACAATATAAATTACACGTTTGCCTAAGAAAGAACCCTTGAATTATTTAGAGTGACAATTCAGAGCACTAGCGAAATATATTAATTCTTGTGGGATAGCAGATTTAAATATATTCAGACAGAAAAAAATTAACTAGGATCCTTTAGAGCGATATTTTGGAATTAAAAAATGATTATCTTGTGATGATTACCATAGACTTTCTACATGTGAAGATTTTTCAATCTATGTGGCGGTTGAAAAATGTGCTGTATTAAAGTGCTAATTGTGAACTCCTAATTGAATCCAAGCACCTAGCTTCTACTTCATTAAATATACATGTTTAATTATTAATTATTTTATTTTTAATAATAGCACTTTAGTCGTAATTAACGTAAAAGTTATTTCGGTAACAAAAGGACAGTATAATTCTACTTTGCATCTAGGCTAGAACTTAATCTGGTTTACAATTTTATTACATTTGTTTATTACGTTTCCACATCATAAGAGATTTCTAATCGAGCATATGAGAAAGTAATAGACCTCATGGAAAAGTCGTTAATTTAATATTCTCCAATAAGTAGCATACAACTACTTAATACAGTGCTACCAAATTGTTTTAATTTTACAAAACACAAAATAACGTAGGTATTTCAAAAGATCAAAACTTACATTAGCATAGATATAATATCGAAGCTTAATTTATGAGTCTAAGTTGCACGTAATATATTTTGTTCCCCTGAATTACGTATAAACCAGATACAACTGCAACTAATGACTAAATAGTAGATAAAAACTATTGGTGAAGATAAAGTGTCTCCTTTATTATATTACAATCTTTCTTGTGTATAAAAACTATAATTTCATGTCAATGCGTACTTTATAATGCCATAAAAATTTTCAGTTTTGCGATGCTGTACTTTTTTTTGCGTATTTCTGGCTGAAGCCGGCACAATGTTTCATTTTTCGGTTAATTATTATATTTACCATTCAGGGTTGTGTTATATAACTCACAATTTGTTAATATAGTAATATTACATTTTTAAAGAAGTAAAATATTGTAACTAAGTACTTTACAATACATTCTTATCTAATGGGTTATTTTTAAAAACCTTTTTCATTCACTTGAATAGCGAACTTGAAACTGGGCACTGAAAATAGGGCTAGCGCCACTCGGCTACGATCCACTGAAATAGAGGAAGTAACGTCTTCTACCCGCTCTGGCAGTAGTAAAAAATTATTGGTGAAAATATAATGTCCTATTTGATATATTATATTATACTTTCTTGTACATCGAAAACTATAATTTTGTGTCAAAATGTACTTACAACAACACAAAAATATTCAGTTTTGCGAAGCTGTACTTTTTTTTGCGTTCTTCTCTCTGAAGCTGACAGAATGTTCCAGTTTACTGTTGATTATTATACTCGTATTTACGATTCAGGAGTGAATGATATAACTCAAGAGTAGTTAATGTAGTAGTATTACATTTTTTAAATAAGTAAAATATTGTGATAAACTATAATATACTTTTATCTAGTGGGTATTTTAAAAACATCTGCATTGACTCGAATAGCGCTCCTGAAACTGAGAACAGAAAGCAGAGCGAGCGCCGCTCTGCGACGAACAGCTGGACTAGTGGAAGTATCGTCACTTTCTCTTCTACCCGCTCTGTTGATAGTATCCGAGATTTTCAGTGTCCTACATATATATATATATATATATATATATATATATATGACGTCAGTCATATCCGCATAAAAACATTATAGGACATAAATCCTTTTAGCACTAACATCATTATATAAATTGTTTAGCTTAACAATACATCAAATTAAAACAAAATTATAATATTACCCACACACAATGAGATTATTGTAATTTTCAATAATGTTTATAGAGTGTGATACGTGATAAAAATGTTACATGTACACCAACGTCACACTTCATACATCTTGTTTTTATCTTTGTGTGACACTGTCTGCATCGGGTTTTGTTTTTCTTGAGATACCACAAAATGATTACTTCCGTCAAACATTGAATCTTTTTACTCAGTATTAGATAGTCTACCGCAGTGGTCGTCAGCACTCGCTGAAATGAGTAAAGAGTAAGCGGAGCAACATGATTTTCCCCATCGTGCAGCAGGAAGAGGTAGAGAGCATACCCGCCAGCAGCCACGAATGTACGCTGGTGCTGTAAGAGACCTGCGGGTAAGAGACGCTAGCCCGAGAGTGCACTGAGTTGACGACCGCTGGACTCTATCCCTTGATTTTACAAGTCGACCAGTGGATTCGAAGAAGACAAGAAGTTTGCGAAATGCAAGATGATCAAGTTTTCGTTGGAGTTTATCTTGTATAGCTGCCACGCATTTTGTTCTCCTACGTCAATTCAGTGGGTCAACAGACTAAGATACCATTTCTTGCCCTTAATAGATGTTTTGGTCCACCCATATTTTTGTTGTAGCTATATGTGAGATTGAGCTGTTTGACTCATATTTTCTTCTTCAAATTTCTAGAATATCTTGAAACTGTGTGTACTGGGTTCGCGGAAATTGAATTAGAAGCAACAGTTACAATGCTGTTATCATTCTATTTTATGACAACAATGTTCTCATTCTTTTCTACTTTATATTCATATGTTAACGTGCTGTTTTCTTCATTTTCTTTGATTCCTGCAAAGCACACTTTGATGTACGCATTTCTGTCATTTTTCCCGTACCCTATATGCCTCTTCTACGTAACTATGAAAGTGGTGGTACTGAAGTGAAAAGGTTTTAAAGGATAAGTAATAGGGTAATGCACCAAGGTTTGTCACTATATCTTCATATTGAAGAATCACACTAGCATCCAAGCCCAGATTCTTATTCTCTCCTGAGGCACTAGTTGCAGCGCCTTGGTATAGATGCATCTACAATATGTATCAATTTTTAGTAGCCCCTGCCCATACTTTATATCCATATTACTTTATAGCGTTTCCCCAGATGAATTGTTTGCATCCATGTTTCCCGAAATAAAGTACCATTGCTTCATCTACAGAATGATTTTCCTCATGGGGAGCATATTCCTGAAAGTGTTTGTTCAGAGCCGTAATTTTTAGTGGATCGAATTGGAATGATGCCTACCTAAATGCTAATAGAAATATAAATATAATTAAGAAATGGTTAGATGAAAATTTGCTCTCATTGCACATTTCAAAAACAACTGCAGTTCCTTTTACATTAACGGCTTCTAGTCTGAGAAAAATCAAACTCGATAAGGATACAAATTTAAAAATACACAATTGCAGTAACATAAACTTGATTGATTGTAATTGCTCTTCCTTGACAGAATCCACGCAAGTAAAATACTTAGGTGTTGTCATTGATCAACATTTAAGATGGAATAAACATGTAACATATTTATGTAATAGGTTACAGAAAACAATTCACAACTTTGTAACCCTTCGTGTATATATCCCTATCTATGTTCTCCGTGTAGTTTATCTAGCCTTGTTTCAATCAGTCATCCAATACGGAATAATAGGATGGGGTGGAATGACAAAGACTATCTTAACTCCATTAATATTACTACAAAAATGTATCATTAAAATTTGTCTGCATAAACTACTTGATTATCCGACACAATTTATTTATTCTGAATTCCAAGTACTAAAAATTGAGCAAATATATAACCATACATTACTAACTTATTTTCACAAAAATCGAATGAATTTTATAACTGAAAAACATATACATAACACCAGAAGAAATGTCCCAACTCTTTTGGCAGAACCTAAATGCCACACTACAGCTGGATTAAGACAAAGTAGGAATTATGGACCAAGACTATACAATTCAGTATTGAAAAATAATCCAGACCTAAGCAATTTACACATTCTTAAGTTTAAAAATAAAGTGAAAATGTTTGTACGATATTTGATAAATTTTATTATAACTTTTTTTAAGTGTTACTAGCATTATATGGTACTAATTTTTATTGTATTTATTTGATGCATGTACCCTATAAGATAAAACATTGTAATAAATATAAATAGATCATTTTCTTAATTAATAACAGTGTATATCTCCAATAAATATTCCTAAGCATCGCCACAGATACACTTGATTTTACTTGTCACTATATCTTGTCACTAGAAAGTTATTGAAATTTATACTTTCCCCGCCATTCATAAAATATTTTGATATGATACCTCTTGCACAAAAGGAGAGATCTATAACTGAAACTCGATTAATATATTTCAGTATTATTTGTATTTATCCTGGTAATAATGAACAGTTTGACTCGTAGACATTTTGTTTTTTCAGCATTAACTTCCCATGATTTTACGAGAAGATTCGAAGAGAACGGCAGTTACAAAGACTTTCAGCTCCTCACTACTTCCATTAATGCAGAACACAATGTCAATACGGCGGTTGCTGTCGTCTGCGATACAACGAACTTTTCTCTTGATTTCCGAGTTTGGTATTTTTTCCGGTTATTATATGCTTATTTAAGTTGTGTTAACTCTCGCTAGTGGTTTTATATTTTATTTTAGCCGTCTTAGTATTTATTTTATTATTGTAAATATTTTTGTTTTATCACTATTATTATTATTATTATTATTATTATTATTATTATTATTATTATTATTATTATTATTATTAATGAATTGTTTTGTATTACAATCTCTGTATCATTTCTGTCACAATTATTCTATTATTATTATTATTATTATTATTATTATTATTATTATTATTGTTACTATTATTTATATCATCAGCATTATTATTTGTACCCTGTAAAATTTATGTAGACTACTGGACTGTACCCGAGCACGAGCATTATGCTCATTTCGGGTATCTATTCATATGTATTCAATTCAAATGTAAATTGTAAATAAATTTGAAAATTTGAAAATTTGAAAAATGATCAAATAAGAACCGTACCTTAGTAAATTTATCAGCTGCATTAATTTCATCATTATTGCATGCGTGGAAATTAGCCATTATAAAATTTGAATCTATTGCCAGACACTGCATTCCAACTAGTGGGTTATGGGTATCCAAGCTGTTTTCTCAAATCATTTGGCGCCTAGGTAGATCTACTTGTCCACTAAGTAGCAGTATTGAGATAAATATTTTCATTTCGCTATTGGTAACATCACCAAAGAAATTCTTCTGTGGTGCATATTGGTTAGTAAATTTAACCAGCATATCAATAATATCATCATCAAATAATTGTGATGGAGAAAAGTTTGTTGAGGCCCCGAGTTTATTGGAAAAAATATAGTGTTTCCCTGCCGTATGTCACCTTTTTCCCAATTGAAATTTATTATTCTTTCTCTTCATCTGTATATCGGTTGCTGAATCACTAGTATTTCTACTGCCATTCTCACCATCGCCTTTACTATGTTCATCATCACCATTATGACTTTCGTCATCATAATCATCCATTCCCTCTCCTTGTGTTGATGGTTACTTCCGTCTCAGATCGCAACTAACCACCAGGCATATTGTCAATTGTAGGGTTATTTTCGTCACCAGGATCCTCATCAGTTACGTTACCACACGCATTTGTTGGTGGTAAAATGGTGATGAAAATGTTATTGCACTTAAGTATAGCAACTTGGTCGTCCTGAATTATTTGTAAGGCTTCATTTAGTGAAAACGCCCTATAATAAAATGAGTACTATCAGTCTCACGAAATGTCCCCTCTTACGACTGTCGTACTACATGTAGTACACCTAACTTTACCATGATATGACATAACATTAAATAAAAAATTGAATCTAATTATGAATTATTATATACGAAGTACATCATGCGAGTATATCCTATGAGTATCAAAAGCATTATAACTATAGCATGTGATATATACAGATTTCGAGATCAACATGTTCTGGTTCACAGCCATGACTCACACAAATATGTTCACAACAATGACTATAACAGACTGAACGTAAGACCAAAAATTGGAGACAATTTATAACACATAAGGATTATGGTATCATAATTGCCAACTATGCAAATCTTACACAACCAATTCAAAAAGAATAAAACGTCCGGTGTCCTATGTATAGGATGTCAGTGTTATCTGGGATATTGCAGATGAAACGGACAAATTTTGAACATGTTGTAGTCTTTTATTTAAATTGACAGTTATATTTGTGAAGAGAGAATCGCAGTAATCAAAATTGGGCATCACTAGCGATTGGACAGTGTTTCTTTCTATGGAAAGAGGCAGACAATTTCGCAAATTATTTAGAGAGTGGAGCAATGAAAATACATTCTGACAGATGTGAGTTACTTGATTACGTATTCCAATTTAGAATTCTGTCCATTAATAAATCAAGATTTTTTAGTGACTCTATTTACATAAATTTCAGATAAATTTACTGGTAGATACTGAAACAGATAGGCTTAATGTTTGAAGATTTTCAAAACTCATCGAATAGACACTATACATTACATCTCAGAATTCGGAATACGCCATATGGCATAAATCTTATTGCCGAAGAAGAAGAAGAAGAAGAAGAAGAAGAAGAAGAAAGTTCTGAAATGAACAAAAATCCATTGAACTGTTTAGGAGAATTCGCTGTAAAGAAATAGATAAAGGGCATGTCAATAATTATTTTCTGGTATCAGTGATGCTGAAACTTTGCCATTGCCGGTCCCAACCACGTATAAGACAGGAGGAGGGGTTAAAAAGAAAACCTTGGTTTACTTGTCCTGGGTGATAGTACATCGTAAGGGACCCTTGCCAGGCTCACGGAGAAGACCTCAACGGCAGCGAAGGTAGAGATGATATTCATCGGTACAGTGGACCTGACGAAAGAGGCAATCCAAAACAGAGCGTCTGTACCCAGATTGGGCGGCTGTTGTTTTTGGGAATGGGCGGATGAGACTCAAAGGCGTAGTGAAACCAACTCTTCTAAGGGAGGAAACCTCACAATCAATTTGGGGTAGACTGGGCTCTGTAGCTGTGGTGGAAGCAATCAGTATAGGGGACGAAAACCCCAATGTCAAATGACCTGGTCCTTCAGATTGGGGGTTGGTCATGAGGTTCACGACCTCATACCTTAATAAATTAATTGTCTCGAGAGCACAGAATGAAAATGCAGGACGGACCTATTTATGCAGACTTGGTAAGCGTAGAAAAGAACATGAATTCGGATTACCAGTTAGCTGGACTGAGTTGAGAGGGATTTGAAAATCATGGGTGTTAGGAATTGGAAGAGTAAGGCATTCCATAGGAACCAATGGCAAGGCATTCTTAAGTAGGCCAAGACTTGACCAGATGTTGTAGCGCCAGGGATGATGATGATAATGATCTGTGATGCTAAAACTTGTATTTTACGGAATAATTTTCGAAAACGAATTTTTGCAGCATTGCATCTCCTTTATGCTCTGTATGAGGAAAAGATAAACATTAGTATTATATTCAACTTACGTAGCTAACAATGGGTTTATCTAACTAATAGTTTTATTATTATCTGTTGACAATTACAGCCACAAGTTTTTCACATGTACCGATTAAGAAATGGCGAAAATGAAAATTAAATTGTGATATGATTTGCAATAGAGAACACAAAATTTGTTGAAAAGTTGTTACCAATAAATATCGCTACTGGGTCTTCATTTCAAAGTGTGTCATGACATCACTGTTGTGAGTCGGCGATTTGAAGCGAGTTTCGGCTTTTATGTCAGAGAAGTTGCCTATTAATCAAGACGTTCAATCTGAACTTGAGAACGTGTACGGTATAACTTGAACGTCGTAGCAACAGATGGCGGTCTGTACGGTCTATGTGCTACCATAACCTTTCTCGAACTGTGTTTTGCGCGGACAAGTCTTTGTTATCATCGGTTGCGTACGGCAACTTGAATTTGTCAGCAGAAAGTGTTTAGGCTCCCTTTTCGCGAAAGCAAAGACAAACATTATCTGAGAGGAATGAATGGAAGTTGGTAGGGTTTTGCCAGAAAGATTAACAAGTTAGTTTATTTTATTTGACGCTTTTTACGTCTGATATTGCGAGGCACGTTATCTGGTCTAAATTGTATGATTAATGTGAACCACGCTGTCTAATAAGAGAAAAGGTGTGACAATACGTGTACGTGAAGCTCAACTCAACTTGGAAATCAATTATTGAAATAAAAATACTTATATCAAGTTGAACCATCGGATTTAATATATTTTACAAGGAGATAAACGAATACAAAAACAAAACTCGTGAGATTTTAAATATGTTAAGACTCCTGTCAGGGAGATAAAACACTCTCACATTGGTTCCACATGTGCACCATTCACCTATAAACATTACCTCGCCCGTTCAATCATGCTGCGGTAGGTCGCATCCAGCATTGCGAGTGTCATAGTTGTCATTGCCTCAAGTATGAATTGTCTCAGTTGAATAATGTCCTCGGGACGTCTAGCAAAGACACGATTTTTTAGATATCCCCAGAGAAAGAAATCTGGGGTTTTAAGTCTGACAACCTTGGAGCCCACACAGGATTACTGATGGCTCTGTAGGAGACAATTTTATTGTTATTATTATTATTATTATTATTATTATTATTATTAATTTCTTACCTGCCTGGGAAGTCTCTCAAAAAATACATGCATGCATGCATACATACATACACAAATACATACATACACACAAACACACACACACACACGCACACACGCACGCACGCATCCATGCATGCATACATACATACATACATACATACATACATTAATACATACATACATACATGCATGCATGCATACATACATACATACATACATACATACATACATACATACATACGTATATACATACATTATTTGTATTTTTTATAATTGCAGTTTTCGAAAAGTTCCTGTGTACACTCCATTTTGAAGTTAATTTTCATAATTAATTATTGAATATTTTAAAATTTTTCAACATCTTTCCTATATTTTACATACATACGTTATTTTTATTTTTAATAATTACAGTTTTCGAAAAGTTCCTGTGTTATATTCCATTTTGAAGTTAATTTTCCGAATTAAATTGAATATTTTAATTTTTTTTCCAATATTTTTCCTATATTTTACTGCTATTAGTTACATACCGTCGCCTCTCTTAAAATCATATTGAGCACTGAATTACATGGTTGTATATTAGGTTAGATTAGATGTAAGACAATTAAATTCGTGACGAAGCCAAAAATTACGTATTTTTCTTTTGCCGAATACATTCATCCTTCTTTAGGTGCTTTGGTTTGGTTACATTGAGTGCAACTTCTCGTTTAATATCTGGGCTATATTTATTGAAACTAATAAAACATAAAAATGTTATAAAACGTGAAGTTTTGTGTGTGTTTTTCATAGGCTTAATATGTAACTCAATTACAATAATACTAACTTCATCACTGTCATTTCCTACAACATTCGAGCCACGCCTGTTTCTTTTGACCAAACAAAAAATGGCGGTCTGATTTTCAATTTTCTTCAACCAAAAGGCATTGTCGCCACTTTATAGTAATATAACTCGTTGGCAGCGACATGGTTAGTTGTGCCCTGTAGCGAGCTATCGACCCAGCTGAGTGGAAGAAGAGTCAGTCGCCGAGCGGACGGAATGAGCATCAGACGGAGAAGCTAACCACCGTAAGTTAGTCGCCGGGCGCAGTCAGTGAGCACCAGACGCAATAGTTTAGCTCTGTAAGTTGGGGCGAGCACTAATCCAGTGGACTGCATTACGGCACCTGTTTCGGCGGAACGTTTCTCCGTCATCAGGAAAAGCCAGGTCGGGGTTCCGACGCAGATATCGTCATCCGTATCTACTGCTGGCGGCGAATGCTGCCATTTCGAACTGCCACCTGGGAGTCAGTTCTTTTGGCAATAGAGCAGCAAGAGTTTCTTTATTTTTATCAATATACTACTGCACTCGCGTTAATTATTGTGTCGAATACAAAAGATCTCATCATTTGTCGATTTATTACACCTAAAACCATGAACGATCGATCAATTAGATGACACAAAAATTACACGGAGAGGTATATCACGTTCTTCAAGTTTCTGATGTGCTGTGATCTTATATGGGAACAGTTTCTCACAGCTGTGTGACAATAGCCGAGGAATAAATTCGTTACTCTTGTCAGCTGATGCTCATGAGTGCTGTCGCATTGCATCTTGAATCCCGCTTAATGTTCCTGCAGATAATTGTCTTCGACGCCCCCCCCCGTTTCTTTCGGCAAACTGAGCTGGTTTCTTGAAATCGGGCTATGCATCTATCATACAATAAATAAACACTTGAATAACCGAATACCGTACATAAACACAACAAAGAAAAAGTAACAAAATACATCGTATTTTATTTAAAATGGCTACCTCTTAACATCTTGTACAATTTTTTTCTGGGAACCTCCTGGAATTCTGGATACTTCCTACGAAAATCGTATACGCAGGCTGCGACATTGTATTGATATTGTCCTTGTACTAGGACACAACTTCGGAAGTAGCATTCCACAATACAAATGAAATGCTCCGTGTCCATGTTGACCGTCGAAGTTACTGTCAACAAATACGGAAGTAATCATCTTAACCCTCTCCCCATATCCCGACAATAAGAAAAGAACTCACCTCAGTACGTGTTTGCAAACATTTCACATTCCTGCCACTACCGGCGTTACCGTGCGTATCGGTAAGTACTCTTCAGATTGAACGCCGTACTTGCCAGGCAACGTCTCTGGCACATAGGTAATACGCCTCTGCGGAAGTGTAGGAAGATTGAATTCTCTAGGCTCATCGGCTAGCCACATGAGGCATACAGCGAGCCATGACACACTTTGAACTGAACACGCAGTGTAAGAACTCTTGCTACTGCCTGTAGCATTGTTCCGGAGTCGCGTCTATTGCTCAAATGCTAGGAGGTTGCTCTTCCATCTAGGTGGAATTTGTGGTGGACAAACCACAGTTTCCTAAGGGTTTTTTTTGGTGTATTCCAGTTTTTCTCTCTTTTTCTATCAACACTCTCCACCTCTCTCTCATTCCATCTATACTATCTTCTGCAGTAGTCAAAATAGACATGGATGAAGTCGGAGTAGTACGGTTTTTCCGATGCTGATATAGGAAGGGTTTGGGGCTACGGACTCCTGGGGCTTATCAGGCTACCCATATGCGGACCAAGACATGGCTCTATAAGGAATTAAGGCAGGGTGGCCCACCTATCAGCGTCGGATTCACGACTGTCACCTAGTTCACTTGTCCAAATTGAAAAATCATCGCATATATAGGGCCCACAATAGGCCAAACTATGCTTAAGTGTAAGGACCTACACCGAATCCAACCCTCGAAGTGCCAAGCCAACATTATCCCGAATATTGTTTGACGTCGCTCTCAGGAAGACCACCGTCGCTTCAGAGAAGAAAACCTTTCCAATTCAGCAGAGTACTCTTTTTACGGACTAATATTTCCTTCGAAGATGTCCGCCATAAAATTGTCTCTCCATATAGAAACAGCTTCAGAGAAATTTCATTACACATATGAGGGGTTCAGAACCATAGTCAACCAAGTCCATCTAGCAATATTTTGAGAAATCTACTCTTAAAGTTTTCAGTAAATGATTAATTCAGTTTGAGTGATAATATAATAATACATATGGCAATATTCATTTGTAACTATGCTCTTTGTAATACCCTGCGTTGGAAAATAACAAATTAGTAGTTATATCTTGTATGATATACATTTTTAATTAATGAGGACTTGGTTCACTATGGCTATGAAACTTTCTGGCAGTATTATGTTACAGTGTAATTGAAAACTACCTTCTATGTTTAGAAAATAACTTTGCATTCTTTGATATTTATTACATTTCAGTAGTAAAACAGAAAGAGAAGCATGTTACCACTTATCACAGTACACAGTACGCCTACTATCATCTTTCTCTACTCTACTGGAATTACCTCGGAGCCTAGCATTTGCCTCCACTGGAAGATTCTTAAGGTTATGCATGTGAATCAGCGGAATTTATAGAATAAAATCCATCATATTATCTTACTTTCCGGCCACACTCATTTTTGTAGGTCCGTGTACAATACATCTGTCGTCGATTTGAAAATGAGACACGTCCAAAATAAAAAAAATGTTGGAAAATCGCAAACAAATCATAACAGACAAAATAAAAGGTGGGGCATGGGAACCAAATGTTTTTGGGATGGTTTGTACTCGGTCATTATGAAAGGGAGAGACGTGCGGCATGTGACATTCCATTCCGTGGCTCATAGCATTTCACCTGCAGTGGACATCATGGAGCAGTGGACACATGTTTTCGTATGATTCTATTGTTACAAATGGCGAGTCGGTGGCCACGATACGGCGTTAGTTTTGCTACAGATTCAATATTAATTGCAATGATTCAGTTTCCATGCGTGACACAATCTTATGTTGGGTTAACAATCTTTGAAGAAAAGGCGCAATACTGAATAAATAACCGCCCAGCCACCAACGCAGAGTGTGTACTCCAGAAAATGTTGAAAGAGTCAGACAAGCGATACTGCGCGGCCAAGAAAGCTCTGCTCGAAGACATTCAACTGCACTTGGAATCAGCTATCGTACGACGGATTTTGCATGACGATTTGCATTTACACCCATACAAGTGGGTGGCTGTTTAGAAATTCAATGTAAGGGATTACCCCAACGATGAATTTCGCACAGGAAATGCTTGCACTACACTAGCAGTCTGGAAACATGAAGATTGCAATGAGTGATGAAGCCCTTTTCCACCTTAATGTAGCCGTTAATAGACAAAATTTTCGGTATTGGGTGCTGAATTAAAGGACGCGATACGTCAACATAACACTCAAATCAATAGAGATCTCCTGGAAAGAGTAGAGGTCAATTTTCGTCAGCACTTTGAACACTGCGTCAAAGCAGACGGACATCACTTGCCAGATGTAATTTTCTTCTTATAATTGAAATTTTATGTTCTCACAAATGTTGTTCTACCAATAAATTGTGTTGAAAACAAAAACTAACTATTTTATGATAATTTAAAAACACTTGGTTCCTATGCCCCACCCTGCATTAAAATGTTTATGGATCCTGAATGTATGTATCCATAGTGATCGAATTAAAAAAATATATGAACATTTTAATTTGTTAACTTATTTACAGTTTTTGCGATTTTCCAACACTTTGTTATTTTGGATATGTCCCCATTAGCAAATCGACGACAAACATCTTGAGTGACATGTGACAAAGAAAACAACTTTTGTCTACGCGCATGCTTTTATTTTGCGAAAAGGTGTTTCTTCATTCAAGGTTTCTTTGAATTGTAATATGAAGGGTTAACCTCTCACAACTCGCAGCAATCTAATGTTTATCCAGTTGAAAAAGTAGGTACCCTCGGTATTCTTCTTTCTGTTTATGACAGCTTCTTTCATAGCTGCAATAGAAAGTAAATCAGAATTCTTAACTTCAGTGACGCAAAATTTTGGGCATTTCCTCTTTGTGTTCATGACTGTTTTCTTCCAGTCTCCAGGATAATAGATGTGTTTTTCTTGCTACTTGCTACTTCAATCGTTCCGAAGTTTGCATCGTTTAGAAGGAAAGTGTGGCCGGACATCGTGAATTTGTGATCAATTGACTGTGATGTTGACTAGTTCTCTCATCAACAGTTTCCCTGGCTGGAAACCCGAAAAAATTTCCAGCCATCAAGTCGCCAGAAAAGCTTCAGTAGTTATTCTAGTTTCAGGAGTGTAAGATATAGTTTGATATTCCGATTTTTACCACCACATACTTCAGAATATTGAATAATACCCTATATCAATATCGCTACTCATTTTCACTAAAACGTTGTTTGATAGCAATGAGACAATATTTGAACCACTACGGCAGGTGTGGGCAGAAAACAATTTGCGCTGAATCCATAGTGTATGCAACCCGGATAACATTCAGTTCATTAACCGCAAAACTGAAGGAGAAGGTGAAGCCCTGACTATTTCTCGTTTGGAGTGACGGATTAGTATTATAGTGATTGTCCGAGAGAGCAGAACGCTTAATTTCATGCTTCACTATAATGTTGAGAAAAATTAAAGCAACCAAGGTATATATAAGGTACAGAAAAACAGGTATAATTCATTCGAAGTGAATCAATATAAGGTAACTACACCGAAAGCTGACACTGACCCAAAGCATGACACTTTCAATTTCAATATGTCATAATAAGATTGCATGTAGTCAGAAACAGAATTTATGAACATGTTCTATGTTCCTGTTATCTTGCAAAATTGCACAATATTCTTCTGGCAGTACACCTTAACTCAACAAGATGGATGCTGCAAACAGTATACTGTTGTAGCATTTTGCATGAAATCGCCATTATTGTTAAGCAAAACAGTAAGCATACACATATCAGTATTTTAATCATAAATGTAAATTTTATGGGGAATTTTAAGTTGTTATTAACATTACATATATAAAATTGTGTGCATAAGATAGTAAGAACATGATTTGTTTGTTAAATAAGATAGAATAACCAGCCACAGGGGTGCCAACTATTGGTACTCTCACTTTCACAAATGTTCCAGTGTCTGACACAATGTGTCAGGCTTTGGTGAAATAAAAAAAATCACATTTAAATAATCTTTTTGTTTATATTATTCCAGGAACGTTACAATAACCTGGTATTTAAATCTCCTAACAATAGGAAGTTCTGTACCAAAATATGAAAGTGGGTGTCAACTGTAAGATCAGTTTGAGATCTTCTGTTCCTGAGGCTGACAGAATTCTTTTGTCTCTCAAGTAAACGGTTTAAAGCATCAATTTCAACGAATTCTTTTCTTATATTGTTTTCTCTGAAGTCCATAATCTTTTATCATATTCGTTAAAATGCTTTTCCTTAACATTTTTATCTGCACCGGTCTTTGATATTAAAATTTTAATAATTCTGGTTTTCATTAAATTTGTTTCTGTTACATGAATATTTTTGTCACCGTGAGGATCATTGGTAGTAAAGAATACATTTTTCTTGTCCATCTTGAAGTTAAAAATCTCTACTTTCACTCAATCACTTCGTTTTATTATAGTAATTGCAAGGAATATTTAATTAGAATACTTTGCTTCCCTTATAGATTCTCAATTCAGCTAACGAATCAATATGGTTCCACCTAACACTTCAGGAGAAAGATTGATAGCAGTGGCGGTTCCTCGGGGGAGGGAAGGGAGGAACGTCCTCCTCACATTTTCTTATTTTGAAAGTAAATGCCAAATGAAATATGTGCCTTGAAATTCGAGGAAGATTCGATAATTTTTAAGTTCACAGCTATAAGAAGAACTCGGTTGATTGAGTTTTAAACAACGCGCGCTCATATGCTGTAGAAAACTGTGAGAAAGATGCGAGATTGTATTTGTAGAGGAAAGGCACTCCATTCCTCCTCTACTGCAGTTAACACACATAGACAACAGCGCACTAGCGGCAAGAGAAAGAAGCAGAGTTTTAAAGCAAGTAAATGAACGGAGAGGGAGGAGATCCTCCTCTGAATCAGTCATGGGCGGGAAATAGAAACCGACTGGTCGTGCAACAAGCTCGCTACCACTGCCACCTAACGATGTTGCATTCAACCGGACTATAACACATCTAGGAGGAGACACAACAAAAACAGTTTTAACGCAACGCTATGAAAGACAACATGTAAACTTTTTTTAAAGTTATAAATCAAAAATATTATCCATTGCACTTTATATAGGCTGCTATTCATGGTGTGAAACTTTCGTGGATATTTGAAAATTAAAGTCGGGTTTATGTAAAACAAAGAGGAAGTAGTTTTACGTAGCTGGCCCCTGAAATTCACTTGTACTCATTGTTTACTAGACAGGGCAACAGCCAAGTTGTCATTTTTGTACAAATATATTTGAAACTGAAAGTAGGTACTCCAAACTACATCATTTTTAACATGAAAAATTAATCGGCCACCGGCAGCTTTGAACAATAATGATAGTATGACTTTACAAGAACTGACATTCTTCAAAAGTATGTGATACTGAACTTGTGAAATGTACATGTGGCAACACAGACCACGTGGATGGGTGCAGTGTTCTCGCTTTCCTCAGATTATTTCCCATTCCCATTTCCATTTCCGTAAAACAGATCCGGTTACGAGTTAGTAGCAAGTCTCTTCCAACACGTGTGATGCTGTAGTGTGCTCGAAAAATGCTACGAGGTTGTGAATTTCCTTGTAATTGTTAATTTCTGCAATTATTCAACAATGAATGGAAGTGAAATCATAATATATTTTGGACAATTTAGGAAACTCAGTTTACAAGAACAGATTATTGCTATACAGAAGGGAAGGCCAACCCCAATACTACCTGGTCTTACATGTATGCATGTAGTTTAATTTGTAGCATGTTTCATTGAAGAACTTGTCATTTAGTGCTGTTCATTTCTTTCCTCCTCTTAAGAAATATGCAGGAGCCGCCACTGATTGATAGTATTTATTGAAGATGAAGCTAGAAGAATTGCAGGTATTTTATGTCGGGACAGACATGATAATGACAGTCCTACTCCAGATCCAAGTGATACTCGAGATAATTTGAATGAACGTTCAGGACCCACTCCTGGCAGGCCTATCCCGGGCTCAAGTAATGCTTTATGACCATTCAGAAGAAATAGTCCAAGAATGAAATACAGTAAGTAATTGTGGTCAAACAATTCCTACTTCCTTAACAAAACACACTTTTGGCCTCAGAAATAGCACATCTAACAAAATAATTAAGAAAAGGTTCTATCAGTTCCAAAATCTAATGAGTGGACAAAATATCATGCAAAGAATACAAAAGAAAACGGTCTTATAGAAAAATAAAAGGAAGAAAGACGAAAGAAATTACAAGAAAACAAGGAGACATGGGAACTGAAAAAGGTGCTACCTACTAATGGAAGAAAGAGGCATTTTCTGAAGAATCATCTGATTCTTCTATTGATGTGTTTTACAATTCATTTTATTTTCAGATAAATCTAGTTCAATATAATAAAAGTTTAAAGTTCAATCTCTCAGATTTATCTCTCTTGCAACTGTTTATTTTCTATAACATTGTATATGGAATATTAACGTTTTCGCTCCCTTTTGGCACCATCAGGTATTGTTAAGAAACACGAAATCGAAACCTTGATCAAGTTAAAATGTACATAGTACTATGCAAAATGGACTTTCATGAGTTTATGCAGTTATATACATTATTTTAATGTACCAAAGTACATGGGGTATCCGGTGTGGCTTATTGGATAAAGCATCAGCACGTAGAGCTGAAAACCCGGGTTCAAATCCCGGTGACGGAGAGAATTCTTCTCTGTTCCATTACTCTTTCTTCGTATTATGTAGTTATGTTTTATTAATGAAAAAGGTTTTTTTTTTAAGATTTCCGGAAAATGTACATTTGGAAAATGTCGATACGAAATCTGGTACATATAACTCATGTTACAAAACACAAAAATAATTAAAATTTACAAAAGTGTTACATATTATATCCTGCATTAAGTCATTAACAGAAATACGAATATCAGCAAATCAATAAAATATTGGTAGAAAAGACTCAATTGTTGAATTTGTAATTCATTACCGGGGAATTATGAGTGGAATGGTGATATAATATCAAACCATTTTATATTAAATAACATTTGTTATGAAATCAACAATAGATCTAGATTCATTTTCCGGGCTGAGAAGCCGTGGTGTATTGGTTGGTTTTATACCAGACGTTTCGTCTGAAACTGCGGCAGACATCTTCAGTGGAGTGGTATCCGAGGTCGCAAGACTCTTCTCGGCGTACCTGAGGCAGGTACGCCGAGAAGAGTCTTGCGACCTCGGATATCATTCTACTAAAGATGTCTGCCGCAGTTGCAGACGAAACGTCTGGTATAAAACCAACCAATAGACCACGACCTCTCAGCCCGGAAAATGAATCTAGATCTATAGATTCCGGCGGTGAAAGCCTACACTGCAAAATCAACAATAGGTAATTGATAGAATTTGATAAAACTTTATGTGCCGTAGTATGTTGCCATGCTGTTACAATTAATCGCTAATAGTTGTTTAGCAATACATTTGGCTGTTCTTCATTCATCAAATCTTGAATCTGTAAAATATATACGTTTCAATGATTTTTCTAAGAGATATTAAGTGGCTAATAAATTTTCAAAATGTGAATAATTGTATCCTGTCGAAAAACTTACTTATTGATTGCGTGTGTTTTGTAACATGAGTTATAGGGTAAACATTGGTAATTTCGTGATAATTTCATTAAAATTAATTTAAAATGCAAATGTGTAAATATATCCTTACTCCGATTTTTTCATCTAAAATACGATAATTTGCTGCATAAAAATCTGGAGACATAAAAGATTGGACACGTTCTTGAACAAGTGCCAAAAACCACGTTCACAACTTAAGCTAAAACCTTGGTTATTTCGTGATAACCTTGGTAATTTCGTGATATTACATTGATAATTTCGTGAGAGGTAGTCAAATGAAATTCTCATATATTGTTACAAGACTTCAAACATAGTAATTCCGTCTAATATATATAGCAAGAAAATATAAAAATACATATCAACACATAATAAGAATGAAATCAAAGTAAAAATTGAAATTGAAAAGGGATCTTCTTTGCCCTGAAAGGGTGAACACTTTTATTACGGACTGTACTTTGGCCTATATTACTAACGTAACTCCAAAAGTAATGCATAACATTAGTTTAAAAATTATATTTTTATCCTACAGCTTTGTTATTTTCACAGAATGTAGATGCATCCTTTAGGAACAAAACATCACTTTTCCACACAATCCCCGTCCCTTTCAACTGCATTACGTACCCTAGGAACGAGGGCCTGTAGACCAGCACGGTAAAAGTCTGGACCAACACGTCTGAGCCACTCTTTAGCAGCGTGCACAAGGGAGTCATCTTCTAACCTCGTTCCGCCAAGGGATCCTTCAGTTTACCAAAGAGATGGTAATCGCACGGTGCCAGTTCAGGACTGTAAGGCGGGTGTTTCAGTGTTGTCTACACGAATTTTCTGGTCTGGCCTGTGGTCTAGTGACTGACATATGGCTGTGCGTTGTCGTGCAATAGCAGAACATCCTGCTTCTCCCGATGTAGTCGAAGACGACTCAGTCGAGCTTGAAGTTTCTTGAGAGTTGCCACATATGTGTCAGAATTAATGGTGGTTCCGTGTGGCATGATGTCCACAAGCAAGATTCCTTCTGAATCGAAATACACAGTAGCCATAACTTTTCCTGCCGAAGGTGCACTTTTGAATTTCTATTTCTTTGGTGAATTTGCATTATTGTCTGCCTCTGTCTCCGGTCCAAAATGGTGGAGACTTTTTTCATCTTCTGTCACAATTCTTGCAAGTAAGTTATCTAGTACTTATCATTGGCACTTAGCATGGTAACAAATCAAACAGAAGCTACACTGAACGCATTGCGTCCCCCTTTTCTTTTTTTTTATAACATCTTATCTTCACATTTCTAAAATTCGTATTGTAATACAACTTTTAAAATAATATAAAATGTAACGCTTAATGCTCAACAAATTTTCGCCTCAAAGAGCTAAGATTTCTATCAGTAAATCTAAGCCTATAAGGCGACTACAGCTGTATCTAAAATTCCAAAAACATTTCCTAAAATTTCTTTAACATATAATAAATCATTGCACCAAATGTCATATGCTTACCTTTAGTAATAAGCCTGTAATGTAATTACAAACATCCACAAAATTTGTACGCCTGAGAAGTCGACGCTAACTTGCTCTCTCCAAACATAAAAGGTCACTGAAGCAGCTACAATACTCACACAAAGCGTAGCCGTATGTTTCTGGGAACCGGACAACATATGCAATTCCTTGGCAGAAATTTGAATCTCGTAACACCATTGGTTAGTTCAGGAAAGAGCAAAGAAAAAATATCACGAAATAACCACTGTCACGAAATTACCAATGTTTACCCTATGTACCAGAAATCATATCGACCTTTTCCAAATGTACATTTTCTGGAAATCTTTTTTTTTCAAAATGAACCTTTTTCATTAACAAGACATAACTACTTAAACTCATGAAAGTCCGATTTGTCATGCATAGTACTATGTACATTTCAACTTGATCAATTTTTAGATTTCGTGTTTCTTAACAATACCTGATGATGCCGAAAAGGCGAAAACGTTAATATTCCATATACAATGTTATAGCAAATAAACATTTGCAAAATAAATAATCCTATAGATTTAACTTGAAACTTTTATTATATTGATGTGTTGCTAGAATCCGAAGGAGAAGGAGAATGACTGGGGTGTAGAGAAGTCAATTAGCTTTTGTAACAATTCTTCAATGAAGTTAAAAGTAACTGATTAAGTAATTCAATACGAAGAAAAATATTTTCCTGTCTTTCTTGTAAACACAAACAAAAGTACAGCTTATGTTAAAGTAGTGTTAGTGAGTGGCAGTGGATGGAAATGGCCACGAATAGAGGACAGACTATGGTATAACTCAAAGGATATCCTCGAGAAAATCAATCCTGCAAAATATGACAATAATTAACAAATTCGAGGGTCACTCCAAAAGTAATGCACAACATGTGTTTTTAAATTTATTTTTTAATCTACACCTTTGCAATTGATGGAGATCGTAGATACATCCTTCCCACTTTTATTCAAAATTAATTTATCTCGTTCCCGTGAGTTGCGGCATGAAGCACTCCTTCAAGATGGCTACTGTACTTGAGAGTCAGAAGCAATGTGCTGTTATCGAGTTCCTGTGATGTGAGAATGAGACAGTGGGAAATATTCACAAAAGGTTGAAAAAGGTGTATGGAGATGCAGCTGTCGATCGCAATACGGTTAGTGGGTGGACAAGCAGATTATCTGGTAAAAGAGGGCAAGTCAATATTCGGGATATTCCTCGCAGCGGCAGACCCTGCACTGTACGATGTCCTGATAATGTGCAGAGCGTTAACAACATGGTTGTGGCTGACAAACGAGTAAGAGTGAAAGAATTGTCACCAAATTTAAAAAGGAAAAGAAGGTGTGTGCAGCATATTGAAACAGTTAGAAAAAAAATTTGTACCAGGGGGGTTCCGAGGAAGTTGACAGAAGCCCACAAAGAAACCCGAAGAGCAGTGTGCAGCGAACTTTTGGACCAGTATGAGAATGGTGAAGATGACTTTCTTGCAAGAATAAAATTGTAATAGGAGATCAAACATGGATCTATCATTTTGAACCGGAGACAAAGAGGCAAACAATGAGTCGTATCATGCAAATTCACCAAAGAAAAAGAACTGCGCCTTCGGGAGGAAACGTTATGGCTACTGTGTTTTACGATTCAGAAGGACTCTTGTTTGTGGACATCATGCCACACGGAACCACCATTATTTCTGAGGCGTATGTGGCAATTCTCAAGAAACTTCAAGCTAGACTGAGTCTTGTTCGACCACATCGGGAGGAGCAGGATTTTCTGCTATAGCACGACAACGCATGGCATCATGTCAGTCACAAGACCACAGACCAGATCAGAGAATTTGGATGGACAAAGCTGAAACATCCGCCTTACAGTCCAGATCTGGCACTATATAATTACCATCTCTTTAGTAAACTGAAGGAATCCCTTCGCGGAAAGACGTTTCAAGATGACGACTCCTTAGTGCACGCTGCTAAAGAGTGGCTCATACGTGTTGGTCCAGACTTTTACTGTTCAGGTACACAGACCCTCGTTCCAATGAGGCGTAAGGCAGTTGAAAGAGAAGGGGATTATGTGGAAAAGTGGCATTTTGTTCCTAAAGGATGTATCTACATTCTATGAAAATAATTTTGGACGTTATATGATATATTTCATAGGCAAGTTTCATTTTTTGTTTCAATGTAGTTCTTAGTCTATAACTTAATAATTTCCCTGTACTGTATAATATAAATTAATGTTTTATTTGTCAGTGCTAAATCAATTTAACTCATGTAGAAAAGTTTCATATTAAGTGTCAACTTTTGGAGCATATACATGTCAGCCTTTGGGACAAAGCGATTTTTGAAGTGTCAGCTATTGGTGCAAGTAACATAATTATTTGAAAAAAATAAATAAATAATATATTTGCTCTTCACATAGTTTTTGTTTTTGTGATTCTCCAATTTACAGAAATAAGTACCTTTTCTCTGACACCTGTACCCTCTCATAAAAATAATGAACTTGCATGTAATGGAACAAAATTCGTAATTTGTTTCTTAAAGTGTCAGCCTTCGGTACACTTACCTTAGGTAATATAACTTTGTATACTAGCGAACTGCCATTTATTACATACAATCAGAAGTGTACTGTGTTTTGTTGAATTAGTATTTGAATTTCCCTTTGCGCAAACATTAATAATACAAAACAGAAGTAGGAAAATTATTAGTCTTGATCCTAACCTTCAAAATCTGGAGTAACTTCTCTAACAGTTATACGCAGCTGTGCAGAGATATTATCATCTGAAAGAGAGGATCTTGCTTTCGATTTAGCAGGGTTCATTCTAGAAAATACATCGCTCAGAATCATGTATGTAGCTAAATATTGCTGTAAGAGAGACAGCAAAATCTCTCAGACGCTTATATTTCACTTCACAAATTATTGTGCAAATAAATTCCTATCCTCTAAATTTTTGCATTTGATTTTCATCACTATATCTGTTTGTAGGTCGATAAGTTCATATTGTAAGTTAATTCTTTCACTGGTTACATGTACAGAAAAAGAGTTGACAAACACCGCAAGATCATTCTCCATGTCCCTGAAATAGCAGAATCTGCCAGTGAATTCAGTTTTCAGGTTATCCACCATAGGCTAGCTATGTACTTAACAACTTATTGCAAATTAGGCATTTTATACTCTCATCATCTTGTTTCGAACAGAAGAACTCTTCCTCCCATCCCACCAAAAATCTGTTTTTTGGAAGTGGAAGGTTTAGACCAGCGGTGACCAAAAGTGGAGCTGCAGTGATTACATGCGACAGATAGCCTATGAAGTAAAGAGACGGACAAAGGTACTTGGCATGAAAACTACAACCAGTGGTGGTTCCTATACTAACATCTTGATCAATCCCGAGGATAGAAATCTCAAGCTTTGCTGTATCAGTAATGTCACTGCTGTCATCAAAAGTCAGTGAATAATATATGAATTTTCTTGTTTCTTTTTCTAACCTACCTCTTGAATATAATCAGGAATTTTCTAAATTCTTCTCTCGATACTTCCTCGAGAAATTCGTAGTTTTATTTTTTTATTGTAGTAGGTTCTCTTACGACACTTTATCAACATCTTAGGTAATTTAGTGTCTAAATGAGATGGTGATAATGCCGGTGAAATGAGTTCGGGGTCCAGAGCCAAAAGTTACCCAGCATTTGCTCATATTAGGTTGAGGGAAAACCTCGGAAAAAACCTCAACCAGGTAACTTTCCCCGACCGGGAATCGAACCCGGGCCACCTGGTTTGGCTGCCAGACGCGCTAACCGTTACTTCACAGGTGTGGACTATAAATTCATAGTTTTACAAAATTAAAAAATTCATATGGACAAGTTATTTAATATTATTACGATGTACCGAAGGAGTTATTTAAGCTATTTTAATCATTACTCTTTTGAGAAATTATGTTCTATTAAAAGGCCTTAGAGCACGAGATATTTCAAATCCCATTAAGTAGCTGACTTCTTTACATTTATTTATCTCATTTTTCTTTCCTGGCTATGATTTAAGACATGTCAATTCCTGGCGTTTAACAGTTCGTTGGTATACAATATTGAATCAGTTTTTCTACAATAGTATTATTAAATTAACTAATAAATTGTTATCCTCATCTACAGATTAAGAACATTAAAACTGATATAAAACCTAATAATTTTATCCTTCTAGGCAGAAGATCTGAATAAATCAATATTCATGCACGTACAGAAGAATTGTAGAAACACATACTTAGTGGTCAGTAATAATAATAATAATAATAATAATAATAATAATAATAATAATAATAATAATAACAATAATAATAATAATGATAATGATGATGATAATGATAATACATTATTCAGCGTGGCAATAAATGTTTATATATACTTCTAAATGAACTGTTGAGAGAAGTAAACATATTACATTTTCTCACACAGAACAACAAAAAGGGTCTCATTATTTACGAAATCACCTCTTACTGCTTGTAGAGACAGACTTTGTAGAGCGACATGATACCGCCACTGCTTGCCTTCAGTACGTGAATGAAACACACAATAATGTACAGGAAACTACTCGTACCCGTTTCAATGTCTGTGAATACACGATGTATTCACGACACCCGCTTTGGTCACCGCTGGTTTAGACACAGCTATTGTTCCATTACTGCTGCCGCTTGCTTGTACACACGTAAACTGAGTAATAATGCCAACGGAGGGAAGTATGCTCTGCGGGTAGTATATCTCCACCGCTTGAAGGTCGTGATTCACAGAGATTCACGAATCCTCTTTTGCCCAGCGATGCACTATGGACTTGGTTCAATATGACTGTGAAAGTTACATGAATTACTTCACCTCTTCTGGACTGAGGTGCTATCTCTGAAAAAGTAACTGAATTATTGCCTTCGTTCAGTATGGCAGTGAATAGAATAGAGTTTGCTGTACCTTATACACGAAATATTTTTTTAAAAGTGGACTTGGTCTATTATGGTTGTGAACCCCTCATATAACAATCTCTCTCTGGTGAAGAGAATGCTTCTGTGCGTGAGAGGCATGCTTCCTGGAGAACAGCCAATAATGTCAACATTTGGGACTGCCGCAACTAATCCACTTCCTGTTGCGTGTCAGCGTTCTGTCCTAGAAATTTTCTCCGCTGTGACGAGAAAAAAGAAGCAGAAATGCACCGAGACGCCGACGCTACTAGTCCTTCCCAGTTCCTGTGGCACATACTTGTTCACAAGCTACATTTGAGGAGTCTAGTTTCATGATGCTACTTTTCCACTTTAAGTAATTTTCAGAAAATCAAGTAACATTGATTATTACATATGAGGGTCTTTTACATTGAATTTCAGCATTATTCTATTTTATCAATGTAAATTATGGGAAATTTCTAAAAATTACAAATCTGTTTTAAACAGTAGCGGATAAAATTGAGCTGAAAGTTTGGAAAAATCTTACTTGGAAACTTACTGTACAAGGGAGTTAACACAGAAATGCAAGTTTAAATGTTTTCTTATATCATAAAGATTTGTTGGTATTTATCAAATTTCATACAATCAATTTAAAATAATTGCCATCCCTATAGCTATATTTGTAATGAAGTAGGCCTATAACATATTATGCAATTTAAGATGTGTAATGCTAGATGACAGATGAGAATAAATCGCACAATCCAGCATATGTTCCGTTTTGCGTTTTATATATAAGATGATTGCATAATAAACACTGCAGAATAATGTTCCATATGCTGTTTTTGTAAATAGTATTAAATTAACATTACCGGTAATGATGTGGCGACATCTCTTAGAATGTTCCTAAACAATAACAAACAGGTAATTCAGACCTCCTCCTTTGCATTCTGTTTACTTTCTTCATAACCCCTGAGAATGGCGGACAGGCAAGATCTATGTTTGCAGTTCATAGGACTTATTCGCACCGTGATTTCCGCTGCCGAAGCGGGAAGAGAGGTTGAAGTTCCAGCGTCTACGGCTAGAAGGTTGGTCAGTCGGTTTCGCCTAGGCGGAGAATTAAAAAATCGTGTAATTTCTGGAAGGCCACCAGTTAGGGAAGTTAGGCATCACCCTTATCTAACTTCCCCTGAATTAATAATCAGGTCCAACTTTCCAGGCTCCCCAACATCCGCTAGGAGACACTTCCTTAGCCATGATATAAGGCCTTCTCGAGCTGCCAGGAAGTGTAGGTTGAATGATGAGCAGATCGTGGATCGTGTAGCTTTCGCTTCTACTCGAGAGGACTTCGATTGGAGAAATGTAATTTTCCCCGACGAAGTAACCGTCTCGAGTACTAACGACGTTCCTGTCCGTGTATATGGCATGGATGGCTACCGATATGATGCTCGCTTTGTGTATCCGGTTGCGAGGTCGAGTCGCATAAGCATATCATGTTGGGGTGGATGTCATACGATAGGGCAGGACTTCTAGAACGTATCTACGGGAGGTTCACCACGGCAACCTATCTCCATATTTTGGAGAACGTATTAGTTCCTTCTGCTCGAAAGCATTATTCTGAAGGAATACTTGTGTTCCAACATGAAAACCATTTGGTGCACCATGCTCTTCGGTTTCAAAGATGGTTTCGTGGGAGACGTGATATCCATCTCTTGGATCACCCTCCGATGTCACCTGACATTAACCCCATAGAACACGTGTGAGAAAGAGTGAAGGCGACTTTACGCTCCAAATGACCAGAACCATACTGTAGCAAGTACGAATTGTGGTATAGAGTTGTTGATGCATGCGAAGAGGTGGCATTGCATCAAGAACTTTTTCACAATATCGTGAAATCCATGCCGCGGCGAATGAAAGCTCTGATAGACCCAGGCGGTATGTGGACCAGGTATTAGTTACACAGTCTTATATATTTTTTTTTCTTCTATTGGTTCATTTCTTCCACCTCCAAATATGGCATTTCTTTTATATTGGCCAGATATTTCACAATAAGCAATTCCACATAACCAACAATGTTTTGTCTTCAAAGAGGACAAACAAATGGAAATAGGATAAACCGAAAAAAAACTCGACCGCGGATCATACCCTTCACCTCGTGTATACGAAGCAAGCCCTCTAGTACTAGCCAAACCTTCCGCTGTCTTAATGTCACTAAATGGGAGTATTACATTTAACAAGAGCAGCAGAACTTTACGGTGTAGTACCAAGAACAATACAATTCGTACTCTTGTGAATCGCACGCTAGACCTCGTATTTTTAGGGATCAAGAGTCCGCTCATTCTTTTTGAGCGGCAGTGTACATAGTCACAATTAAGATTTAAAGATAATCTCGCTGAACAACAGCAAAATTTTATGTGTACAGTTGTCTACAGCAACAGGAGCCTTGGAGTGTACCTAGTAAGTCTTTCTGACTCTCACAAGTTACCGTAAAACATATTTGCTTCTGGTTTCTTAAGGAAACCTTAAAGTTCATTATGTCGCAGTTTATGGACCCTGTACTCTTTCATCACATCATTCTTATGGTTTATATCCTGCTGGTTGTTTATCTGTTTCTCCAACAATCTTCTGTTACTGGACTTCCAAATATTATAAAATATAATTGATAACATCGAAGTATAGCAAGACTCTTCTCACTTCTAATGTAATGAAATCAGCAACATGTGATCAGATGCTCGATTTTGGCGCAACGTGATTACATACGCCTTACTTGATTGGTCAACAGGAAAAATTGCTTTTTTAATGTAAGTTACCGATGAAAAGGTCGCACTTTGAAAATAACATGCTAACTGAAGGTAGGTCTAAGCTTTACATGTGAAAGAATGCAGTTTCCAACCTACCGTCCTCAACAAATTAGAGGAAAGTTAGCAAATTTCTTATGAACACGTATATCTCATTTTTTGTAGAAAAGTGGAAAAGTCGCATTTTGAAACAATACCCTCATTTTTCCAAGTCCATTGGCGAAGCTCATGTCTAAGGAATTAATCTTCTGATCCGAGCCTGCTTGAGAGCGTGGGTTTGAATTCCGTTTAGGCCGATTTTCTGGTTTTGTCCTTTCCGAAAGTTCTCCGCACTTATAAGATGAATTTTATGTAATTTCAGGTCAAACTTTCTGTCTCATCTCGCTATCACAAATACCACTGAAGTTAAATAACCTTATAGTTGGCATGATGTTCTTAAATAACGAATAAAAAATTCCATTTGAAGTGTAAGAACCGATAATAAATTGTTCGCCAAGCGTATTGAACTAATTTACAACGACGGTCTGACACTTCTGGAAATGGCGTAGCTAAAATAATGTGGAAGTTCTTTCCCCTTGTATAGCATTTCCAAGTGAATTCTCATTTTTCCTTTCTCATTGTGAGAAATATGAAGATAAAATATTGAGATGCTGCAAAAGTAAAAAATATTTGTTTTTCGGAAATACACACTTTTATCTCCCATGATACCTAAGGCTAGTTAAGTAGTTATGACAAAGTCTGGCTGGTTACCGATCTCGTCGCTCGTAATCTAGCTGGTCGCTTGGTAGAAAGTCAGAGTATTCAAAACCAAGCTTGTTTTTATCGGTCAGTCAGTGTAAGTAGCAGTCACAATGAAATGTTTCTATTAGACAGTTGTGCACTTAAATGAGTTGTGTTACAGTCAGTTTCCTCAGAAGCGTATTCAGTCCATCCAGTTAATACGGAAAGAAATGTCTACGGTGAATGTCACCATCTAGACAAAATTTTAAGATACTTTCCTGGAAATATTTTTGATTATCGTAGAATGGAAATAAAAACTTTTCACTATATTCTAGATCTGCTTGAACCTTGGTAGTCCAATAGCTCAAGAAGAAAGGCTTCTACTTAATTTAAGGTATGCTGAACTCTACTTTTATTTACATTAATATTCCTTTCGCTTATTTATATAAGTAGGTATCTGGCAAGTGGTGCTTCATTTAGGCACCTTGGTCTCGAATTTCGTATGGGCCGTTCCGTTGGACTAGTAGTTAAAGAAAGTGCGGAGATATAATGGGAAATACTGCAACCTTTACATATGCCAGTTCTAATAACGGAAATATTGAAGAAAAAAGCACAAGAAATTAATGAAATCTGGAATTTTCTACAGCGTCTTGGTACTATTGATGGGAAACATATCCGCATCGTGTCTCCAGCACACTCTGGCACGCTGTATTATAATTAAAAATATTTTTATTCAATTTTGTTTCAAGCTGTGCAAGTCCCAGCTATAAGTTTACAATAATATACGTCGGTGGTTATGGTAAACGGAAGTACATTTCTTTCATCAGCTTCATATGAATAGAAAGAAGAGAGAAAACTAAGTGTGCAACCTGCCACATGCTTACCGAACAAGAATGTTGATGTGACGTATGAATTTATCGGCGATGAAGCATTTCCATTGCTTGATAAAATAATGAAACCATATGGTGGTGATAATATTCTTTAGCATTCTGAATATTCCAATGAAAGACTTTCATTGATTAAAGTTCTCGTTAACACTTTGTTAAAAACATAAAATTTACTCTGTCACACGTTAAAAGTGTTAAAATTGTTAAAAAGGTATTTACCTTCGACAGACGGCCCGTTTCGACGCTATTTGTCGTCGTCTTCAGTGTCTCTTGAACCACTGCTGATTTTGGCTCTGCGATGTGCAGTTGTCGATGGTAGGGGTGGGGGGTGTGTTGCTCCTATGGTGGGGGTTGCTTGTCTGTATGCTATGACGTACTATGACATCAAACAATGTGTGCGTATTGAACTGTAGTTGCGTATTAAGTATATATTGTGGGTGTGCTATTGTATTCTTATATATTTCGTATTGTTCTAGGATGTTTAACTGTGAACTTTTTGGTGTGATGTGTAAAATTTCCATATCTGTTTCTATATTATTGTAGTCATGATTATTGTCGATAATGTGATCTGCATAATTTGATGTAATGTAAGGTTTGGTTATAGCTTTAATATGTTCGTTGTATCTTGTATGAAAGGATCTTCCTGTCTGTCCTATGTAAAAATGTGGACAACTATTGCATTTTAATTTGTAAACTCCAGTTGAATTATATATATTTGAATGTTTAGTGTGGTTATTTAAGTATTTCTGTGTTGTGTTATTTGTTTTGTATGCAATTTTGTACATTAGTTTTCTGAATGAAGTTGCAATTTTGTGGGTATTGGTATTGTGATATGTTAATGTTATGTATTTATTCTCGCGTGCTGTTTGTGTTGGTTTGTTCTGTTTTTGTTTTGCCTTTTTTATTCGTGTGTGTATTATGTTAGGGTTGTATCCATTGTCTTGTGCTATATATTTTATTGTGTTTAATTCTTCAGTGTAGTTGTCACTGTTCATTGGTATATTAATTAATCTGTGTGTCATTGTACGGAAAGCTGCATGTTTATGTTGTATGGGATGATTTGATGAATTGTGTATATGTGTTGTGGTTGTAGTGGGTTTCCTGTATATTTTGAATTCGTGTCTGTTATTTGTTTTGGTTATGGTGATGTCTAAGAAGTTTATAGCTTGCTTATGTTCCATTTCTACTGTATACTTTAATTTGGGGTATATTTTGTTGAGTTGTTGATGTAGGTTTTCTATTTGTTTTTGTTTCCATTATATAAGACTATTATGTCTGACATAATATGTCATCTACATATCGATGCCAGTACATTATTTTCTCTGCGTGTTTGTTGTTGTCGGTATTTAGTATGTGTGTTTGTTCTATGTTGTGAATGAAGATTTCAGCTAATATACTTGGTATAGGTGAACCCATTGGTAATCCTTCTAGAGCTAGAAAAACAATAGAGTGTGCGTATGGTGTACTTTTTATTTAAAATGGCGCTTTTTTTCTAAAACTATGGAAACAAAAGAAAAAACAGCTGATAAAATTATGAAACTAGTTTGCGTTTTACAGAATATGATAATTGATAAAGAAGGAATAGAACGTCATATAAAAGATATAACTTATTTCCCAGCTGATAGAGATCTGCGGCCGCAGCAACATGGAGGCCAACATGCAGACAGTGCAAAACTGATAAGAGACGCTCTAAAATTGTTTGTGGAAGCAGAATAGCTTATATATAAAAGTAGAATCTGAGAAAGATCGCGAACTGGTTGCTCTGTCATGGACATTCTTCAAAATCGCTTGTTAGACTAGTTTAATTGTTGAATACTGTCTTCTCTCCTCTTCACATGTTATTGCGATAAATGAAAATAAATGTAGAATCACATCAAGAAAAAAAGGAAAAGTTTCAGGTCATCTTCAACCTCATCAGCTATTATGAATCAACTGAAATACTTGCACCCTTGTGTACTTCACACACACACACACACACACACACGACTCGAATTATATTAAATGAAGCTCCTTGTGGTCCTTATGACAAAAAAATTTGTAATGAGGAAACAGTATTTGAGGAGAGTTTTCCTTCGAAAAGTAGATGGACGCATATCCCTGTGAGCTTAAGTGAATTATCTGCCTACATTTCGCACAACGACAAAATAGTAATTATATTTTATGTTTGATCATAGTTTGCACACATGTATGTTTGTGAATAGCGCATGCGCAAAATAAATATACCGTATTATCCTTGTTCACTTTGCATTTATATCGTATTAAATGAGACTTACTAGCTTCTGAATTTCCAGCTTGAAATTTAGGTATACCCAGCATGAATCCTACAGTATTCTGCAAATCGACTTAAAAGAAAACTCTCCTCATTTCTAATTGTTCTAACGGTAAGATTGCGATCTCAAATAGAAAACTTTAATTGTATAATTTACATTTCTATAAATCACACAGTGAAAATACACTTGGATTTATTATTATTACTATTATCATTATTATTATTATTATTGTTATTATTACTGATTAAATTTATGACTTTTACTGTGTTAATATTATAAAAAGTGCATGGCTGACTAGTTTCGACATAGTGTCCGTCATTGTTAGAAGCCAAGTGAGGTCCAGCGCTATCTTCTCGTTTCCTTTTGTGGTGGGGTGTGTTCATGATTGTGTCGAAGACGGTGTGTATTTTGAAATTTAATTGAGTGTTCAGGATGTGTTGCGGGTGTGCTCTTATGTGTTTTTAAATTTCATATTGCATTGGAATGTCGAGTTTCTGTATTTTTGGCTGCATATGTAATATATTCATGTCAGTGTCTATGTTTCCTTAGTAATGATTGGAGTTTGTGTTGTGTTCTGCGCAGGTTGAATTGTTGTGTAGTTTGATTATGACGGTGATTTGTTCCTTGCAACGTGTTTGAAATAATCTTCCAGTCTGTCCAATGTAGAAGTTGTTGCAACTATTGCATGATAGTTTGTATATGCCTGTTAAGTTGTGTTTGTGTCTTGTCTCTGTGTTAAGATATTTTTATAGTTTGTTCTGTGTTCTGTATGCAATGTTGTATTTTAGTTTCTTGAAAGATGATGCAGTGTATGTTAGTGTGGTGTAGTTGCTTTATTCTTGTGTTTGTGTAGCGTTTAGTCTTCCCTATGATATTGTATATTATGCTGGGTTTGTATCCACTTTCCTGTGCTATGTATTTGATAGTGTGTCTCTCTTCCTTATAGTCTTGTTGGCTCTTAGGATTGTTGATGAGTCTGTGTATCACGGGTTGAAATGCTGCGTGTTTGTATATTTTGAACTTACGTTTGTTGTCTGTTTTTGTTATTGAATTTGTTGTTTTCTTTATCTAGTGTGTAATATAGTTTTGGGTTTATTAATATTATTATTATTATTATTATTATTATTATTATTTCAGTTCCGAGTTGTATTTCAATTTTAACAAACTGGAATGTTGAGACTATTTTAACAATTTCCTTCACATAAACGAATGCTTATGAAATATGAATGTAAGAAGGGTCTGTGCCATCAATAGAATTCACGTTATTATTACTCATAACACCTTCTATAGCGAAACATGAACCAATGCTCTGACTTGAAAGGGTTCCTTATACGAAGTCTTGCACTAAATCTAGCATCTGTTTCCTAAATATTAGCCTTTGATTAGGTAGAACTTTTTATGTGATGGAGTGGGCGGTGCAGAAAATTCGCATCTTCATTTTCATAAGCTTTCTAGTTATTTTTTTCCTTAACATAGTCCAATTCTTGCTTTTTCATCTCCAATAAAGCCTCCCCGATTTGTTCACTGGGGCGGTTTCTCTTCCTTTCAAAAAGAACGCGTTACTCAATCTCGGTATTTTCAGTACCGGTATTGTCCATGTTGCCGGTGCTGCTATATTTTGTCGGTACGTCTACTTCTGGTGATGTTGATGGTGATGATAATGAATGCGATGGTTCTGCCCCGCTTGCGTCTCCCTCTTTTATGGGTTATTCCAGCGAACAAGCTTTTAAATTCCCTGAACTCCTGCTTTTCACATTTTCTTTTGAAAACAATAACAATTTGTAAAATTGCCAGTATGAACTGCATTAGTCTCCAGGATCTCCTGAGTGTGCCTTAGATATTTTGCCACTTTCAGTGAGGAAGGCAATAACTACGAAAATATTTCCACTTTTTTCTGGACAGCGTCTACTGTCATAATAAAATCCTTTTAATAAGTCCCATGTAGAGTGGATCGGGGGAGGACGCCTGACTTTTTCTTTGATTCAAAATTTAAGATACTGTTCATTTAGTTTTGAATTTCATATTATAATATCAAAGTCTGCAAGGTATTTTGAAACTATATTTTTGGTACAAAACAGAAAACATTGCTTACCTTGTCTATAGATATAGGTTTTCTTCTTGCCTGCACTGTAGGCATCTTTCCCCGATAGTCGGGTAAGATGTCAAATGCGATTATCACATTTACTGATATATGTATTTTACCCGAACTTGGTTTGATACATGTATATAACAAAATTGAATTAATCTAAAGCTCATGGACACTTTTTCACTCGTTTATCACTACTTAGCAGCACAATAATTGCACATATTTTATTTCCGTGTACAAGACTCGTGAAATCACTTCTTGCACACAATGAATTCAATCCAGTGCATTTTTGTCATCATTTTTAAGCAGCGTTTAAGTGTATGGTAAGGAATCCCGTATGCTTTCGATGCTCTAAAAAGAGTTCATACCCTCTGTTATAACATGTTGCATTGCAGTGACTTCTATCAGAGGATCTTACGTAATGTTTACATATTCCCTGCAATAAAACAAAAAATAAAACTCTTGCAACAAGTTGTCATCTTACCCCGAAAAGAAGTGATAATCTTCCCCAAGTATCGGGGTAAGATGCCTAGTGCTGTGACGCAACCTATGATGGCGGAACAAGGTCGTTGGTTGTTAACAGTACAAACTTTAGAACCTTTACTGCAATACCCATTACAAAGCTTTGACAGTTATTACGAATTCAAGGATATATTAAAATATTAACATACCTTTGCAATTATTTTATATCAGAAAAATGAGCTGTTTTCTAGCTTTTCTTTTTGTCACAACAAGAACACGTGGCAAAATGAGTTAGCTTCCATTCTACAGACATTCAACTGTCTCAGCGATCATGAAGACATACGCATGGCATTCTCCCTTGGAAGAATGTGAAACAAAAAAAAAAATAACCACCTTCCCCCGATAGTTATCTCCCCCCGATTCACTCTAGTTCATTCTCATGCAAATAGAACATTGATAAACTAATATGTATTAATTGCCAAAAGTTAGGTATATAAAATTATCTCAAGTATCTAAAATTAGCATTTACTGTAAATATAAATTTTTCATTTAGAAATTTACTTAATTTTTGTATCCGTTTCAACTGCAACTCCATCCCACAATTTCACAATAACATAGGCCTATCTGTTTTGGTGGTCGAGATGTGCTTGATTCTAAAGGACAGGTCTCATGTAAATACTTTAAATTAATCTTTCACAACCCATTACACGTTTCGAAATGAATAGCAGTACAACGCGTGGGAAAGTGTGCTTGGTCTCTCAGGACGTATGTGCAGTAAAGGCATTTAGGTCGCTGGTAGCTTGGAAAAATGAGGTGATCCATTCTACCAGCTACCAGCGAGCTACCAGACTAGGTAACAATCGATCGAACACTATTCGCCTTGCACGTAGCTATTGTAAGAAATATCTTGCTTAACGTTTAGGCATTCCTTCCAGCAAGGTAAGCAGTCACACAACCAGCTACCAGCCAGGCTTCGTCTTGTACGTATTCTAATAAATTTTTTTTCGGTATGTGACCTCTCTGTGGATAGCGGTTTCTCACAAATTGTTACATGAATTTTCTTTATATTAGCAGTCTGCAGACCTTTTCAGAAGTAACCTATATGGAACATTTGAAACATAGAGAGGTTTACTCTGCTCAGTTGCAAACAGACTTTTCACAGGAAAAACAGATCACGAAATGTGGATATAACATATGGAATTACAAAAAATCGGCTTTCAGGATTGATTTCGCATTTTCTCTTAAGTATAATGATGTGATAAGTAAGGCTAGGATTTGTATGTAATTACATGTTTTTCCCTTTGCATATAAATAACTAAAAATGATAAATGTTCACGAATTAGAACTTTACCCAACATATATGAAAATTTATCATTACATATTTTACATATTTGATAATAATTACATATTTTTAAATATTTTTACTTTCTTTTATGTAAAATTACATATTCTGTCTCTTAATTTAAAAAAAAATGTCGTAAGAGCAATATGATTTAAAACAGTCTGTATGACAATATTTGTTCACATTATAAACTCTGGTACCTGACACTGAAACGGATTATACAAGCTATTCAAAAGCTGCTGAGAAACGGTCAGGGAAGAATAATATTCTATTCACTCAATACCGTAGATAGGGATAGCTCCTTCTATAGCCCTGGCTACACCGCTGGTTTTCCAGCATTCTAAGAAATTGTAAAGGGACTGGCGAAGGAAAGGGTATGGGAATTTACTTCACAACCTGCTTTCCTCGTTCACAGTTTGCATTACTGTAGAAAGGTCATCCACCCTATTTTATTTTAGTTGCCCAGTGAGTGCCTGGGGCACTCCTTTTCTACCTGTTGTTTAGGAAAGGGCGTTGCTATCTTTCCTCCCACCCCGTAAAGAAAAAGTGCACCTCGCACAATTTATTCGTAAATTTGTACATTAATATTGGTTTGGCAAACACAGCGTTTCATTGCATTTCACAAGTGATGGCTCCTGTAGCGTCAAAATTATCATCGAAGTTAAAATCGTGGGTTAAAATAGACGATTCGTTCACTACTGACGGTGATGTGGTTCTGTGCCAGGCTTGTAATAAGAAGATAGGATGTTCAATGAAATCCCAACTTGAGCAACATGTCCGCAGTGCCCTGCATACTAAGAATTAAGCACTGCAAACATCTAAAAAGCAAGTGGTTCTGTCTCAAATGCAACAGTCTTCAAATGGAAGGAATGAATTTTTCCATGACATGTGTAGTGCTATGGTTGCCGCAAATATCCCATGGTACAAACTCCAGGTATACCTAAATATCGCGCATTTTTAGAGAAGTATTGCGGGAGGCAGATACCTAACGATTCTACGCTCCGAAAAAAGTACCTGCATTTGTGTTACGAGGATGCGCTTGCATATGTGCGACGTTATATAGGCAGTAACTATATATGGATCGCCGTCGATGAAATTACCGATATGTTGCCAATCTTGTGATTGGTAAGCTGGATGGAGAAATATCCCCCACACCTTTTCTGATTTCTTCGAAAGTGTTGGAACACACAAATCATGCAACAATGGCTCGTTATGTGAATGATGGACTTAAAGTGTTGTGGCCTGAAGGCGTTCAAGAAGATAAAGTTCTTGTTCTTTATTCTGATGTTGCTGCGTACATGCTAAAAGCGGGAACTGCTTTACGTGTGTTCTATCAAAATATGATCCATTTTACCTGTCTCGCCCATGGACTGCAACGTGTCGCCGAAGAAGTGCGAAGTAACTATCCACAAGTGAACAGCATTATTTCAAACACCACGAAAGTGTTCGTTAAAGCCCCCCAACGTGTGTTGTACTATAAGGAACAATTGCCAAATATGAAATTGCTCCCTGAACCTATCCTGACTAGGTGGGGTACGTGGATCGAGGCTGCCTGCTTTTATAGTGAACATTTTAAAGAAGTGAAGTCTGTGATAGATTCGTTTCCAGGGAAATCGGCAGTTTCAGTGAGAGAAGCCCAAAGTGCCTTCAGTGATTCTAAAGTACAGTGCCAATTAGCATATATTCAAAGCAATTTTGGATTCATTGCTGACAGCATTATAAAATTAGAAACTCGTGGGATGCCTTTGAAGACATCACTGCACATTGTGGAAGATGTTAAGTCAAAGTTAAGTGCTGTTGAAGGAATTGTTGGAATAGGAGTAATGAAGAAATTTGTGTCTGTTATGGGAAGAAACCCTAGCTTCTCGACATTGGCTGCGGTGTGCAAGATCCTCAGCGGGGAAGAAGAGAATCCTCCAGATGACATCTCTCCTGAAACATTTTATCTACTTAAATTTGCACCAGCAACGTCCTGTGATGTGGAAAGATCATTTTCTGCGTACAAGAACATCCTATCTGACCCACGGCATTCCATGACAATGGAAAGCTTGGATATGTATCTGGTAGTTCATTGCACTTCGAAATGAATTAAGTAGATTCAGTTCTGTAAAATAACGTTTATTGGACAGATCGCTTAAACAGTGACTATGAAATTAATTGTGTAACGTGTATTATGTACTCGCAATTTTCATACAGAATAATGGAATTTATTAAATTGTATATATACTAATTTCGACATGTTTAATTATTTATTTATTTATTTATTTATTTATTTATTTATTTATTTATTTATTTATTTATTTATTTATTTATTTATTTATTTATTTATTTATTTGTTTATTTATCACACTTTTTTGCAAGAAATATAATTAATGAAATGAAGGGCGCTTGAAGTAACTTAATGTTTAATGTAAAATTTATAAAAAATTGAATTTTAATGTACTTTAATATTGCATATTTTAAGAAATTTGTGTGTAATATTACATATTTAACTACATATTTCACGTAATATTGTTACATAAATATGTACATATTTTGCATGTTGATATTACATAAAAATCCTAGCCTTAGTGATAAGTAAGTAGGGTCCACACCTGTCTCGCCGCGAAAGCACGTGGCCCGGGTTCGATTCCCGGTTGGGACAAGTTACCTGGTTGAGGTCTTTTCCGGGATTTTCCTTCAACCCAATATGAGCAAATGCTGGGTAACTATCGGTACTGGACCCAGGACTCATTTCACCGGCATTATCACCTTCGTCTCATTCAGACGCTAAATAACTTGAGGTGTTGATAAAGCGTTGTAAATTAACTTAATAAAAAATGAGTATGATGAGCGTGTGCTCACGGTCCTCTGATTGAGAGAAATTAGTAATTATTATCTGTCTAATCTCCAATTGAAAACGGAAGTACAGAAATTATTATAACCTCCAACCTCCGTTTCAGTAGTATTGACTTGGCAAGCTGTGTACTGTGATTTGGGTTAAAAATAAACAGGACTGTCATTCTTCCTCGCTTTAACATCTCACAGAACTAGACATAAAAGTCTAGACCTGCCCTACCACAGAATAATCTTCATAAAATATCACACGACGTAACCACTGATTCTAAAATTCACTTGTATTACGTTAGCGAATATGTACAGACGCAAATCATTAGTTCTACAACTCTATCATCCACAGTCTGCATACTCAGAGCTCCTGACTATTTTATGAAAAAAAAACAAACCAATAATATACGTATTTTAATAATTAACTGTGTTGTTTAATAAAAAATAATTTTGAAATTATTAAGAATATTTATTTCAATTTCTACAAACCGAATAGCCTGTACTTAAATTGTTCTGTTTATAAATGAATACAAATATCTTACTTGTGAAGTTATGCAAATATATACTGTGTGTATTCAAGAAAATGATGTGTTTTTATTTTTCTGCTTAATACTGGGTGATTAGATTATTTCCTATCCGCGAGGTGTTTAATGAACTGTCGGCCGATATACGTAATCACATGGACAGGTTAAAGCCTTGGTTTTTCTGAACCTCGCAGCTATAGAAACCACATATTATCTCTCGTGTAATCCGGATTTGTGCGAGGAGGGCCTTGCACCTAGCATTCGTCGGTTCAGAAAAACCAAGGTTTATGGAGAAATAGTGTAATCGGTGAGTGAACGAGGCAACATTGTTCTCAGCGCTTGCGTCGCATTGTCAGCTTGCTATAGTCTTATTTGAAGCCAAGACGAGTTAAGACGTGTTTAGGTGCCGTACGCTTGTGTTTGTACAAATTTAGTAATGTATCGCGAATGATCAGGTACGATAATTACATGTTAGCAAATTTGGCTTGTGAAGTTCGAAGATGATGCCAGAAAAGATACCCCGGTGTTAATGTTTCAAGTCGTCCAATGATACTGTACATGGAATCGTGACTAAATTACAGGCGGCAAGAGGCGTTACGGGGAAGAAACCCAGAATAATATTTACTGTCGTCACCAAATGCCGTTGACGGTGAAATTGACATAATCTCCTGGTTTTCGACGAGGTATGGTTTTATCTTAGTGGGTACGTACAGTAAATACCTAAAACAACACGTATTAGTGCTCCAAGAAACCCAAACTCCTTCATGAATACCCACCTTGATGATGTGAAAATAGGAGTCGCCAATGATTTTCTATGGGTGGTAAGAGGATAATATGCCCGTCTTTTTAACAAACTCTTAATACCGAGATATATTTAGAAATGACTGCGGTCTCTCTTTTGGCAAGTTAACACAGAGGGAGGGTGATTTTGCCTTTTTCTAACATGATTCTACTACAGCACATACAGAACACTATATATTTCATAGACTAACAAACTAACGTCATAATATTCTAGGACAGAATTATCAGTAGAAATATGTGACAACCTAGATAACCTGACCTGCCTGTAACACCGTGTGACTTTCTTCTCTTGACTTTATGAAATAAGGAGTACAAAAACTGTCCACATAGGGTGACCTAAAAAGAATGAAAAAAATGACAACTGTAAAATATAACTTACATTTCTCGAAGAAACTGCACCAAGTGAGTCATCATTTTATACGCAGATGCAAAAAAAATATTTGTAAGAAGGCAGCAAATATTTCAGAATCCGCTTTCTTAACATTTAAGTAGTCGCGTGGTAATTATACAGACCCCCCAGTGTTATATTTTGATTTGTATCACTTTTGGCTAAACTGCTCAGCCTATCAGTACCTTCCTGAAACTGTCGACAATATGACAACATGATAACTTGCAGCCTATCATTGTAATTTGTTGCGTCAAGTCTAATGTAAAACGGGCCAGGGCGAGTGCCTGCTGTTTCCAACAGGTGGCAGCACGCATAAGGCGCGAAGGAGTCGGGCATCGGATGGACGGCAGGTGGCAGCAGGAGGGGGCACGCGGAGAAGTGGCGGGCATCGTCTCGTCCACTTGGTTGAGAGGCGTGCTCGCAGGAAGGTGTGATTGTGAGACAAGAGCAAGAGGAAGCAGTGACTATACTCGTGGAGATTAGAGACAGCCAAGTATTGCGTGTGATATAAAATAAACTACAGGCGTATCTTAAAGGTGTACTAACAATTCAGAAGTGGGATATATCTGCGTTTCAGTCAAAGAAAAGCTACTAGGTGAGTTAGCTAAAGGCGGTACTGACACGTGGTAATCTCGTTCTTTTGTTAAATCTCTAAGGTGCTGTAAGAGATGGCGAGTAATCTAAACCAGGTTGAGGATAGCGTGCTGGATTACGAAATGGAGGTCGGGGACCGATAATCGAGCCCCGATTCCGTGGCGTTTTCGTCATCTGGCACGTTAAGGGACCACTTGGACCGGAACGTCGCGTCTCTGGAAGACGACGCGCCGCCAGCGGATCCGGTCCAATTGGCGGTGGCCCACATCCTCAACCAAGGGGAAGTTGCCAGGGCGATTCAGAGCATGATGCAAGAGCAGGCGCCCCGTATCCTCAAGGAGATAAAGGAACGGGCGCAGGCTACCTTGCGTCATGTGACTGATCGCCAACCTGAGGCTGGAGGCGCCAGCAAAGGGGCAGCAAAGAAGAAGAGGAGTCCCGGAAGGCCAAAAAGTAGCGCACGTGGGCGCTGCTGTAGAGAGAGCACCTCGTGTGGAAGTGCGGCCAGCAGCTCTAAGGCGTCATCGCGCCCTAAGGCGAGAGCAGGGGAAGAACTTGTTGATGCTTTCGATCCAGACGATTGTGAGTGTAACGTCGATCGTTGGCTCGACAAGATCGACCAGCTGGGCCGCATCCACGACTGGAGTGATTATGAGAGGGCGTTCTTCATGCAGGCGAAACTCCGAGGTGAGGCGAAGGCCTGGTATAATCGCCTGGATGATTACGACCTCTCGTGGTCCGAGTGGAAGAAGGCATTGACGCGCGCCTTTCCACGGCAGCATGACTTCGGCGAGTCATTGGAGGAACTGGTAGCGAGGCGCAAGCTACCAGATGAGACCATGACAAAATATTACCACGCCGCATCAAGGGCGAGGATGCCATCTCCTGCATCATCAGGGGACTTCCGGTAGAGCTCCAGGGGTACGTGCGTGCTTACAAGTGTAAGACTCCAGAGGAACTCTACTCTGGCTTCCTGAGTACGATTGACAGGTACCGGGAGAGTGGACGATCCCAAGGAGAGGCGAAGAGGCGGTGCACGGAGACCGGGGCGAGGCGGGCACATAGCCATGGTGGAGCGGAGTCGGACAGGAAGACTCAGAAGGTGAGGTGTTTCAACTGCCAAAATTGGGCACTCATCTGAGTCGGAACTGTCCGAAACCAAGGACGCTTCGCTGCATGCGGTGTGGGCAGGCGGGCCACACTAAGTTTGCGTGTCCAAACGGCCCCATGGTAGAAGCAGCCAGCAAGGTGCCAGACCGGAACACAACGGTAAGACTAGTTGACGGCAACAGTATTAATTTATACAGAAAGACTGCATGGGGCAAAGGCGGGGAACGCATCCTCGTATATCTGGACACTGGCAGCGAGTTTAACATTGCCACCGAGCAGTGTGCTATGCAGGTGTCCAGGGGCGAGATGCGTCCTACAGCAGTAGTGCTGCGAGGGTTCGGTGGTGGTACCAAACGGGGTGCAGTGAGGTCACTCTAGATCTGATGGTAGATGAGATCACTCTCACAGTTGATGCTATAGTGGTGCCATGCGGTCTGGACGGTGTGGACGTGCTGCTGGGTCAACCAGCGCTGAAAGGTGAGGTGGCGCTGGTGGTAGCAAGGGGAGTAGCTACACTAACTCGACAGGACAACTTCATCCAGACAATTACGCTGGACAAGGATGATCTGGTGAATGAAGAACGATACCAGGTAAGAACTGCCTCGGAGGTCACCTTGGTTCCAGGGACAGCAACCATGGTGAGTGTCAGAGTGGAAGAGGTCGATTCTGGCAAGGAAGTACTGGTGGGAGCTCGGAGACATGAGGAGCAAGGGTCCTGGATAGCAATGCCAAACACGGTGCTGCGGGCAGGTGATAACCAGCAGTTAACGGTGAGTAATCTTGGGAGACAATCTGTGGTGTGGAAGGCGAACCATCTGATCGCCAGGGCGCGGCTTTGTGAGTGTCGTAGAGTGTACCAGGTGAATCAGGTGATAGAAAGTGACCGAGATGATGTTGCAGTGGACCTGTCCGATATTGATGTCGGTGACATTAGCGCAGAGGACCGGTTACAACTAGTTAACCTGCTGAGTAAGATGGCGACATGCTTCTCAGTGGGAGATACTGATCTGGGATTAACTCATCTAGGCGAGATGAAAATCCAGGTAACATCTGAAAGGCCGGTGTATCATCGTCCCTACAGACTTTCAATTGCGGAGAGAGCGATGGTTCGGGAAAAGGTGCAAGACTTGTTGGCTAGTGGTGTCATCAGGGAGTCTGAATCTGATTATGCGAGCCCCATATTACTGATACCTAAGAAGAATGGTGATAGCCGCTTGTGTGTAGATTACAGGGCATTGAACCAGGTCATGGTGAAGGATCGGTACCCAATGCCGTTGGTGAATGATCAGTTAGACACGCTAGCCGGAAGCTACTATTTCACTACATTGGATCTGGCACAAGGCTATCATCAGGTGCCCATACACCCAGACTCAATTCAGAAGACTGCATTCATTACTCCGGATGGACATTACGAATACTTGAGAGTCCCTTTTGGCCTGGCGAACGGCCCAGCAGTATTTCAGCGCGTCATCAACAAGATGTTGAGCGGATTAGAAGCTGATTCTGTGCTAGCGTACATGGATGATCTTCTAATCCCAACGAAGACCGTCGAATCTGGCTTGAAGTTGCTGGAGAGGGTCCTGAAACTGGTGGCGGAGGCGGGCCTCAAGTTGAACCTGGCGAAGTGTGCCTTCTTGAAAAGTAGTCTGGTGTATCTGGGACAAGAGATCAGTGCTGCAGGTGTGCAGCCGGGCAATAGAAAGATTGAGGCAGTGAAAGATTTTCCTACCCCGCAGAATGTGCATGGTGTCAGGCAGTTCTTCGGACTGGTGAGTTATTTTCGGAAGTTTATCAGAAATTTTGCTGTGATTGTCAGGCCGCTGACAAACCTGACGAGGAAGGACGTTCCATGGTGTTGGGGTCCAGGGCAGATTGAAGCGTTCTCGCAGCTGAAGCAGTTTCTGATTGACAGGCCAGTATTGGCATTATATGATAGGGAGGCTGAAACTGAAGTACATACTGATGCCTGCAAGTGGGGACTGGGTGGCATACTGGTGCAGAGGCAGGCGAATGGCAATCTGCGTCCAGTAATGTATTTCAGTCGCAGTACAACTCCAGCAGAACAGGCGTATCACAGTTATGAACTTGAGACATTAGCGTTGGTCGAAACAGTGAGGCGTTTCCTTATCTATTTGGTGGGCATTCATTTCAGGGCAGTCACAGATTGTTCTGCGGTGCGGGCAAACTTGGTGAAGCGGGACCTGGTTCCGCGGGTGGCTCGGTGGTGGATGGCTCTCCAGGAGTATGACATGGAGTTGGAGTACCGTCCTGGAACGAAAATGCAACACGTGGATGCATTGAGCCGAAATCCAGTGAATGTCCATCTAGTAAGCATGTCTCAAGGTGATTGGTTCTTCACTGTGCAACTGCAGGATGACAAGACTCAGAACATCGTCACGGCGTTGACGCAGGACACGGCAGACAAGAGTCTCATGGCGAACTACATGGTGAAGGAAGGGAGACTCTACCGGAGAACTCAGGTGGGAAACAGGCTGTATGTGCCAGCGATGGCCAGGTTCAATTTGATGCGTAAGCACCATGATGAGGCTGGCCATCCCGGGTATGAACGGTGTCTGAGGTTCATCAAGGAGACCTATTGGTTTCCTAGTATTGGCCGTTTTGTCCGAAAATATGTGAATGCCTGTCTGAGCTGCGCATTCAGCAAGGGTGGACATGGGCGACAAGAAGGTTCGCTACACCCCATCAGGAAGCCCTCCATACTCCTGGACACGGTGCACATTGACCATCTGGGGCCATTTGCTAGGAGTATGAAGGGGAACAGTTATGTACTGATGGTGGTGGACGCGTTCACAAAGTTCACCTGGGCGAAGGTCACTCGAACCCTTCGTTCGACAGAGGCCATTGAGAAATTGAGGGAGATATTTGGCGATTTTGGATATCCAAGGAGACTTATCTCTGACAGAGGACTGGCTTTTACCAGCAAGGCGTTTGCTGAGTTTCTGGCGGGGCGGGGTGTGCGGCATGTGCTGAATACTATTGCCACATCCAGGGCAAATGGTCAGGTGGAAAGACAGAATCGCACTATACTCAATGCGATTGGGGCGAGCACAGAGTGTGAATCACGGTGGGATGAGAAGCTGAGTGAGATTGTGTGGGGCATGAACCGCTGCGTCAACAGCAGTACTGGTTTTTCTCCTGCGCAGCTCATGTTTTCTCACCAAGGTGGAGCCATGGCGGACCTGTCTGGTGGAGTACAGGAAGTCAATATGGTAGAAGAGGGCGAAACATTTGAGGACATTCAGCAGGCGGTCCTCAGGCGTAGGGACAAGGCGGCAGAGAACCTGACCAAGGTGGAAAGGGCGATGAAAGCGCGCTATGACCGAGGGCGGAAAGTCGCAAATCAGTATCAGGTAGGTGATCTGGTGCTATGGCGAGAGGCGAACACGTGTTCTGGCGAAAAGGGAGTCAATCGCAAGTTGTTGAACAAGTATGGTGGTCCGTACAGGGTTTCCAAGGTGCTCGGAAATGACAGGTATCAGGTGAGTGCTGTCAAAGGCATGCGGGGATACCGCAACTTTTCAGCCCCAGTAGCAGTGGATTCACTCAGGCGGTATCACAGCACAGTTCCTGGAGGTGAACCAGGAGACAATGGTGACGAGGAAACGGTGACTGACAGACAGGACTTGATTGACCTGCTGGAGAGTTGAGAATTAATGGGGACATTAATTTTCCGGATGGCCGAATGTAAAACGCGCCAGGGCGAGTGCCTGCTGTTTCCAACAGATGGCAGCACGCACAAGGCGCGAAGGAGTCGGGCATCGGATGGACGGCAGGTGGCAGCAGGAGGGGGGCACGCGGAGAAGTGGCGGGCATCGTCTCGTCCACTTGGTTGAGAGGCGTGCTCGCAGGAAGGTGTGATTGTGAGACAAGAGCAAGAGGAAGCAGTGACTATACTCGTGGAGATTAGAGACAGCCAAGTATTGCGTGTGATATAAAATAAACTACAGGCGTATCTTAAAGGTGTACTAACACTAATTTTCAAGGCTGGATGTTCTGTTGACCTCCACGCGACTACTAACGTTCAAGTTCAATGTTATGCAATTCGTATGACCTACAAGTAATGCAGTTTTATTTTTGTGTTGTGTATATAGATGAAAACTCTTACTTAAGAACATTATGGCAAGTAATGACCCATATGAACTAGAAAGGAAACGAATTTTGAAACTATAATTATGAAGAAATCTGTGAAAAAGACAGTGAAGTTTCAAGCAGTGATAGTGAGAGTGAAGAAAATCATGTAAGTGAAATAGATCATAATTCCGACACAGACCAGTTATGAAGAAAAAAACGGTGGATTGGACGAAGAGGAAAAAGATACAGAAGCAGAGGAAGAAACGGAAAATCGCCTTGTGGGTAAGGATAAGACAACGTACTGGAATATAAACCCTCCACCAAGAAATCTAAGAACTAGAGCCATAAATATTTTCTTCATTTGCCAGGACCAGTTGGGTTGGGCAAAGTTCCGAGAACTACTCTTGAATGTTTCAATTTGTTCTTGGATGACGTCATATTAAGAGCAATAACAACTTACACAAAATATTTATATCAGTAAGGTCATTGCATGCTATGCTCGATCACGTGATGCAAAGCAAACAGATGGATGTGAAATGAAAGCGTTCATAGGACTTGATTTTAGCGGGAACCATGCGTTCTGATAATCAGAATTTGAAGGACCTCTGGGATCATGAGCATGGTTTTAGAGTTGAATTATTTTACACAACAATGAGTCTTAAAAGATTTTTATTCCTTTGTCGTAGTATTCGTTTTGATTATGTACACGACCGACAACAAAGGCGTAAAATAGACAAGTTTGCGCATTTTAGAGAAATATTTGAAATATTCACAGCAAATAGTGATAAATACTATACAACCGGTGAACTAACAACAACTGACTCGTTCCTTTTCGAGGTAACTGCCCATTCAGGCAGTATCTACCGAGAAAATCTGCCAAGTATAATATTAAAATATTCACATTATCTGATGCAAGGACTCTCTACACTAAAACAATGGACGTATATGTTGGCAAGCAACCAGAAGGCCCATATCGACTATCTAACAGTCCTTCCGACATTGTTACGCGCCTGGTGGGGCCGATTGAAGGTACTGGACGCAATGTTACTGCAGAAAATTGGTTCTAAATTATCCAGCTAACCAATGAACTTCTGAAGAAAAAAAATATCATATCTACTGTTGTCACGCCAGGAGAAGGCGGCTGAAGTACTTAGACGGGGAGGAGGGGAAACAGTCGCGCATGCGCACCGCGCTGTTCACTGCAATATTCCTGTTTCACAAACATCTACTGCACGTGTCTATGAATCTTTGCGACTTTACTGCAGTGTTTTATTAGTTTCAACAAGACAATTGTTTTCAGTATACCAGAAATCTTGTATTGCTTTAGTTATTCTTTGCTTTTCGTCTTAATAGTGTTGATAGTAATATAGTTAATAGAATTTATGTTATTGTATACTGTTATTTAGGTTTATAGCAGTTTTTTGTTTATTGTAAATATGTCGACAAAGAGGAAACAAGGATTGACAATCTATAGCGAAGAAAGGAATATTATTAGAAGTGCAAAATAATTCTGTGATGAAGAAAAACAACAGTGCCTTTGCATTCCTCTTACGAAACCTACAGCAAAGGTAGAAAAGTACTCTAATCTATCCACAAGAACAATACAGTGTATATGGAATGAAATGAAAGACTGCACAGAAGAAAGTGCGTTGTCGACACCTGAGGGAGAAAAAAAATGTAAACGTCCAGACTACCGAAACGCAAATGTATATGACTTCGACGGGAGATTGACAAAAAAGATATAATTGAGAATTTTTATTTGAAAAAGAAAGAGGGCCACCGGCGTAGCTCAGGAGGTAGCGCGTTTGCCTGCTGGTCTGCAGTTGTGCTCGGGAGTGAGTTCGATTCCCGTTTGCGCTGACTACCTGGTTGGGTTTTTTCCGAGGTTTTCCCAAGCGGAAGGCGAATGTCAGGTAATCTATGGCGAATCCTTGGTTTCATTTCGCCAAATACCATCTCGCCATCATCAATTCAATCGACACTGAAGAAGCTAGTAGTTATTACAGTGTCGTTAAATAACAAGTAAAAAAATAGTACCAAGCTGCAACAAACGTCTACCCTTTTACAAGAGAAAATTGATTTGAAATGAAAGACAATATTAAGACGAATACTGAAGAAAAAGGATTTCAGGTGGAAGAAGTGTGCAGCAAAAAAATTGAGGAAAATACTGTAAATTAGAATACGTGAAGATATCTACAGCAAATAAGAAAGCTTAGGAAAGTGGACAAACCGTTTTTGTATCTGGACGAAATGCGGATAGATAGGCCTACCAATTTAACGTTTCCCAAGTTCTGGCACGATAAAAATGTTACGGGAGTTTTGACTACCATAAATGTGTCCAGAACACTCATTGTTGTTCATCAGGATGGGGCGGTGGGGCTAATGGCTTTGTTGAGAGATTCGAATTAATATACACGGCTGGAACATAAACAGACGATTATCATGGACAGATCATACTCCAGCAATTTTTAAAAATGTGATAATGATAGTCATAGCGACAGCACCGAAGATGCGGAATCTTTTATGTCTGAATCCGTTCCCTTGTAGCCAAGTAAGTGGACGAAGTTTTCAGGTCAGAGTGTAGCGTAAAGTTCCCCCGTCCCGCCTATTTACTCCCCGCGCCAACTCGTAGCGCGAAGACAGTAGGTACTTTGATAAAGAATAAAAAAGGAATTCCTCTACAGGGGACCAACACAATAAAACAGGCCAGAAAATGCAGTTTATTTGCATTTCGAAAAGATAAAATGCTAATTTCACACGTTCCTAAAAGGAATAAGAACGTTATTCTTATTTTCACAATGAACCATGGCAATGAGATAGATGCAAGTACAGAAGATTTGAGTAAGCCGGAGATGATAACCACTTATAACTATTCAAAAGCAGGATACGACATGGTAGACAAGATGTGTCAAACCTATAGTGTTGCCAGAAGATGCAGACGATGGCAATTAGCATTATTCTTCAGGATTGTCAACATCGCGGGAATTAATTCACAGGTAATTTTCATTAGTAACAATCCAAATACGGAAGTTGTAAGAAGGATTTTCTTGAGAGACATCGGTAGTGAGCTTGTGAAAGGGCAAGTCAGTAAAAGAGCAGGAGACTCACACGTACCCAGAAATCTGAGAGAAAAAGCTGTAAAAGTGGCAAGAATTGAAGCTCCCCATCAAGTGAATCTGAAATCCCTATGGTCCGTGGAAAATGTACAGTTTGCCCCAGACAATGAACAACAAAACTGATAACCACTGTGTCAAATGTCGAAACATCATGTGCAAGTCTCATATGAAAACAATATGTGAGTCATGTATTTCAGTGTTGCATCATCCTAATTCTCATTTTGATTAGATGTTAGTTTTCCAAATGACTTTTTTAAAGTATAGGTTGATTCATATTTGCATATACTGTGTATGTTTATACATTTCACTTTAATCTCGAAGTGTTTCATTTACAACATTTATATTGTTATAAATTCAATATTCAATAATATATGTGATTCAAATAACATTTATTCTACAAAACTCACTTATTGCACACTGTTTACAAAAATTAATATTTAGTGTGAAACCTTCGTTCTTTATCATCAATGTTATGCGGTTTGGCATGCTGTTCATGAGATTTTCATATTGTTTCTTGATGTCTTCATCCCAGTGCCAAATTTGAATAAGTGCTTCTATGAGGTCCCCCTTGGTGGTAATCGTCTTTTTTTTTTTTTTTTTTTTGTTTTCTCTTTATGATAGAACAAAGATTTTCAATTTGATTTGCGTCTTGGCTGTTACCTGGCCACGGAAGGACGTCTACATTATTTTCAACCAAAAAATTAGTTACTGATCTGGCTTTGTAGCAGGGTGCTCTATCCTGCATGAAGACACATTCACCATCAGAGATCCAGTCCCTGATTTGTGGAAGAATTCGGATTTCTAGACTTTTTTGTAATGATCCAGTCCCATAGAATCCTACAGAATTATTTTGTGGCCAGTAATTCATGATAATTATGAAAATATAAAAAAATGTGGTGCTGAGTCTAATAATTTGCACATGTCTGTAGTTCATTCCTTCAAAATCAAAGGTAAACACTTCTTCATGAATTGTTTTGTAACATGTATGTTTCTCATGTATTGCAAAACAGTAAATTAAATGGATTACATAGAAACAAAATATTTCACATTTTAATTCGTATTCTTTTGCTTGGGGTCAGTGTGACCCCACGCGACTACTAATGTCATAAATTAGTTCGCGACTACTTAAGTGTTAATTTTTATGAGTATATAACAATTTCATTTTAATAATAATTAATAATATATTGCATTCATAGTTTAAGGATTGTTGAATCATTGTTAACACACTCTATTCTTAACTAACATGTGAGCGTGTATCGGTCGACTATCAGTTTGCCGCTTTGTGGAATTGAAATTATCTACTCGTCCAGTAATTATTCAGTATATTATGTAAGCTTATCAAATAGTATGTAAAAAATAAATTTTGAAATGAATAGTTTCGAAGAGTAAATTGTTTATAGACCGAATTTTTGTGTACTAAAAGCAGAAAAAAATGACACCGAACTACATGAGTGGATGTGATGTAGGTTAGAAATAATTTGAGATCTTGTTCACAGCACTCTGAAATCTGACAAATCAGAGCTGACTCACAAACACAGGAAAATATATCTAGTGAAGCGTACTTAATTTGTAAATAATGAGTCCGTTTGGAAAGCAAGAACTACACACTAAAACCACAACACAAATCTACGTAATGGAAACAGAAGCCAATTAGATTTAATGGTGCGAGGCAATTACACAGCGAACACAAAGATTGTCCCACTCACCACTTTGGCTACTACTTTAAAGACAGCGACATTATTTATACCAGATGCAGATTGGGGTGTTGCTTGTTTTTTTATATTAATTTAGTACATAAAAGTTTAGTCTTTTACGCCAAGCTATTTTCTCTAAAGCTGCTATTGAACGACGATATATCAACTAAGATGTTACCTAGAATCGGTGGGATTTCTGTTAGCTAGGTAGTCCGAGTATTCACATAAGGATAACATTATTTCGCCTGAGCTACATTTCAACACACACCGAGCGCATCCAGAGATTCTAAGTCTAACTCGTTACTATCTAAGTTATACTGGAGACCTTAGTAATTTTCGTGACTTTTTTTACCAGCTCTTGGTACTTAATTTCGCTCACTGCTGCAAAATATATCACATTTCTTTCCGCCGTTAGGACAACAATAGTGTTGTTGTTCACTGATGCTCAGTTCTTGACAATAAAGCCATTAACTCTCTTCCTTTCTAACAAAGGTGAATGGTGTAGCAAAAACATAAGTGTTTTAATGCAAGCACCAAAATAATTTTATGTTATGGCGTTTATATCACCTACACGTAACCCCCAAGTTGTTTAGAAGACCACACCTGCCCTTGGTTAAAGGGTCTATCTGACCTAGCCGGGAGGATTGTCAGACAACTCCACAGATCTTATTCTCCCTTCACCTCTGGGACTCTTATGTATGCCATCGCAGGTCAACATTCTGAAATTCCTCCATTTCTGATGGAACAGTTGAGCTACATTTGTAGCAAGTTTTCTGCTACGAATGTAGCTGCCGTAATTGTCACAAAATGAGTGGTCACAAGGGCGCGACAATTACTGCTTAATTCTGCGTTAAATGTCACTACGTGTGGCTACATGACATGCCACACGTAGCGAAATTTGTAGCTAGTTCTTTTGCGTTTTGCAGCACTCAGCAGAAGTCTAGTGGAAGCTTTCTTCCGAGATGGATTATGAAGCCAAAGTCGCTTTGTGTGTGTTGTTAGTGTACATTATTACGGTCACACACAACTTTAATGCGCATGAGAAGAAAATTTATAGCAGTGCCATAAAGTTAACTTTTATTCCTGTGTCAATTTTACAACAGACAATATTGTTCATCAGTAACAATCGGAAGTACGGTGTAGGTGAAGGGTTTGCTGAAAGGCTGTATGAAGATCTAATTTCTCGTGGTTCTGTAGAAGGGTCATTGGGATTTACAACAGATTAGACATGCTCTCCCCTTATCAATACATGAATTTCTAAAGCATGTCCAAGTAAAAACGAGTTTTAAACATGACCCAAAACACAACAAAAAGAGGCAATTTGTTTGTAACGTATTTGAGAGACCTGTCTTGTAAAAGAATTGTGTTTTTTTACTAAATGAAGTCGCTGTGAAGGGATAATTGGAACGCTATTATATAGATTTTATTATTGAAGGATATTTTTGGTCGAAAATGCAAGAAAGAAAAAAATGTACTCCCAAAGAACGATATTTTGAAATGAGTATAAGTAAACACATCTGCTATAAAAGTTATATCTTTTCTTGGTTTTTCAGAATGCTTATTGGACTTTGCGGCAATTTAAACTTGACCCTTATATCCCAAAATACAACTCAAACTGGAAATGTCTTGATAACACAATAATATACATAAACAATACTGATTTGTGAGGTCTGTCCTGGAAAAGAATTGTACGTTTTTTTTTACCAAACAAAATTACTGTTATGGGTTTGCTTTTGTATACATTTTATTTTTGAAGAATTCTTTAGGTCGAAATTGAAAGAAGAAAAATGTATGTACAGCTGTCAAAACAAAAAGTGGCCGCTCTCTTGAAACAAAGTTACCTTCGGGTATCTTCCCTATAATTCGGAGACAGGCGATGTTACATGTTGCTGGACCACGTTGCCTGATATCTACAGTTATAATTGACGTATTCTCTCTGTGATTCGATAGCGTAATGGTAGCGTTCAGGCCTCTTATTCATGAGGTCCTGCGTTCGACTACAACCTCGTGCTTTTCATGTTCTTTTTTGTTCTGTTTTTGAGAGAGACAAACTATACATAATGGCTCCTTTCTCTTTTACGATTATTTTAGTAATTAACAACAGGTTCATTAATATATTATGCCATGACTTAATCATTATGATATTGTGGCTGCAAATGGAAAGAAAAAAGATTTTATACTCAATAAAAATATCTTTCGTGGCATAAACAAAACAAATTTACTGGCGTCGGCCTTAAAACATTCAAACAATTAAGCGTTCAAAAAACAAAACAAAAAGCCACAATTCAATATTTGTCTATCTTCCTCTTATCTCGATCATCTTGCAGTCGAGTGGGCATGGAATCGACTAGTATTTGCAAATAGCGACTGTTCTTAGACACGATATTCCAGGCTTTCTGAACATACCCACATACATAAGTGTTCTGTTCATGGGCAGGTCTTTCATTGCAAACACAGCAATCTCCAATCTTTCCTATTTTCTGCCTTCCTCTTAGTCTCCGCATATGATCCACATATCCTAATGTCGTCTATTATTCTTTTCAACCAGAGACCCAACAAATTCCTTTATCTCTTTCTAATCAGTTTCAGCATCATTCTTTCTTTACTCACTTTTTCAAACACAATTTTATTTCTTATTCTGTGTGTCCACTTCACACGCACCGTTCTTCACCACATCCACATTTCAAATGCTTCAATTCGTTTCTCTTCATTTCATCGTAATGTCCATGTTCCTTCGCCATACAATGCCACACTCCACACAAAGCACTTCACTAGTCTCTTCCTTAGTTCTTTTTCCAGAGATCCGCAGAATATCCTTCTTCTTCTATTAAAAGCTCCCTTTGTTCATGTTTGCAGTTTTTCTTGGGAAGGATAGGCCTAAATGCGGTAAAATCCCGTTGCTTTCCGCACACCACTATCTCTTTCGCATCTTATTAAATTCCAGGGGACCCAAGCGTGGAGATGAGGAGAGTGGATTTGACTAATTGGGCCCTCCGGACTTCACCGAAAGTAACGCCAAGGGTTAAATATTAATTCTATCAGGATGTTTGACCCGATCAGAGACCGGGAAATATCAATTAGCCTTTGCCCCCCCCCATCCTGGACTAGCTTCTACGAATCATCAGAAAATATTAGAGTGTGATTGGGCCAATTTTTCCGAAAATGTTTCTACACTTTTGCTCTCGTAGCTCAGCGGACGAACGTCGAAATTTAGATGTCAACGTCTCAGGTTCAATTCCTCGTTACTCCTTTTCATTTTATTGTGGTTCAAGATAGTATAATGTAATAATACAAAAAGAAAAACTAATACTAGTATTATGCAACTGGATTTTTCCAAACCTAATATTAAATTTATGTTATTTATATCGCTAAAGAACGATCACAATATAAATAACTTGAATATTATTTATACAGTATCAGTAAAGAACGATAACAGAATATAAATGATAAATATCGGTTTGTTTAATTAATATAAGATAATATATAATACTTATTTAATTATCTAAATAAAATAACCTATATTACAAAGAAAGATGGTTATTTGTGTTATAATAATTACTTACATAAAATACAGATTATTTATATTGCGAAAGAACAATAACAATATAAATAACTTGAATATTATTTTATAATGCTAATGAAGGAAAACAGAATATAAATTATAACTTGAATATTATCTATATCGCTAAAGAACGATAACAATATAAAAAACGTGAATATTATTCATATCAGAGTTTCACAGATTTATTACAGATGTATTTAAGAAATTGTAGAAGAATCGTAATTAGTAACAGTGTCCTATTTATTCTTCTTGAAGCCAAATGTGTAACTTTTAAAAGTGTGGTTACTATGTTGAAGTGTATGTGTTGTAACGGATGCTTGATTTGTTATGTATGTGAGTCAGTTATGTGATGCTTGATGTCGTCGCAATGTCATAATTATAGTTTGATTGTGTTTGTGTGACTATTAATTTATGATGTATGGTACGGAAAGCTGCGTATTTGTGTTATAGAAGTGTTACATATGTGTGTTGTTAATGTTTTTGTATGTTTCAAATTGATACCTGATATTTATTTTGCAATCGCAATGCCTAATTTACAGATTGTTTATGTTTTGTTTACATCGCGTAAGCTAATTTAATTTTCTTTTCTATGTCTCTTTATGCCTATCTTTGTTGTGTATGAAACTATAGCCCTAACATACATATGTAAAATAGGGCTAACCACCATTGGAGATACAATAACAATAATAATTGTTATTCATATCGCTATAAAACGATAACAGAATACAAATGATGACTTGAATTTTATTCATATCTCTAAAGAACGATAACAAAATATAAATAACGCGATATCCATAAAGAACGATAACTGAATATAAATGATAATTTGAATAGCATTCACATCGCTAAAGAACGATTAACAAATACAATGGAAACTTGAAGAAGGCCCGAACCCACAACCTTTGAATCATTAAACAAGCATTCTACCGCTGGCCGACGAGGCGCAGACATGGAACACTTTCATAGTTCGGGAACTGCTTGTACAAGCACATGCATCGTGTAACATCGCCGCGACCCGAAGTGGACTTTGAAAATATTCGCTGTTCACGAGTGCGGCCACTTTTTTTTTTTGACAGCTGTACATTTAAAGAAAGATATTTTGAAGAGAGTTAAAAAATAGGGCAACTTATCCCGGACTATACATAAGCGAATCAATATTTATTGGCACCGTATTGTTAGTAACAAAATATGTCATATATATTGGCTTCGTATTGTTATAAATCAGTCATGATAATAATTTTCCATCTAAAACTCAATCTCCCTCTCTACTTCACTCCCCCATTAACACTAGTTGATTCTGTTGATATGATTACATATACATACTGAGAATTTCAACCATTAACAAATCGGTTTTCCTTTAAATTTGAGAATGTCTTTTTCCCATTGTATACCTTATCCAATAGAAAATAGAGTTTACGTTCTCTTAAACATGATAATCACGTTTCTCAGATTATTAAATTTCGGGGAGTGGGAAACTGAAAGGTGAATCTTAGGGTATGTTACAGTCTCAGTGTCTCATAAAGTTTTTGACAAACAAAAGATATTCTAACGCTATAAGATAAGCGGGGTGGTACAAATAGCGATATCTCATAGCTAATTCGAGAGACAAATTTCACTGCACTCATCAATGTTACTTCTTTTATTTTTGAATACATTAGGCCTGAGTAAAATGCCAAGGTGTTGTATGCCTGACTGCAAATTCAATTACCAGAAGGGAACTTAGTGGCGATATTTATTTTCCTTCTGGTAAAGTAACAAAAACAGGAGTAAGGTTAAGAAAATAGTATTTAAAATTAGCTTACGCATGAAGCCATACGCATTTGTAAATTTACATTGCACTGAATTATTCTAATTCTCTACTGTAAAATGAATAAGTTTGATTTGTTATTTCACTGTTTTAAAAGTCTTAATCTGTGGGCTTTACATGTCATTTGAGTTTCGCTTTATATCTCGTTCCTAAAAATTTAAAGCATAACCATTCATTTTACACGGTTGTACTTTTATTACATTTTTTTTTCTTTTGCATGATTTATTCTTTATTTATTGTCAGTTAGTAGATAAAAGTCTTTTGACTTGTATATTCTTTGACTCGCTAAGTCTCCTTTGGGAATTACTAAAGCGGAAATAAATATATTAATATAAATTTAAAGTTAAAAAATATGGATTTCATAATAAGATTTTCCCAGTAACTAACAACAATGCTAATTCGTTTAAAGTGGAAAATTATCGGTCACGAATAGGACTAACATGTCAGACGCTTGCCCCAAGTTTTATTTTATTATTAATATAATTATTCGTTGTTTCTAAAATTTATTTTCCATAATAATGGATTGTTAATACGTGCGGGTAGTCTACTGAGAGGGAATTTTTGTAGAATAACTTTACAGCATATTTAGATAAATTGAAAGTTTTTTGTTGAATATAGAGACACACGAATACCACTTTATTATTATTATTATTATTATTATTATTATTATTATTATTATTATTATTATTATTATTATTATTATTATTGCAAAATTAAGAAAAGTATATAAAAAATTATACAGGTTTTCCTACGTATGATTTAAAAACTACAAAATGCCAGATTGTGCCGTGTTCGAATGAAACAATTATGCTAAGAATACCAAAGGAAGAAAAGTCAAATACCTTCAGGTTACAAGAAATGGTGGCCTGGCTACAATATGTAAACGAAATGACAAACATATTGACACACCGCACATCGCAGCGAAATTTGTAGCTGCATGTGTAGCCACCCAGTGTCGTTACGTGTGGCCACCCAACAGCAGTAAATGTCGGAGAAGAATTAGACCCGGAGCCATTCGAGATGCGACACGACCTTGAGATGCGTCAAACTTGCTACATTTACTGCACCGTGTGGCCGCTTGCATTGAACTCAATGCAGTCTATAATTCCAGCTACATTTGTCGCAGAAAACTTGCTACAAACGTAGCTCGTGTGGCCGTAACCACTGTCTTGGACCCAGGAGCCTCGTTTGTTAAAAACAGGTTGCATCACAGGAAGGTGAGGATGGAATTTGAATAGGAGAGTTTATGAATGTAATTTTGTCTCCATTATTTAACGACGTTGTAACAACTACTGGGTTATTTAGCGTCGATGGAATACGTGATGTCGAATGGTATTTGGCGAGATGAGGCCCAGGATTCACCATAGATTACCTGACGTTCGCCTTATTGTTGGCGAAAACCCAGGAAAAAACCAACCATGTAATGAGCACAAGCGATAATCAAACCCACGCCGAAGCGCAACTGTGAGTCAGCAGGGAAACCCACTACCACCTGAGCTACGCCGTAGGCTGAAATGCACTTAATACAGTGTCCTAAAAGGAATGTAAAATACTTCTGGATAATGTTTTTTTTAAACCGCGTCGATTTGACTCTATATTATTAGTTCACCGCCATAGAGTAACGATTAGCACGTATGACCATGAAACGTTGCGGGCCCGGGTTCAAATCCTGTTGGGACAAGTTACCTGATTGTGGTTTTTCCGAGTTTTCCCTGAAACAATTGAAGCAGAATTGCTGGGTAACTTTCGGCGTTCGACCTTGGGCTCATTTCGTCATTATTAATTGATGTATTATCATTATCCATACCCAGCTTAAACAAACTGAATTTCCAGAAAAAAAGGACAGTCGGCATCAAAACGTAGAACATTTTACAAAAATATAGGTCACTTGAATATGCGCTAAAACTCCCGATTACAATGATTTTGTATTGTTCTGGCAAACATTTAAATGTACAGAGTACTTACAGATTACGGAACTCCAATAAAGACAAAATTAATGTTTCAAATTAGACAGTCCTAGTAATAGAAAATGATCCTATACAAATGATAAGTTTAAAATACTACGGTAGGTCACTAAGTATTTTTAATATGTCATATTTGTACAGAAGCATCGGATAGAAACTGGCCTATACGGACTCTGCTGTACGTTTCATTGAGACACATTTTAATTAATCGAACTAGTTTTTTGGGAATACAAAATTGAATAAGAATATCATATAAAATTTCTCTCTTAACCGAGTCATATGCCTTTTTTAAATCTAGTGTTTAATAGCAAAAGACCTAGCTAGATATGGAATAGACTTTGTGGTGTACTCCCACAATAATATTCTTATTAAATTTGGTATTCCCAAGAAACAAGTTCGATTAATTAAAATGTATCTCAGTGAAGCGTACAGCAGAGTCCGTATAGGCCAGTTTCTATCTGATGATTTTTCCAATTTACTGCGGACTAAAGCAAGGAGATGTACTATCGCCCTTACTTTTTAACTTCGCTCTATAATACGACATTAGGAAAGATCAGGAAAACAGATAGGGTTTGAAATTGATCGGGTTACATCAGCTTCTTTTGTGTACGGATGATGTGAATGTGTTAGGAGAAAATTCACAAACGATTAGGGAAAACACGAAAATTTTATTTGAAGCAAGTAAAGCGATAGGTTTGGAAGTAAATCCCGAAAAGACGAAGTGCATGATTATGTTTCGTGACCATGTACAAAATGGAAATAAAAAAATTGGGAATTTATCCTACGAAGAGGTGGAAAAATTCAAATATCTTGGAGCGATAGTATCGAAATAAATGACACTCGGGAGGAAATTAAACGCAGAATAAATATGAGTAAAGCGTGTTATTATTCGGTAGAGAAGCTTTTGTCATCTAGCACTGCTGTCAAAAAATCTGAAAGTTAGAATTTATAAAACAGTTATATTATCGGTTGTTCTGTATGGTTGTGAAAATTGAACTCTCAATTTGAGAGAGAAACAGAGATTAAGGCTGTTTGAGAATAAGGTTCTTAGGAATATATTTTGGACTAAGAGGAATGAAGTTACAGGAGAATGGAGACAGTTACACAATGTAGAACTGCACGTATGGTTTTCTTCATGTGACATAATTAGAAACATTAAATCCAGACGTTTGAGATGGGCAGGGCATCTAACACGTATGGGCGAATCCAGAAGTGCATATAGAGTGTTAGTTGAGAGGCCTGAGGGAAAAAGACCTCTGGGGACGCCGAAACGTAGATGGGAAGATAATATTAAAATGGATTGTGGGATGTGGGATATGATGTTAGAGACTGGATTAATCTTGCACATGATAGGGAACGAAGGCGGGTTTATGTGAGGGCGGCAATGAACCTTCAGGTTCCTTAAAAGCCATATGTAAGTAAGTAACAAGTAAGTAAGTAAGTAAGTGAGTAAGGAAGTGGTAAGTAAGTAAGTAAGTAAGTGAGAGTAGGTCTGCCAACAATTATCTAATTTGGTTTGTTTCGATGTATTTTTCTGACGAAGTTATTTGCTTTAAAATGTTTTGGTCGTTTAAAATATATTTTTAGAACCTTCAAGTGTGCAGAGATCGTACTCAGGGGTGTGTTCGGAGAACGCTGTTGTTCTCTTTTTATAGGCAGAGACCGTGGATATCCAGAGTACCGCAATCGTTTGAGCCGACAAATGCCGACAAATCCGCCATTGTTAGTCCAGCGCGCGCTATGCAGTATACAGTTGCATAGGGAAAGAATGTAATTTAAGTGCGAAAAAATGCAATGCTGCTGTGTTCAGAACTGTTCACAGAGAACAGAAAAAAGCGCACATTTGTTTTCTCTGTGACAAGGTGAAAGAAATAAGGAACAAGGAAAGAAGTGACTATAAATATAAAAAGGAACGATCCACTACTAAGCGAGCTTACATTGTGAGATTAATGAATGACTGTATTTTTATATTTATTTTTTCAAAATTTGGGCCCAAAAATATTTTTATAAAACTAATCTAGAAGTTAAGTTGTTTCAGCAATGATATATCTACATAAAACAAATGAAAATTACGTACCAATTAGGATCAGTGTCAAATTTTTACCATCTTCTCCCTTTCAAATCAAGCATTTCTGAATTTAATCCTATTTGCTATTTGCAAGAATGACATAATATATTTGTGAAGTTCTGAATTCATTCTTGAGACAAGATTTTATTGTTTGGCTCGATTGGAAAATGCAGAGACCATGGAAACTAGAAACCCTATTAAGGTTAGACTGATGTGAAATTTCAATTTTCTAAACTATTCTAGGTAGATCTCTGAAATTTTGTACTTTTAATTTTTAATTTTAAATTGTGTAAATTTAGGTTTTCAAAAATTGCTACTATTAGGGCCAAATTTTTTCTACATACTTGTTAGACCTCCAGAAACAAAACTTACTATATACTTTTCTTCTTATTTTACTAAAAAAAAATAATTAAAAATATTTAATGCACTAAAAGTGTAAAAACAGAAAAAAAATTCAACTCGAGCGTAAAAAAATTATATTAAAATACCTTTTATTGATATTCTGGCTGATAAGCATATATATTATCAGGCAGTACATCTCACTTGACGATATATGTAAGAGGAAGAACAATTGTTTGTATGCATATGAAGTCTGATTAGTGAAATATGTAGCTAATCGGCGAAGTATGCATTGGAGGGAGAAAGGAACTGGCCACCCTACCCCATTATCTCCTGGCCTATTTGTCTCATGAGTGATGCCTTATTGGTGGCACTTATGAGATTCAAACATGTCTTCGGACATTTGACTAAACAACAGCAACAACAAAAAATATGAGTGTTAGATATAATCCGGGGAGTAAGTTTTGTTAAGAACATATTCAAAAACCTCTAATGATTGTTGAAATACAGTAAACTCTATGTAAACTGTAAGAATTGTTTATGTATTTTCGCGATAAAACTTCCTAAGCTAAAACGACATGAAATAAATAAATTAAAAAAAAACCCTCTACAAAGAATCATGCACGTAGTACAAAATCCGTAGAAAGAGTAGAATTTTTAGCAATGCAAAATTTACAGTAAATTAAAGTGGAGAAAATTCACTTCAAAGTTTTGGATGATAATAATGAACCAGGTCTCTGTCTTTTTTTATTTTCTAGGCATTTTGAAACATATAGACCTAGCATATTATATACAGAACTTACCCTTATATACACTACCACGCTGTGCACACCTAACCTACACTAGAAAACAAAGGTGACTAAAAAACTATGTAAACTTATGAAAACACTATAATAGATAAATATTATTTACAAATCACTATAGACTGTAGACACTATTATAACATTAACAATAAAACTGTTAGAAACTTGCAAATATTTCTTGTATCACAAACAAAAACCGAGCATGGAAAACACATTGTTATGGCTACTAGCAAAAAGTGGAATTTTCCTTTAGACAAGAGTTGTGCTCTCCTTTGTAACTGAATATCTTTTAAAGGAAAGCAGCCTTTGAAGTAGGCTTAACATGTGTTGGATTCAATGAAGAAATATTTCGAGAAGTCGAAAAGCTACACTGGCTCAATCAGAAATCTAATATAATAAATAATGTATGAAATAGAGCGTAATTTCCAAAATGGTCGCAGAATTCAGAACGGAGGTCGTGGACAGAGAATCTAAATTAACAGTCAGAGCCCGCAGCCTTTTAAAAATGTGACCCTAAACAGCTGATAGACCGGTCGTATGGTCATGAAAATTGGCAGAGAGCATCTTTAGACCAAAAATGAATTTTTAAAGGTAAAAGCAAAGAAACGATTTTTTGACCAAAAATGACAAAACCTCACGTCAGTGTATCCTTGGGGACATTATATACTGAAATTACTAACTTCCATATTTTAAAAGCTAAACTCACAAAATGTTTATCAGTAAGTAGTATATCTGGTTGATAATAACACATGTACAAAATTTCGTCTCTCTCTATGATAAGTGGTTTGCTTTTTATTAATAACTTAATAGAATAATTTTGGATTGCTTTATACATACAAAAAGTCCCTTGCGTCACAATTTATATTATTTTTAATTGATATTCACTTATATGATTCTTTATATAAATTGAAACAAACATTACTATTGGGATTTTCTATACACCGAATGGGTAAATTACTAGGAAATTTTATGGCTATTAATTTTTTATTTTTATAATAAAAAATTCTAGTAATTTACGGATTAATTTTTACAGCAAACCTTATAGTAAGCTTTAATTCCATATATGTGAAAATTACTTAAGAATAATGTCAATTGTAGTGCAAGCGACTTTTTATATAAAGCGGTTCAATATTTTAATGAAATAATTAATAAAATGCAAACCAAGTATCATAGACAGATGAAATTTTGTACACTTGTCACTATTAAGCAGATATATTAGTGATAAAAGTTTGGTGAATCTAGCTTCGTAAGTATGCAGTTATGGATTTCACTACTGTGAACTCTTAATACTAATGAACTTCGCGAAATTTCAATATAGTGTCCCCTTATATGCGTAAGCCGGAGAGTTCGCACGAGGAATGTAGTTGCAAATGTTTAGATTTATTGTTATTTTATTTGCAACATTGTTGTTTTTAATTTGTTACTTATAATTTATTAAGTTCTTGTTGCTGTAATACCTACAATTGTGACGTTTATGAAGGAGTGTATTGAACACTTAAATGTATATTTATGCTATTATAATTATTAAATGAAGGTTTTTTTTTACATTAGTATGTTGACTGACAATACTGTTCTATAATGTAAGAATATCGTTTAGATGTTTTTGCCCATCAAATTAAAAATATCTGAGTTTTACTTTAAATATTCTTATCCCTAGCGTCTTGAAAAGGACTAACAATGGCTGCCGACTCGGTGATTGCGCTACTCTGGTATATCCACGGGTTCTGTTCATAGGCACCATGCAAGCTCCTCTGGTGGCGACTGTTGTTACTAACTGCTGGACAGCAGCGATAGAGTTGTGCTTGAAGCATATGAATATACTTAACGTCTCAGGTTAAACGATTAGAAATATGGATGATCCTAAAAAGCGGAAAGATAACGCAAATTGCTGTCTTTTTGGGTGTAGTAATGCTTATAGGAACACACCAACCGATATTGTTTTTACTCATTCCCAAACAGAAAACTGAATCGGAACGACATAAATATTATGAATCCAAGCAGTACGCAGGCGAAAGTAAATAGCGCTACACTGCTTATAATCATATTATTATATACTAATATAAAAAATAGAATGTATATTGTATATTATATTATGTTTATAATAACAATTAAGTTAACAACAACGGGAATTTATAATTTAAATTTCAATGTTGTATGTGCTATTATATTTAAAAGTAAAAACACAGCACATAATTACTGAGTTCTTTACACACACACACACACACACACACACACACACACACACATATATATATATATATAATATTAGCAACAATAAATAATAATATATTTATTTTTAAATGTATTCATATCGATACTTAATTCTTGATTTAAAGTGCTGATGATTCACTTTGGGAATCAACACCCTCAACAAGAATTTGCAGTATTCAATTTATTGGGAACGAGATCAGGATACCCCCCAAAACTAGCATATCCTTCCCAGCATTTTTCCAAAAGATTACAAGAAAAAGGCTGCCTCATCTCAACTAGCTTCGGAAAGGTACGAAAGAGACGCAAAAAGAAGAAAAGATGAAAAATTAATTATTATGGAAGGTGAATGCTCAACAAGTGTTATTTCGAAAAATGAAGTAGCCATACAGGCAGAAGTGAATCATTCTTAGTGATTTTGTTTTTTCTTTCACAATTGATTTGTGTGAATTGTCTACTAAAGTGTCTATTTCATTACGAGTGTCTCGTATATGTCGAACTGAAGTCACATAAGAAATGTTATGACAAGAGTTCAGGAACAGATGATATGTGTAATGAAATGCAAGGTTTCCAAGGTTATTCTTCAGTAAGAGATGAGACAGAAGTACGAGACTTACGGGGAGTGACATTTGCGGTTTTGAATATATTGTTAAAATTGCTGCCAATTGAAACACAATCATATCGTAAGAATAGTAAAGAAAATCGTCTACTCATATTTTCAAATTAAAATGAAAACTGGATTGTCGTATTCTTCTATGAGGGTGATGTTCGGAGTTAATCGTACAACTATGTGATTGTGATGTTCTGTATTTTTACCACCACTTTAATGTTGTTGACATCCACAATGGGTTTTGGCCTAGCAGAGAAAGTATTCAGGAAACAATGGCCGCAATATTGAAGAGAAAGTAGATTACCCAAAATACAGAGTGATAATTATACTGAAGTTAAAGTTGAACAGCCACCCATCGTGGATCAAATGATGGCCTTCAAATCTAAATGCTACGGTGGAGGATCGAGTGACACATTCATAGCAACTGATTGCAGATTATTGACTCTATTAAAAGGTGGTGATGAAGCCGGTTTTTCCCGGAATAAAAACAAATATCCGATAAAGGGATCATTGTTGTTACTCCACCGCATGATGGCAAATTAACAGCTGAAGTAGTCGAAACTACTTACAGCGTTGACAGTGTTCGAATTCATGTTGAAAGGTGCATCAGCGAATTAAAATATACAACATTTTACACAAACTATCACTTGAACTGTTTCCGTATGTTGATCTTGTTTTTTAGTCAACTGTCCGCAGATAAGTCTGAACCCCACAAGTGATACCAACAAGGCACCACTTACGGGGCAACTAGGCCAGAAGATTATAGGATAGGGTGACCAATTCCTTTTCCCCTCCATTAAATACAACGCCGATTAGCTACATATTACACACGTCAGACTTCATATGCATAGAAAAAATATTGTTCTTCCTCTCACACATCGTCAAGTGAGATGTACTGCCTGATAATAGATGTAGCCTACATATCAGCTAGAACCTTAATCAGAGGTAGTATGTTGATATTGTTCATATATGTTGTGTTTTAGCGAATTTGCAGTCGCCCATTATTCAGGAAGTGTAATTAAGACTACTTTTAGAATTAAGTCACATGCGTAATTTATAGAGACATTATACAAATATAAATATTACACACGTCATGACATCAAATATAAGTATATCAATGATTTCGTAATATGACTTCCCCTTCATTCAATTGTCTGAAATCTGATTTAAATGCCAAACAACTACAATGATATTTTAGGAACTTTGTAGTTACATTTTTACACTCCTCTAGCAGTAGCCTACTGGACTTTCCACTGCATCTATTAAATAATTAAAGACTCGAGAATGCTGGATTTGCAGTGAAAGACCTGCCTTTGGGCAGAACACAATGAATGAATTAATCCATTCTTCCTAATATTACAACTTCTTATGGGCAGAAAGCCGCATCTAATTTCTATCACACATGACTAGTGAATGACTGCGAGCCTGTAGTTAATTAGGAATTGAGACACTACGCGGTGCCACCAGTACGATTTTCGGACCCATGCACGGTGCCTACAATGGTCAGCTGACACTACAGCTTGAGTTTATAACCCCCCCACTTAACAGATCATTAATGGATGCTGAAAGGGACACGTGCTTCCTGTTTCGTCTTATTGGTTTTGTTTGGCAAGCTTTTTGGACCTTTTAAATTTTACAACGTAATAGCTTACAGTATGGATAGGCCTACTTTAATAGCTGTAGACTGAGGCATATATAGCAAAAGCATTGGTGGTACATTTCACAGTTTCTGGAAGTGTTTTGAAAGATACAGTTCAGTTTGCATTGTTAAGTGTTTGTTAGTATCTTTGTAGTAAGCATATTTGTGATTGTGGAAATATTGTAGGGTGATTTTGAACAATCCGTGTGAATAAAAAGTAAGACGGGTATTAGGCAAAGAGGTAATTATGACCCGAAGAAAATACTTAAAAGATATTATGTTGGGAAAGTTATCCTATAGGAAGGCGTTTGACCTGTATGGAATTCAAAGATCAACACTGGAAAACAAAGTTAATACGGCAAACCCAAAATCATCTAGTGGTCAACCTGTGTTAACGAAGAAGTAATAAGATAACATGGTACTTTGAGAGAAGCAAATTGGGGATTTCCGTTTGATAAAGTTTGTTTCAGTTTTAACATTGTGTAAAGTGTTTTGCAAGTTTTCTTAATTTTATTATCAACATCACATTTATCAGTTGTTGTTGTTCATTATCAACTTTTTCTTCGAATTTTATGTTGTTAAGAATTTATGTGATCTATTCAGAACTGATTATGTTAAGCTTATTGGAGTCAAAATTGTTAATGCAAATCTAGCTTTCAGGTAAAGATTCATAACAAGCAGACTTGAATAATTTCAAGGGAAAAATTATTCCGGGGACGGATATTGATACCGGGACCTTTGGCTGAGCTCATCAACGACTGAGCTTGAGGCGGTATCGGGTGAAGTACCTGGGTACTGGGTCGGCAGGATGTTGGTGCACTCAGGCAAAGGTCTCGGGATCGATACCCAACTCCGGAACAATTTTTGTCTTGAAATTATTCAAAGTTTTTTAACGGTAGGAAAAGTTTTATCTTCATATAAATTCTATGTTTATAAAACAGTAAAGGGAATGTCTTTTTATGCAAATTATATGTTAATTTATTTTTCAATACTTATGTTTTATAGTCCAATATATACTTATAATCCCAGCAATTAAGGAAAAAAAAACATTTTGTATCCCAACTCACCTCAGAGTAAGATGACTTCAGGTATCAACAAGAAACCATATAGTGTCCGAACTCACCCTAACGCTGGGGTGAATTCGGATACTTTTCATTAATTGCATAAATCGCAGTAATCAATAATTAATTTTAATAACTAGCCGGCCCGGGTTCGATTCCCGGCAGAGTCAGAAATTTACATGTAAAATGTCTACCTCAGGACTAGTAGAAATGGCGGCGCACAACTTCTAATCACTAAATTGTGCACCAATATGCCTAGGTCAAATCCCAAATCTGTCCCAGTGCATATGAAGAGAAAATATAAATATGTTACTGTTGATAGTGGTTCGTCCGTCGGATGAGGACGTTAAGCCTGGCGGCCCCCTTTGGTGCTATTCGACAGGAGTTGGCTACGCGCCGGCACCGGTTTTCTCCTTCTCCCTCATCTTCATCAATATCCTCACCCATTCCCTACACTACACTTACACGAACACTTCCACATACACTCACCCTAGTACACGACATAACTCTCTACAGATACACATCATGCACAACGTGGCCCACAGAAGTGTGTGTAACTTGAAAATGGGTCACATTCCTGCCATCTATCCGCAGTATGCATAACCTGAATCACGCAATTTGGTAGGCATTAGATATACATACATAATTATTAATAACTAATTATTAGCGAATGTGTCCCTTACATGTATACCCCACAATTTATGTAATTTAAATATCTATTGCATTTTTTATTTACAAACTATATAAAAAAGCCTCAAAACCGACCGATCTTACTCGACTTGATGGAAATGTAAACAAGGAAAAGGTTTAAGATTATATTTTACTGACAGTAATCCTTTAACTAAATCTATAATTAACTGATTACTTTCATTTGTCCATTGACTGAAATTAAGAAAAAACTCTTTCAACAGTTGCATTATGACCTGGAAATGCAAAAAAAAATATTCTGCAATTTTCAGCAGTTCTGAAAGACATTCAGCATTTTTGTAGTTTCAAAATATTTAATCCACTTATACTACAAGATATATTTGTAAAATGTGTACTGTTGTTTTCAACAAACCTGTTCAGATTCAGTAATTTAGTCACAAAGCTTAGAATAATTAATTATTAAGGTTTTCTCATGTAAAGACTTAATACATGTTTCCATATATTTCAATAACACATTTCCATTCAAATTCATTCATTTGAAACACTGAAAATGAGTAAAAGATACAGTCCATTTATTCAAATAATTATAGCTTTGTCTATACAAAGAAACTGCTTTCTCCAAAATACAAAATACCTCACTATCAAATCTCTCCTCCCTTGCACATGACAATACCTCTTTAGCCTGAAGAAAATTAAAGGAACACTGTATCCTATTCTCTAGCAGGGAAGCTGCATTTTCTATTATATTCATTATATGAATAACATAATTTTTTCCTTTTGTATTTCTTTGACATTTCGTGAAAAACAGACATCAATCAATACATATGACATAGATAAGCCTTACTCAACCTGTCGGAAAACAAATTCTTAAGAATTTTAGAGTCTCTATTCTATGACACAAAATATGATTATAAAGTTACATACATTTAAAGAACTCTATCAACGGCTGGAAACAAAGACAGCCACCTGGTTTTGGTAGGAGACATTAGTTGTTTGTGATCAGTGTCAACAAATTCACAATATTCCTTAAGTTGTTTTGTTCTGACAGTATATATAGGAAACAAATTGTAGTTTCAAATCTATGCACTCCAAATATATTCGCAAACTGTCTGCTGCGTGTTCAATTGTATTATAAAAAATATGGGCAGAACAGCCTATACCGCCAATGTTCTTGTTCACTAAGTCCTTCACTTTTGTGAAAACATTACTACCTTGAGTTCTCTGTAGTCCCCCAAAGTTTCTATTTCTCTTGTCACTAGCAAATGCAACACACTTGTCAGAAATTCCCAGCTGAGATAATGTATCCCTAATATGACTTGAAATGGTATCTGAATTTTCATTCGAAGTTGTTTTGAGCTCAACAATTTTTATTTGAATGTCTCCTAATTTGTAATCAAATAACTGTTTTAAAGTTGGGAAAACCTTTAAAGACAAATTATTTCTCCCATGTGTACAGACCCCAAAACAAGATATTCCTTTCAAACACTATTGTCACAGCTTCAGAATGAGGACTAAGAACTTTGTTTATTATTGCCTCGGTCTGTGTTCTAGGATATGACACATTTTTTGCAATACCAGAGTCACAGTATCTCTCTGCATTCAACTTCAGTGTGCAATACTTTGATCGATATAGCTGGCCTTCTATGTCCAAGGTTGTGGGTTCGATCCCGGGCCAGGTCGATGGCATTTAAGTGTGCTTAAATGCGAAAGGTTCATGTCAGTAGATTTACTGGCATGTAAAAGAACTCCTGCGGGACAAAATTCCGGCACATCCGGCGACGCTGATATAACCTCTGCAGTTGCGAGCGTCGATAAATAAAACATAATATTAACATTAACATTGATCGATATGATGAATGATAACTAACTGTGTGAAATGCCAAGCTACTTCTTGTGCATTCACTTGATATGTTCACTTAGCTGCAACTCTGGAGGTTTTTCTTAATTTATCGGGATGAACTTCCAGATCTGTGCCCCTGAAAGGAATACATAATTATTGTAGCAATATTTTATTAACACTTATAATAATATGAGATCAGATATCAATACTTCCATCCGAATGATTTTTAAAAATGTTAAAAACACGCATATGTACTCTTCTTATCGAATCGCGACCACGTGTTCATAAAGCACCTTAAAACTGTATAGAAACACGCACAGACCTTCGGGACCACGTGTTCAAGAAAATATAACCCACAAAATTAACAAAACGTAAAAAAATAAGTTACTCTCATATATTGTAATTATAAACGTTATTCGACTTTACAAACAATGCCTGTAGACTTTTATTTCTAATTGGAAACTCGTGTTCATAGGCATACATGTTTAAGTAACTTTATGGGCCACTGAAACAAACGTTCCTGCTCGACAAAAAAGGCACTCAGCTTCATACTGATTTCAGGTGGGTATACGCATTGATTTATTGGCGCCAGTTAACACTCCAATCGTAGATTTCCGCCATTAGTGGTTTACACAGATTTCTCTATTTTGCCCCACCAGTGCCATTTTCAAGAGGCAGGCTGAATAAGTCAAGTGAAGTTTAATTTCTTCATTGTGGTTGCCTAGTAATCGCACCTTTATTGGTTGAGGAGATGATTTCTAACTTGGGGTATAGAAATTGACATGCGCTGGTCTCCGTTGACGTCCATCTAGCGTGTCGTCGAGGCTAAAGAGAGGAGAAACGGGAGTGACGGACAAGACGGCCTAAGCTTAAGGGGGATGATGCGAGATTATGATGAAGATAAGGAAAGATTGTTTTAAATAATATGACTTTATTAACAACAAGAAAAAGGTTTTAGATATTTTCCTTTGGTTCTAGAAGGAGGAAAGAGTGATTCGTTAGAAATTTGTAATTTATAAATTCGTCCTGAGACTTCGATGTGGAGGAGTAACATGGATGATAGTAAAGTAAGATTTGTGTGAGAAGGAGGTAGGGGGAAACGGAAGTGCCTAGGGTTGAAAATGTTGGCTTGCCCTCATGTGTTACGATGTGGGTGTGGGCAGGATAACGAGAGAGATGGAATCAGGTAGGTGGTTAGTTCTCGCAATCGAGGGCTCTATCAAGCCATAGGTCAGGACTTTCCGACGGCGAGAACAAGCTCCTCGAAGTCGGGGGACAAACAATCCGTAGCTTGCGACTTTCCGACGCCAGGAGTGGGGAAACGGTAGACTCTATTGTCGGAGGATCTGAATTGTCGTGGCTCGCGACTTACCGACGCCAGAGGGTTTGGAGGAAGGACTAGGATTGAGCGAGGAATCCGGAATGAGTGTGAGTAGTTGAAGCCAATAATGTTGAAAGAGAGAATTGTGAGAGATTAAACCTATAAGAGGAGATGAGAAGAAATTAGTTTAAAGATGAGAGGGATTCTACCTGAAGGGTCGAATCGAATCGAATGAGTGATGCCACTGGCGAGCCAGTGACGCCTGCTTCAGGGACTTATTATGCCCTCTTCAGGCTAGGTATGCGTGTACTTTGGTGTTTGTATGAAGTCAGCACCATGTCTCGTGGGATTGGAAGGGTGGGTTTTGCGATATTTTTTTTTTCTTTTCTATTTCTGTTTTGTTTTTAGCGTTAAGTCCAGCGCTACAAGGGAAGTTATTGATGATTGTTTTGTATTGGGTTTAGTTGGGCATTGAGAAATTCATTATAGGATAGTAGGAGATTGTTTACAGTGGTGTTGGGAAACTGGGGTGGATTTTGAAACAGTTGCTGGATGAAGGTTCTGCCCATTGCCTTATGTACATACTTAATGTTCTTATCCTTGATGTAAGTATGCAAGGATTTAATTTTGGCCAGAGCATACACGATTTGTCTGTTAGTATTATATGGCAAGTTGAGTGCCTTGCGTAGTAGGCGTCTTTCTGTTGACGCTAGGCTCTCAATTTGCGTAGCTGTGGCGTTGGAGAACAGCTGCGAAGCGTAGAGAATTGCCGGTCTAATAACGGAGGTATAGCTTATTAAATTTGTGCGGGGCTTGGGGCTGGAGCGATGTGGAGGTTTGCCGGAAATGTTATACAGTAATCGCGTGGCTAATGAAATTTTGCTTTTAATGTCGTGGAAGTGGTGAGTTAATTTTAGATTTTGCGTTAGTTTGACTCCGAGATAAGTCAAATGCCGCTGATAAGGGACGGGAGTATTGTGGATGATTATAGGATGTCTGTCTCGCTTTCTTCTCGGGGGGAAATTGGATTTTTTGGTGAGTATTGCCTGGGTTTTTGAGACATTTAATTTTAGTCGCCATTGTTTCAGCCACGTAGTGAGGTCTGTTAGAGCACTATTCATGCGTTGTGTTGCAACGTAGATTGTCCTGCCTGAGGCTACATAAATGGTGTCGTCGGCGAACTGGCCAAGTGTGACGTTAGTTAGTCTTGGAGTCGGTATGTCTGCCACAAATAGATTGTAAAGGATTGGTGACAACACCGTTTCTTGCGGGACGCCTCCATGGATTATGAGTGGGGTTGAGAGGTGGTTGTTTATTTTGATTTGTGCCGTGCGATCCCGGAGGAAGTCGGAGATCCATCTGGTGATTTGTGGCGGTAGTCCTAGGTTGGTAAGTTTGTACCGTAGTTCGTCATGCCAGACAGTGTCAAAAGCTCTTTGCATGTCTAGTGCAACGATGGCTGTCGTTTGTCTACGTTCTCGGGCGGTTTCCACAGGCGTGAGTAATTTTAGTATTTGGTCTATGATGTCAGTGTGTGGCCTAAATCCTGCTTGAGTCTGTGGAATAAGGTCGGCGTCATCGACGTATTGTTGTAAGCGCAGGTTGAGTATATGTACGTTCCATTAATTTACATATGGTTAATGTTAAACTAATGGGTTGGTAGTTGTCTACATTAGTGAGGTCTTTCCTTGGTTTTGGGAAAAGCAATATATGTGCGTGCTTCCATCTGGGCGGAAGAGCGCCCAGCCGAAAGCTAGCTGTATATATTGCTGCAAGAAACTCTACGGCTCTTTGTGGGTAGTGTCTGTAAATGATGTTGGGTATATTGTCATATCATTGGCAGTGATATCTGTTAGTGGATGTGGTATGTTGTTTTGTATTTGGGGTGCTGCTGTTTGCAATGGGAGGTATAATTGGGGGTTAGAGGTGACGTGGTCTGTGATTCGTGTGTCAGTGCTGTTGTCGAAGTTGGGGTCCTGTGGTGTGATATGTAGATTTTGGAGGTGGTTTTGGAAAGCGTTTAGTATGTCTGTAGTTTGCCACTTCATTGGCAGTGATATCTGTTGTTAGTGGATGTGGTATGTTGTTTTGTATTTGGGGTGCTGCTGTTTGCAATGGGAGGTATAATTGGGGGTTAGAGGTGACGTGGTCTGTGATTCGTGTGTCAGTGCTGTTGTCGAAGTTGGGGTCATGTGGTGTGATATGTAGATTTTGGAGGTGGTTTTGGAAAGCGTTTAGTTTGTCTGTAGTTTTCAGTAGGAGTTGATTGTTGTGTTTTATGGGGTATGTGACTGGCGTAGAGCCGCGGAGTTTCTTGACAATTTTCCAAAATTTCCCAGGGTTTTCACATTTGTTTTTGTTTAGGCTGTCGGCTAGTCTTTATCGTGATCGTATCTCATGTGCATTCGATCGCGTTGCGTACGTCCTGTTGCAGTTGTCGATATAATCGTCTATTTTCGTCTGAGCGTATTTTCATGTAAAGTCTGTGGGCTCGTCTTTTAGTCCTAATAAGTTTGACTAAGCCTGGCTGTAGTTCTCGTCGAATGCATTAGTCACTCGTGAGGGGGGGACAGTTTTGAGTCGAGATTCCTCCGTCGCTCTCAGCAGCAGATTGTCGGCTTCAATAATTGAGTTGAGGTCGGTAATATTAGGTAATGGTGTTGGTAATAGTTCAGTGATGTGAGTGGTGAATAGTTTCCAGTCAGCCCGATGGTACTTGAAAAGTGTGTGTGTTGCATTAGTTTTAGTCGGGATCCAGTGAGGTGTTGCCAATTGTAGCCGAATAGGGCAGTGGTCAGAGTTAAGGGGTTCCAGTATGTCAGTATTGATACTTCTGTTGAGTAGGCCGTGGGTTAGTAGTAGTTTGTCAGGAGTAGTGCAGTTAAGTTGAAGGTCATTGGCGGGGAGGCGTGTGGGTCCAGTTGGGATTAGTCTATAGGGGGAGTTTTGGAGGAAGAAGTCTAGGTGGATACCGTTGAGATTGTTGAAGTTGTCGCCGAAATTAATGTGGTGGGTGTTTAGGTCTCCGATAATTATTGACTTGTGGAGCGAGTTTAAGTAGTTGAAGAGAGGCATGGGGAAGTCAAGGAGTGGGGGAGGTAGATGGAAGTGAGGAGTATGGGAAAGTTTCGGATATGGATTTTGATGGTTAGATATTCAGTGTTATTGAACTGGTGGGGAGTAGGGTGGAGACTGCTTGGGAGTGAATCTTTGCAGAGTATGGCAACTCCTCCTCCTAGTCGGTGAAGGGTTGCGGAGGCTCTCCTTTTATTAGGGGTCACGGCTCTGCGCCGTCACGTGACTAGTGTTATCACGTCTCAGGCAGCGAAGTGGGAGGAAGCTTCCGTAAAAGCGTCCCCTTGCGGATTTACACGGAAACAATTGTCTGGGTAATTCACTTGCAGGGTGCTGACGAGTGGCGGGGGCAGTGTACCCGACCCTTGAAAGACCAGATGGCAAGGGCTGTGTAGCCACCCTCGCAAGTAAAGAGAGCGGGGAACAGGACGCAGATGGCCGTTACTTACTTGAACCAAATAAAGTTCACAACATTCGAGGGAGATTCCGCAAGGAACACAAATGAAAAAGACAACAAAAAACATAAAAGAAAAGTCGAATATGAGCGGAAAAGTTGATTGTTCGGAGGGAAAATGTTGATACATCTGCGAGAAATCTAAAAGAACTATCAACAGCAAACACATACTAATATTACAGATATCACTTAAGGATGACAACAGAGAAATCTGATAATCTACTACAACATGTAGTAGTACCATTATATTCAAAAGTTTTATACAGACATAAAGATGCTTCACTTCAAAAATAGAAATCGGAAATTACATTAGAATAGTTTGCTTCATTAAAATATATGTGTCCCATTTTAAAGTGTAAGTTACGATATAAAAGTTCTATCCAGAAGTTCAGATATCATCTACACCTCACTAAGTAGAACAAGCGAACAGGTTCAAATACAGCGCCTTCAACTTAAGTCGTAACCCAGGAACCGGCAGGCTAGCAGTACTCTCAAACGGTAATACCCAGTAGCGTTGTGCGGTAATTGAACTGCTAAGTGGCCCGGCATGCATTCCTTCTACCCATATTTAATGTTAGTTTATCTTCCGTAAAATTAATTTAATGGTGTTTAATGCCTTAGCTTAAGACATAAGATGTTCAAAATGACCACCATCAGCTTCAATAAAACGCTCACACAGGTGAAATGATTTTGAAATACGCGATCTAATTCCTGCCTTGAAATGGTGGAGATCGCGGCCCGAATATTTTCTTGAAGTTCCTCTAATGCATGAGGATTGTTCACATCCACTTTATGTTTTAACATAACCCAAAGATAAAAGTCACATGGTGGTAAACACCATGATAAATTTAAACTTAAACAGAGCACAGTTCACCAAACACGATAAATGAAAACTAAAACTGATGAAATACATTCACTCCTTATAGAAGACAAACTAACACTAATTGCATGCTGGGTCGCACAACGCTACTGGGTTTCCCCGCTTGAAATACCAGCCTATCCGCCCCGAGCCCCTACCACGCCGTAGCGGAAAAGTGAGAAATATGTTCCCAGATTGAAGCAGCGGAAAGCCTCCATTTGTTTCGAAGAAAACGCGTGGGATTTCAAAACCGCTATTTGAATACGCGTAGTATTGCGTATCCGAAAGCTAAATGTTTTTATTTACAGGAACAAAACTTCCTTTCCGATATACCTTTAATAACGTGTTTCTGCTGTGAGCAAAGTGCTAGGTTTTCTGCGAGGGAAATTGGGATATCAGAAGCTAACTTAAGACATTAGACTTATCAACACTTTATCATAATATTTATAATTGTTTTCTGCAAAGTAATGTTCGCGTGCTTTTAATGTAATACAGGGACATCATTTTATTTTTACTAACATTTTTAATATTAACCTGTCTATACCTTTAGAGAACCGGAAACACCGCTTGCCCCCCCCCAAGACTGGAGTTCGATGATACTGACGTAAAACACAAATCACTCTACTAGGTATAGGATGGAAGAGAAGTAGTTCATCCATTTACGTAAACTAGGAAATATCGCCATTTTGAGTTTGATAATTTTCATTAGGTTTTTCTTTAATCAAAGTACAGTACTGTATTAAGAATAAGTGTTTTTACTCACGAAGTGAGTTATCCATGCGAACGTATTCATTATGCAGTGTACACTGTCTACAGGACATTAGCGTACAATATAGAGAAAGAAGTTAAATTGAAAAATAATCATAATATGAATATTTAAACACAATTTTGAAAATGGTGGCCGTTCATTTCGATACAGGCTTCAGTTCTTTTGTGCATATTATCGCACTGTAGACTATTGCATCTAATTCCAATTGCCAGTTTCGTCCTTCGTACTAGTAACTCATGTTGAAATAATTCTGTACCTACTCTACGTACTGTGAATTCAATTTTCACTTCTGCCCGACCCGAAAATATAAAATTACTCAGACATGCTATCTACTGTCCGTCCAAGTGGTTATGCCGCAGGATTGTAGAAAGGGAGGAAATCACGTGACAGTTAATTACTTAACGAGGCCCTTTTATTTAAGTTAAATTAAACAGCTGTATAATATTACGTAAACGTCCAATTCCTAAGAGAAATTAATGTTTTCAGAAAAGAGCTAAGACAGCCCAGCTTTTACAGAGGGGCGAGCAGAAGCAGGTGGGGGAAATCGGGATGCGACGTAGGCAAACGGACAGTACCTGTGCGAAAATATGATTCAATATTGAAAGCTCTTTCGTCACTGGAAAACGCGAACATATTTCTGGAACGTACTATACTCAGTAACTCAGTACTGCTTACTATCTGCGGTCTTGGTTCTGTGTGGAGTTGGAACTTCCTTAGTAGAAGTGGTGGGAGTGAAGTACATTCAAAAACTCAGGTACAATAAAAATTGAAGTAAAAATAAAATGATGTCCCTGTATTTATCTCCTTGAAAAACACTACAATACGAAGGACACACAGTACAGTGAATACAGTAGGCTAATCGTTTTTCCTTTTATTAACCACGAATATGTTTTAACCATTCGCTACTAAATTAACTTTGCAACTTTTCTTTTTCGGAATCGGTACTGCAACAGTACATCTAACGATGAATCCATGTTTAAACATAGTTCACTAAACTATAAAACGCAGCAATTGCATGTGTCTGTTATTACTGTAAAATACCATATCAAAACGCTATCTTTTTTGCCAATCAACGCACCTAAATCACACAATGTTTATTAATTGCGAAAGCAGCAGCTAGGTACCGAAGCGGATTAACCAGCAATGCGGTGGAACTAGGGGAACTATTATCTTGCGAGTAGAGTTGCCTTACGGCAATCAGCTGGGTTACCTCATAGACTTACTAAGTTTCCGCAGGTTACCTCTATGTTTACAGTGTTACCATTTGAGTCAAAATATAAATAAAAATATCAGATAATAGGAAATGCAGACTAATTTGTTTAAATTACGTTCTAAACTATTATCTCCCATATCGGAATTTTTATCAATACCGACTGGCTTTATCGGAATTCAACCAGGAAATTGGGAGAATCCCGCCTAAATTGTGATACCCGGCAACTCTGGCTGTCAGGTTTGCATCATTTTCATAGAAACTCTGAATGTGAATATTCATAACCACGGTTAATAAAAGAATTAAGGTATACTTTTTAATTTAATCTGTAGGTTAAACTGCTGTATGAAATCAAAAAGCATAATAATAATAATAATAATAATAATAATAATAATAATTATTATTATTATTATTATTATTATTATTATTATTATTATTATTAGCAGCAGCAGTACCTAGTAAGATAAGAAACTGTTTAATTAATCCGTAACTAAGACAAGAATTACTTTCAATCAGTCATTAAAAAATTAACTTTTTATAATTTATACAGTTTCTGTATCTTCATTTTCGGCGGATAATTATCTGTTCGAAGAAAATCAAGGATATGGAGTAGTTGAAGGACAATAACAATTTATATGGTAATAACGCAGTTTGAAAGTAGTTCGAAATGAGTTGAACATATTGAATGATTCGTTGTAGGATAGAAATTCTCTCTGCGGATTATGTCTATCCACATACGGTTATAGGAATCTTTACTCAGAGGAAACCTGAAGCATAATACAGTCGTACAATAGTTTGTATTCTGTAACATAATACGGTGCAAATACGGTGCAAAAATCGTCGTAGAAATGAAAGATTAACCAATCAATTAAATGTAACATTCTTTCCTTCTTTATCTTTGCATCCGTGTGTATTGCTGCAATTAAAAACAGCATACGAACGAACCATACTTATTCAGCTCAACCAAACAAATGGCCGCTCGTCGGCTGTTCAATTTGGGAGCATAATTCTAGCGCCAGTGAGCGGTCTAGCGGTTATATAGTAAGTCTATGATCCGCCCACCTGCCCGCCTGTCGACCGCCGCAAAAACACCGCTTGATTTTCCCGCAATAGAGAACGGTCTATCGCTCGCCCGCCTGCCGTGGCCAGGGTTGCGTCTTAAGTTGAAGGCGCTGTACTTGAAGTAAATTGTAAGTAGTAATATGAGCTGCTGTCAGGAAGCCAAAGAAAATAGAAGCTTTTAACACAAAAAAATATCTTCTGTTAATTTTAGGAAAAATAACTATGGACGAGACTAATGAAGTGCCTTGTATGGAGTGTGGCATTTTATGGGTACAGAAACATGGATATTACGACGAAGTGTAGAGAAAACGACTAAAAACATATGGAGAAGAATGAAGCCTGTGAAATGAACAGAGAGAATAATAAGAAATGAAGCTATACTAGAAAGAATGGGTAACAAAAGAATAATGGTAAAACTGATCAGGAATAGAAGAAGAATTTGACTTTGTCACTGGCTTAGAAAAAACTGCGTACTGGAACGAATAGTGAATGGGAGAAGAGTTCGGGGCAAAAGAAGATATCAGGTGACAGACATCATTAAGATATAGGAATCAAATGCGGAAACAAGGAGGAAGGCGGAAAATAGGGAAGACTGGACATTGTTGGGTTTACAGTGAAAAACTACCCTAGATAGAAAATTATGAATAAATGAATGAATATAGTATTTGCATAGGTGAACAGCACGCACATACATCAAAATCTCATTTTACGTAGATGGCATTTAGCCATTTTTGAATTTCCAGTCTTAAATTGCACATCCAAATTGTTATCCAAAGGCAGCTCTATCGTACAGACCAATAGGACGAAGAGATCAGGGAAGACCAAAATCGCAATGGTTTGAACAGTGAACGGAAACAGACAAAAGTATCTAAACCCGACAGTCAGAAGAAGAAATTGTATATAAATTAAGATTGTAATGTTTTTTATTCAAAGTACTCAGCATTTCTGAGGACAATCTTTCTCTCATTTGCACCACTCGGTGCAAAATTCTATCAGCAACCGGAAACCAAGTTACTTTAGGTTTGTTGATGTCATTTTTGTCCCAGCATCAGATTTCATGCTTCTTGTTACTTTCCTTACCTCCAAAGTGTACGGGTCTCGTACAAATTTTATTTATGAATTCACTTCGACAATTCAAAATTCATCAATTTTCATTGCCCTTGCTATGTCTTCCTAAGCTTCTACTCTGGCATCTCTATTTTTTATGTAAAGATTAGAGTTCAGATCCCACAAATACTGATGTTTTTCATATACGTCATAAAACTTTGACTGTCAGAATTCCACTTAAACATTCTTATGAATCTAGTTTACAAAATTGATGCAAAGGCATCAGAAACTACATGTTTATACGTGCAACAGAAATGTTGACTTGCGCATGCGTCACCAGTGTAGAAACTTGCACACCAGTGAAGGTTTATACGTGAAAGTTGTTTTTACTTGCGCAGCAATAGCTATTAAATCCATGCACGTGTAACCCCACCATTCTTCCACTTTTCAATTACATGTAATTATTTACCAAATTTCTGTCAAATTGCCATTTACGTTTCGGCATTCTTCAAAGTTTCCAGACTTACAGAGTACTAATGAACCGGATCACAAACAACGAGAACTAGTTAGTTACTAGATTATCACACAGAACACTTCGTTGTCGTACGAAAATCGTAGCTCAAAATAAAGAAGCCACGGTTATAAATTCAAATTCAAATACGTAGCTAATAGCAAAGGGTAATATTATCACGCGGTAGCTCGAGGCGAGCTACTTTTCAGAAATCTTGTAAATAACTACGAGTTTTTCCACAAAAAATGTGAATGTTACCTGTCATGTCATCTTACTGCAAAATTAGTAAGTGCAAGAGAAGTAAATACGACATAAATATGACAAAGTGACAAACTGGATCTAATTTCTCAAAATGTAGGACATTTAAGAATTATTTGAAATTCCTCCCGGACTCCGGACAGAATGTTAAAATGTAGGACATATCCACAAGGCGTATGATAACCCTGTCCATACCATGGCTCGGGTTAAATTCACAGTGCGGCTTGCTGTACTTGCACAAGAGCGCGGCAGTTTGGCTACCCAATCATTCACAGAATAGGGGTGGTAAGCACAATAAGCCTCAGACCACATTTTAAGCCTTCGGGTCCCTCCTCTGTACAAGAGAAGAAAACATATGTTATAATTATAAATTATATAGGCCTATCTACGTAAGTCTGAAGTCTGACGTTTTGGGAGAAATTGGCAGGAGAAAAATTGGAGCGCCTTGCTGCTTTAGTTGGTTATTTAACGACTCTGCATCAACTACTCGGTTCTTTAGCGTCGATGGAATTGGTAATAGCGAGCTGAGGCCAAGGATTCGTCATAGATTACCTGACATTCGTCTTACGTTTGGAAAAAACTTCGGACAAAACCCAAGCAGGTAATCAGCGCGAGCGGGAATCGAACCCGCATTCGAGTGCAACTCTGGATCGCCAGGCAAACGTCTTACCCGACTGAGATACACAGGTGACTGTGTTGCTATTCCTTCTACTAGAAATACTTGACATGCTAGCAGCATAGTTGCTGAAGAACAATATTTTGAGCAGCTTTTGTAAATTGCAAACTTATCATACCGATACTGTACTGTATTATTGTTATCCGATTGTGTCAAAATTGTGGAAAAAATAGAAATGAACAAATTGTAGTATTACAAAACGTAATGTATGCTTACCAATTTCACCAGCACAGTCTGTATGAGAATACCAGTTTTTTTGTAATGCTACAATTATTTGTTCACTTTCATTTTTACACAATTGTGCTTACTGTATTTTGTTCCTGTGCTCCTAACCTGGTTAAAGGCTAAAACAACCGCATCCTTAACGCGGAGCCTCCCTGGACTTCAGTGTGAGTGACAATGGTCACAACATAAGTATGAATTCACTTTCCTGCAGCTGTGGTGCATTTCTTTAAATTCGTAAGAATTGTAGCCTGTGTAATTTGTTTGTGTAATTAATTTAATTTCTTAGAGAATTTATGCTAATTAGAATAGCACAAGATACAGCATTTTCGATACTATATCGTATCGCATTGTTCTAAGACGTAGAAACAGGTATAGGCTACAATGAGTCTCTTATTTTAGAATTTGGCCCCTCAAAATCTCCCAAATAATCAGTCTTTGGATATAAGTATACCAAGCTAAATCCATACGGATTAATAAAAACTACATTATCATGAATTATTTTACGTTCCTCCTAGGATGGAATGGAATGCAATTTCGGGAGGGGGGCACTACGACCCAGCACTGTGACCTTTCAAGATATATTGCGCCAACCCTCAAGCTACGAGCATTCCCAAAATCAGACCGACTGACTACATTAAAGTTCCCTGCGTCCTCAGGTTTCGAGCAGGCAACCTCTCTTGTACATAGGTCAGTTCCTTCTGTGCATTACCAGCCGGCGTTCGGGGAATGCTATGGAGTGACAGAATGGAGAAATGTTGACGAAATGATGTAGATGCCTAATTTGAGGATACGGAAGAATCCCGAGAAAAATCCCATTTGCGACTTTGTCCGCCACAAGTCACTATGGATTTTTCAATGAGATACTCTGTATATGGAATCAATGTCATTAATTAATAGCTTGCTCACAAGGACTTACTAAGAGAAATATTAATATCGTTACATTGGCACGAAATGTTCCCGAAAACAGCAAGATTTTTTTTTCACCTGATATAATTATTCTATTCCTAGTAGTAAAATGATTGCGATGCCTATCGTCGGACCCAATATTCGCGTCTTCAAACCCAGAAGATATACCAGGTGATTAACAAGTATGGGTCACTGCTTGTTGTTTCTTATTTTCGATTTTATTAAGAAATACTGTACAAAATGAGTATTTAACATGTTCAAAAAACTACGTTTTTCTTTTCATTTATAAAGAATGTGTCCGTGAATCTGCTTCTTTAATGGCACCATGAACTTATTTTTGCTTTTTTTGGATTCCTCGGATTCAGATATGTACAATATTACTTTATGCCATGTATAAATTACTACTTTGTAAACAAAAACCCTTCTCAAATTCATGATTCCAATGTAAGTATGATCTTCAAATTCTCCATCCGTGGAGCGAATAGCCCATGAAGTGTCAATGTCGACCAGCCGGCTGCCAGCCTCACCTCTCCAAGTTTCAGCAAAGGTAAACGATCATGGAACCAGAACGGGGGTATCATATGGTCAGCATGCTTTTAAAAACCGGATTTCGCTACATCATCAATGCGAAATGGGCCGGTCCCATACACTGGCCTAAATTTCCTCTTGTTTCCAGAGTGATAAATTTATATACTGAACCATTTCTGTTTGTAATGTAAGTATACATTAAAATCATAAATATATGACAGTTATTTTAGAGGTGTTAGCTTAAACTAGCTCGATAGATTATGAGTTTCCCGTGATGCGGACGGAGCTGCATTGGTCGCATTTACCGAACTGAAAATTCAATGCTAGATACATTGGTTAATAATATTACCAGGGAGCGAAACTTGGTGCCCAATGGGAAAGAGGTAAGTGGTTACAAGTTCACTGTGTTCTAGAGTCCCTCTACTGTGTACAATAGAAGCTAGCGTGGGTCGTGTCCCGTTGAACTACTGTGCCTTAGACTACGGCCAGACGAGCTGTAAATGTCGCTGATTTTCGGAGACAAATGTAGTTGCTGTAACTGTGGCAAAATGGATGGCCAGACGAGGCTACAAATACTGCTCAGTTTCTGAATCAAATGTAACTATGTGTGGCTACAAGACGTGCCACACTAGCGACATTTGTAGTCTAGTTCTTTAACGATTTGAAACACTCAGCAGTACAACCGTCAGATTAGGCTGAAATAACTCATTCGTGCATAGTGTAGTGGAAGCTACTATATTTTTTCTTCTGAGATGGATTATCAAGTCAAAGTCGGTTTATGTTTGTTGTTATTTCGAAGTACACGCTTAGACAAAGACGGTGGTGGATTCATCCCATCATTAGCAAAAGAACAGCTTATGGAAAATTTGTGCTCATCCATGAGAAACTGAAACTTTATCCAAACAAATTCTTTGAAGTTTATAGAATGTGTTTGTACTCATTCAACTACCTGTTGTCTGTTGTGAGAGACAACCTGATGAAACAAGGTACTGTAATGCGACATTGTATTGGAGTCGAAGAAAAACTTGCTGTTACATTATAAACAATACTGATTTGAGAGGTCTGTCGTCCTGCCAAAGTATTGCACTTTTTTTTACCAAACGAAATCGGTTTGAAGGGTTTCCTAGAACGCTTTTGTATATATTTTATTATTGAAGAATTCTTTAGGTCGAAATTGAAAGAAGAAAAAATATGTACATTTAGAGGAAGATAGTTTCAAGAGAGTTAAAATATTGGGCAAATTAGCCCGGACTATATATAAGCGAAGCAATATTTATTGACACCGTATTATTAGCAAACAAATCTGTCATATTAATTGGCACCGTATTATATATTAACAAATCTCTCATGATAATTTCCCACCTAAAAGTCAATCTCTCTCTCTACTTCACTCCCTCATAAACACAAGTTGATTCTGTTGCTTTGACTACATATACGTACTGAGAATTTCAACCATTAGAAAAACGGGTTCCCTACAAATTTGATAATACCTTTCTTCCATTGTAGGGGAAGGTTGCCTATGATGGATCAGTTTTTTTAATCCCATATCTTTAATAATTATTAAATTAAATCAAAATATGTTCTAGTACATTCTACATTCCATGTACTTTCATCCTATAATGTTATATTTTAAATTACACAATCCCTAATAAATATCAAATGTAAAACCAAAATCGTGGAAATGGTCCAAATTGGGAAACCGGTTGCCTAATTTGGACTCATAGTGTCCCAATTTGGACATCTCAAAAATATATTAGTAATAGTAAACAAATAAGTAGAAGAAGAGTATTTATTATAAATATCTTTAATTCACCAAATTGTACGTTAAAATGTATCAGATTTTAACATTTGGTGAAAGAAGTTACACAATTCTCCGAACTTTGATGAAAGATTAAAGAAAAACAAGATAAATTAATTACAGAAACACTATTGGATTCAAGCTGATTGTTACACTCAGAATATTTATCTTTGCACTGAATTATTTTTATATCAGTTGCTTGTCTTGGTTACATAGTCAATTTCAAAATTACAGGAAAACTAATACAAAAGCAAAAAAATAAATAAATAAACAAAAAATGTTACATAGAACTGGAAAGTCCCCTGTGTGGCTACGAAACTCCTGAGTAAGGAAACGTAGGCATAAAAAAACAAAAGCTGACATGATTTCCTTTTGCGTTTGAAAATTACCAGTGGCAGTAAAGAACCCCGCCGCATTGACAACACAGACTACTATGGTGTTTACACCTTTTTCACCACTTATGGCTTCGACTTGATGCTTCTCTTTCTGGGCTATAACTTTCTATTGCCTCTTTTGCACCGTTGTAAACCCAGATTCGGCAACGTTGAACACAGTGTTTGCTGTGACAGTTTTTTCCAGCAGGTTGGAAAACTGATTAACACTCTCCCTATTGAACTCCTTAGCTCGGGCCACTGATGTTCCTTCTGGGTGACGGAAAGAAATTTTTTAGTTTCGCTTCATAGAAGCACAGAAGCACTTCTTTCCGGCATTTTTTCTCCTTGTTAAAGGTGTAGGGAGCGTCATATTTTTCTGCGACATCAAAAGCAAGCTTATGCACATCTTTGATAGTCAACCCATGAAACCTTTCTTCAAACAAGAGAATGTGGTCGGCAATAATTTTTCCATATCCCAATTCAAAGTTGCTTCCCTTCCGAAGGAATTCATTGGAAAGCCTTTATAAAATCAGCATGGCTCTTTGCTTAGCCTATGGCACTCCGTACATGCGAGCACACTCGTCGAGTCCATAATCACCATTCCTTTATGCTGCTACCGCAATCTTCAAAGTATCATTTCATTTCCGGTAGGTTTCCCTTTTTGACATCTTGGAAATATAAAGACACAGAATCCCCCAATACATTACTCTTTCTTAACGTTGACCCTAATATAATGCTTTATATTCATTTTGAAAAAACTAACAGTTTCCTAAATTGGACCAGTCCAATCCAGGCAACGCGCAGAGATCGAACCTAAGCAACTTGTTCACGTATGCAGACAGACGACACTAAACAAACACATGAAATTAAGAATTAGTTTTAATACACGCAGATAGTAGCTAATGAAAAAAATGTGGAATATATAGTATAGAAATTGTTGTTACTTACTCCCACTGTATACAGACACTTAAGATCCGTATCGTAAAAATTGTAAGAGAAAACACCAAAACACGTTAACGGCAATCCTATTCGCTAAGATGGCTGCAACTCACTGAACATCAAAATGAGTAAATTAGGCAGCGTTAGCAAGCAGTGGTGCCAACTGAAAATGTTCCAAATACTTCTATATATGGAAATACAATTGCGGTCCAATTTAGTGTGGAGGTGTACGATCATCCTCTCCTCCTCCACTTCTTATAGTGGCGGTTATTCGCCAGATATATGATACATTGGATGATTGGATGTGCGCAGTGGAAGATTTTTAGAAATAAATACTGTGAATTTGTATAACAGATATAATTAACAAATAATGGATAACAATATTACATGAATGATGATTGAAATAACATGTAGGAATGAAATTAAGTGAATGAAAATATTACAAATTAATCTGAATAACCAGTGAACCAATAACTGAATTAAGGAGACTTTAACTATACGGGGCGAACATACTTACAAGTCGTAATACAATCTAATACACCCATTTCTCAATAATCAGTTGCTATCCTATTAAGCATATAGTCGTTGAAACATTCTCTCAATATATATATATATATATATATATATATAGACAACTAGATATAAACCTCAACATGAACGCCCTGTCTGTATGCCAACTCATAACACATGCCCCATTCAATTACAGATAACATGAAATCTGATTAACCAAATTCAACGTACACATGAACTTAATATTTCACAAAGAATTTACCCAATGCAAACTATCACACAACTGATCACTATATAAATTACATATGTCTCACATAAACTGTGCAAATAGCTCCAACAATAATCTCTATACTTTACAATCAAACAATGCCCAAGAGAGAGAGAGAGAGAGAGATATGATAAATAATAAGTAAACCGACGATAATTTCAAATACCAATAGTCGTTTGAATATCAACGGAAAGTCGATGCACTCGATTCCTGAATACCGGCGTGGAAACCAATAATAACCAATATTGAGTAGCAAGTACTAGAATAGATAAATGAGGCCCATACTATTCTAGTTCATTACACCGGCTAATACGATGTAAGCCAAGAGATCGTAATCACTACGCTATCACCAAGAACCGCCTTGGAACTTCAATACTACCTCACATATCAAAGTTATATCTGATCACGTAATCCCCCAATACAATACAACCTCATATATCACAATTACATCACTTCACGTAATCGCAATACTTAACCCAAGATGTATCATCAGCGAGTGATTTCCATACCCGATCCACCACAATATCTCAAACACAAACGACCAAAAATGAGAGTAATATCACAACACAAATTTGCCTACTCCAATAATAACAAAACTGATACAACTTATTGCCACACTAAATCCCAAAATATATTTCAAACAAGGTTTCATATGATCCGTAAATTCTCAAGTGAAATATAATGATACACTATTCTCGAACAATCTAACACGATGAACTTAAGTTACCAGTGTAGAATACAGTTCGAGCTCTATTTCCTGAGTGCACGTCGATTCGACTGAACGAAGTTGTCGGTACACGGCCTGCCTCCTGAGTAATGTTATCGGTACGACCTCCGGCTCCTGAGTAATGTTACATATAACTTCGCGTAGCCAGGTAATCTCGCTTTCCCTCTCTCTTCATCTGACGTAACCAACCGGCCAATAGAATAATTTAGATAAGAAAATGAAGGAAATCGTAGCGCTATCTATAACATATCGTCTGAGATCACTCTGTCGGGCGAAGTGACGTACTAGGTGAATAACTACGATGTCGAGCACGGCTCATTAGGCAACGGTCCAATTTCGGAAACTCTCCCCTACATTTAATCTAATAAATAGAAAACAGAATTTACATACAGTTAAAGTTTATAGATCAAGTTTCTCGGATTATCAAATGTCGGGGGGGGGGGGGAGGGTTCAACTGGAAGATGAATCGTAGACTATGTTACAGTCTCAGTGTCTCACAAAGTTTTTGAGAATCAAAACATAGTCTAACGCTATAATACAAGTGGTGTGGTACAAATTACAATATCTGAGAGCTAATTCGAGAAACAAATAATACTGCACTCATCAATGTCACATGTTTTATTTTAGCATATATTAGGCCTAAATAAAATGTCAATAAGTTCCATACGTGGCTGCAAATTCAATTACCAAAAGCGAACTTCGAGCGGATATTTGAAACGTGCATTTCCAGAAAGTTGTAAGTGCCAATTTGTAAAGTTTACAGTAGGAACAAAAAATAGTTTCATATAAGAAATTATTATGGTTTATTTTTTCAAAATTACTGCATGAACAGTGTGTATAATAACAACGTTTTAAACTAATTATGAAGTTACAGGTCAAGCAATAAGTGAAATATATTTGTTTGGAAATTGAGTTTGTTCCAAAACGTTGTATGTCCTAACACTATTCAAGTCAAAATGTTGAAAGTGCCATCCACACTTGCACTGTAATTTTTATTTGAATAACTTTCAATCAGTTTAGGTAGTTTCTAGAAATGTCCAAGTATCATTTAATTGAACTGTAGTCGACTCCTTTTTAATCATTAGTATAGATTCAACATGTTTCAAATCACTCTTTTTCTTTTGTACAAACTTTTCATAACATAACTTTCATTTCTGAAAATCTTCCTTATTCACTTACTACTTACTCGTCAGGATATCTTCCAAAAATCGTTTACCTTCTTCTGAAACATAAGGCAGCAAGTTCCTTATATCTGTCGTGTTATTTTCAGGAAGTCCATGTTTTGTTTTGGATTCTACTAATGAAAAGTTTTTTAATGTACCCATTGTTACTCCTGGTTTCAGTACTGAAAGTGTCTTTTCCCACATTTGCAAATCACAATGACTTTTGACAACAGAAACTTGACCAAAAGCTTCAGCTTTCAGCATTATCTTTGAAAGTGTTGCAATTTTCAATTCTTTGTGTCAAGTGTTTCATGAGCTAATTCTTTGAAATCAGTAAAGCTCTCTTGAATTACTACAGAAAATGATTGTTTGGCTCTTGCTTGTGTAATTATACGCTCGAAGTCCATAAGTGTCTCTTCCTTACATTTGCGTTTTCACTTCTCTATGTGGCCAAACTCACGGTCACAACTCAGGAACGTGTGGCCTCTCACCCGAAATTTATGAATAATTTCCTTAAATTTACCATTTGCCTCATTTGTGTTCTGGCCTGCACAGTTATCAGACCATAAAATCAGGTTTTTTCTCTGTTGTAAGTGTACTCAAATACTTATGGTGACAATGAGCTACTTCCAGGGATCCTCTACCCCCTACAGTTTCAAACCCAGAGGCACATTGTTCCCATGCCTGTTACTTCGTCATGTATACTAAGGTTGCAACAAGCAATCTGCCTCGAATAGTGCATATCTGAGTACATCAGACTTGCAAGATACATCTGCTGTTGCATATCAAATGTAATCACAATGGTATCTTCGGACGACTTCGCATTTTCTGTATCAGCAGACATGGCGTTTGAAGTTGCTTCAGCTTGTCTATGGTGGAACTCCCTCATAACAGAAGATTTCTTATCACCCGTTTTCATCTGCATAGTAAGGCGATCACAATTTGAGCATGTATCTACTCGTGGTCGAGCAAAGAAAAAATTAAATTGCTATAATAAAATTTCATTGTACCACTGACGACAAACTGCAGACTTCATTTCGCCATGACAATACTTTTCCAAAAATGAGCGATACACCCTGCTTACATTCAAGTCTGGGGATAAGAATATCTTCTGTGGATTCTTGCTTCGAGAGTAGTGACTATCATATGTAGGGAAAGATTTTATATGTTCCACGATTTTTTCTCCCCATCCTTGGTTTCTAAGAGTTGTGTGAGCTCCACCCCTTTTATTTTTACATTCCATTTTACCTCTTACAATTTTTTCCCCTGTTAGTTGAACTCTTCTTGCAGTAATACCAAACGTATTGTAAAGTGTTTTAGGATAGACTCTTAACTCACGTCCTCCACGAGGAAGAAGATAGTAGTGAAAAGAGTGCTGCCTTCTACTTTCACCTGGATGCTCATATTTACCATGTCTCCTCCGTTTGATTACCTGGGGATGAATGAGTCGAAACAAATAAGCCTGCTGCTTGCAGTATTCTCCCATTTCTCTGAACTGCCTAAACTGTTCTTTTCGATATTCTAGTCGAAGGTTGCTGCATGAGAGTTTACACTTACAATTCACGTACAATACAGTAAAATAGAATACACATTTTTAGTGCACATATTGTTCTTTATAATAATAATAATAATAATAATAATAATAATAATAATAATAATAATAATAATAATAATCTTCAATAAAGCATTGTTTCATTTAGAATTCCAGGCTGATTGTTAACTCAGTAAATACATAACTTCAAATACAGGATATAGTAAAATTAAGCTATGAAAACATTCGTAACTCCAAATTCATATTTTCGACATGCCGTTTTTTTATTAAGAAAATGAATGTGAGAAGTATATTGTTTCATACCTGAACTGGTTCATGTCGTTTTGGAACAACTTGTTTGCTTTTTGGTGAAATGTATTGTTTCCCAGCATTTCTTAAGCGTTTTGTTTGATTTTTTCTCTAATTATCTTCATTCCGTTTCCCTTTTTCTAGAATTTTGTGGATCTATATTCATGGCTGTAGTAGTCTCACACCACAGTAACAAATACACTAAAACCATTATCAACTCGCAATGAAACACAGGCTACAGATTCGCGCTTATAGCACATGCACATGTACAGTACATGCAACGTTGTGACTTGCACAACCTGAAAGTGCACTACTTTATTACTTGGAGCAGCACTTTCTTCGGAACCTTTCGTAAATTTGTCAAACAGGGCACATACAATTGATATATGTGAAACAATACATTCTCCCGGTTTCGTCACTTACGTTATGGAAATGCACGATTCATTTATTTTTCCTTCTGGTGAAATAACAAAAAACAGAAATAAGATTAAGAAAATAGCATTTAAATTTATTTTACGCGTTTGTAAATTGATATTACAATAAATTATTTTATTTCCCTACTATAAAATGAACAGCTTTATTTTGTTATTTCACTGTTTTTAAAGTCTTAACCTGTGTGTCCTTTACAAGACATTTGATTTTCGCTTTCTATCTCATTGCTAAAAATAAAGAATGGCCATTCATTTTACATGGTTGTTTGTACTTGAATTACAGTACAATTTTGTTATTTACATGATAGTTATTCTTTATTTATTGTCAGTTAGGGGATAAAAGTCTTTTGACTTGTATATTCTTTCACTCTGTAAGTCTTCTTTGGGATCTACTATTGCGGAAATAAATAATAAAATATATATTAATGTAAATTTCAAGTTTAAAAATATTGATTTCATGATTAGGCATTTGCAGAAACTAACAATTTTTAATTATTTTACGAGAGAAAATTAATTTGTCTTGAATAGGCCTATGACGTCAGACGCTTTCCCCTAAGTTTTACTTTATTATTGTTATTAGTTTTTTCTAGAATTAATTTATCCATAATAAAGGAATATTATTATTACGTACTGGTAGCCTATTGAGAGTGGAATGTTATGTTGAATAACTTTACAGCATATTTAAATAGCTTGAAAGATTTTCCTTGAATAGACTCACGAGTATCAGTTTATTAATGGCTTTATTGCTGATCATTGCTTCCTATTATTGCAAAATTACGAATTATACAGAATATCTCACCTAACTCTGCAACCACAAATATTTTCGAAGTGAAGCAAGATGTGAAAAATCTACTTGCGCAGGCATTACCCACGTCAGGGGCTCAGACAAAGGTAGGGTATGCATAATCCAAAAAATTAAAGAAATATAATTTTCAATTCAAAGGTACCTTTTTTAAATGGAGTATGTAATCTATGTTTTTCTAGCGAACTGAAAACTAGAGGCAAAATTAGTAGTGACAGAATTGGTTTCACTTTTCTAAACCTCTTACTATATTCTGAAATAACTAAACGTTTAAAGAGTGGCAATGGAGACATTGTTTGTGGTGTTATGCAAAGAGTGTAGTATTGTACACACAGCAAGGGTTGATTGCAATGTCTCTGTACTAAAAGTATGCATTAAAAAACAATATCAGTACAGCACGCTACACTCCTCAGTGTACTATTGTCTCATGATTTGGTCTGCTGTACGTCTGTCAGTGTCAAACTGGTCAATACCCTAGGTAGGTAGATACTGTAACGCATTTTACGGTTATGTTCTCAAATATTACTTTAATTATTGATATTTGGCACCCTGTTCTTTTGTTACCACTTTGTTATCTTATTTCTTCTAGTAGATACGGCGGTCTTCAGTAATGAAAAGAAACTAGAAATTATTTTAATTTACAGCGAATATCACAGAACTGCAACAACAGCTGTGACAGTGTACGCTGAACGCTACCCAGATCGACGGTGTCCTTCACCTCGTATCACTACCAGCATCTGCACATGTCTCGTAGAAACAGGAAGCTGGGCTCCCAGAAAGCGTCAACGTACAAACAGCAACTAACAACGAAAAAGAAGTCACTGTTCTGGCTGCCGTAGCTCACAATCCGCAAGTGAGTGTATGACGATTGAACGCGGTTCTGGAATAAGCCTCAGTACTATTTGGAGAATTTTGCACAGGAAGAAGTTTCATCCGTGTCATATGTCACTACACCAAGAGTTATACGGAAATGACTTTGAAGGCCGCATTGTATTATGTCGTTTCGAACTTCAGCAGTTACAAGAAAATAATGCATTCCTAAACAATATTTATTTACGGATGAAGCTTCCTTCACAAATCATGATAATGTGAATTTGAGGAATATGCACTACTGGTCCGTACAAAAATCCTCACTGCATTCGCTAGGTTGCTCATCAATGACAATAGAGTATCGGTATCATTCGCACCTGTATTGCAGGTCCCTATTTTTATAAGTAAACATTAAACGACAGCGATGCGCATAATTTCTTCAAGACACTCTATTCTTTCTCATGGAGGACGTGGGATTGGAAAGTCGTCTATCAGTGTGGTTTCAGCATAATGGATGCCACACACTCTTCGCACATGTTTGCAGAGACGTAGTGGAAGCAAAGTTTCCAAATCGGTCGATATGACAGAGTGGTCCTGTGCGATGGCCAGCTCGGTCCCCTGATTTGTCTCTATTAGATTCCTTTCCCTGGGGCGCAGGGAAAGAAAGAGTGTATCAAGAAGTTCCAACGACAATAGAGAATATCTGCAGAAATATTACGATCTGTGCAACGCTCTCTTGTTCATCATCTCCACAAATGTATTGATGCAAACGGTGGTCACTTTGAACATCTTCTGAAGTGGTACAGTTTCATCAGAAAAGACGTTACTGATTATTGTGAGTGCATTTTCCGTGCTAGATGTAATTTATAAACATGAAATTTCTTTGAGCTCTAGGCCACTAGTATTTTGTTTAGGAAAGTAAAGCCACTTCCGTTATCAGTAATTGTATCTCTAATTTTCAGTTCGCTATAAAAAAAACATGCATGCCCCATTAAAAATGGTAACTTTGAGTTGAAAGTCATATATTTTTTATTTTTTGGATTGTACATGCCCTCCCATTGTGCGAGTCCCTGACATGGGTACATGCCTGATCTAGTAGATTTTTCACAACTTGTTTCATTTGGAAAATATTTGAGGTCGCAAAGTTAGGTGGGACACCCTGTATAAAAACAGTTTCTACAGGTTTTCCTATATGCTATTTAAAGACTACAAAATGCCAGATTGTGCCGTGTTCGGATGCAACAATTATGCCAAGAAAACCAAAGGCAGAGAAGTCAAATACTTTCAGTTTAAAGAAATGATGACTTGGCTACAATATGCAAACAAAATGACAAACATACTGACACACCAAACTCACATCGCGGCTACATTTGTAGCCACCCATCAGCAGTAATTGTAGCGACGTCTGGCCACCCAGTAGCAGTTATGTAGCAGAAGAAATGGACCCGAGCACATTCGAGTTGCAGCTCGACCTTGGAATGCGACTCACAAGCTACATTAACTGCTCCGTCTGGCCGCTCGCATTTGACACAACGCAGCGTATAATTCAAGCTACATTTGTCGCAGGGAACCAGCGTGGTCGTACCGTAGTTGTTCGCTATTTACTAGCTTTTTTATGGCACTCGACAAGTAACCATTTTAATGGAATATTTTAAGACGCTTTATCAACTGCGACGAGTAATTTACATCATGGCTAGGGACCAAAGAATTCTTCGAAAAAATTTCTGATAAAAACATTATTTTCGCGTTTTATCGCTAATTAGTTGTAAGATAGTAGCAATAAATTCGTATAAATTGGCAAGAGAATTTTTACCTGAAAAAATAACCCTATATTACGAATTAGGAATCAAAATAATGATAAAAAAAGGTTTCATATATCAATTTATTGAACAGAAGCACAAGGAATCCAGACACACTTCAACACAGCAGGTGTAAATTCAGGTTAATTCAACTTGAGAGCTCGTAATGCCTCAATGACATCACTTTAAAATTGAAAGTCTTGGATGATTGTTTCAAAACTATTTCTTTCAAACAAAGAAATGCTTTTTATATCCTTGACTTAACTCATTGTTTTAACCCTTTATGTGGGTGCATTGACATTATTAACATTTACGTGTACAATATTTGCTGCATTGAATGTTATTTAAATTTACGAACAATGAAAATGAATAATGCAACTCGTACTTTTGAATTTTCTGAATCACTAATTTTCTTACATGCTTAAATAATTCTTGTGTTTCAGTCTTTAAGTTCAAACTGAAATGGTTAATTAATTTGCCTACCGACTCCACTACATTATTAGAAATTACTATATTCATTCTACGCTTCATGTCAATAAGCGACAATCTGTGGTCTCTGTCTAACTCTCCCCACTGCTGATCATGACTACTCGCGTAAAAGTAAACGAACCCGTACCTACTCAAGGAACAGCACACCTGTTTCATTGGGCACCAAGTTTTTTCCCTGAATGTTAAAAAAAGGCATTATTTAAGAAGACATGTACACTTAACGGCAAAAATAATGGGCAGATTCTTTATCGTTAGAAATTCTAAGTCTTATCACGCGGATTACGCGTGTAAACGAACTGCACTTCAACGCAATGCTGTGGTGTCACTTTATTGAAAGTCGTCCGTCTACAATAGAGTCAACATTACGAGCTGTGTGTGTAGCCCAGTGGTATGACGTCTGACCGTGCGTACTAGAGTTCGTCTCCCGGTACGGTGAAATTATTTCTTTTATTTTAGTTTTCAGTTTATTTATTAGTTTAAATGTGAAATGGCATTTGTTCACAAATTTCGTAATGCCTGCCTTGTAAAAATATTATTGCCTGTCACTTGTGGACTATTAATAGGCGAGACCTTGCCTGTATAAACAAAAATGCTTGTTTCACATCCTAAAAAGTCGGGCGCATATCAAACATAAGTGAATAATTAAAAAAAGAGAAAACAAATAATTTGTTAATATATTAACAAAAAAGGCCTGTGGTGGGGACTAGTATCTCGTCCAAAATACACCTGCGTCAACAACTGCCCTCGTTCCGCGCGGTATGGAGTCTACAATATTATGGAACAGGTTAAATTCATGGCCACCTCCCCCCCACGCATCTAGAACTCTGTGCCACAATTCGTCATCTGTTCGAACGGGTGGTTCTGCCCAATTACATTGTAAGATCCGTTTGACTGTAGCCCACAAATTTTCAATCGGATTCATATCTGGTGAATTTGGAGGCCAGTCGACCGCCTCCTCGTAAGCCATCTTTGAATCCGGTTGGCGGTGTATACCGGATGATTATCCTGCTTGAAGGAAAGTGTTCCTTCTGGATATAGTTCCCGGGCGGAAGGGATTATTACATTTGCCTAAATATGTTCGTAGACTTCTTCCGTAAACCGACAGTGGATGCGTTCCAGAAGTCCTATCCATCGTATGACATCCACCCCTAACAAGCGACGCTCACGCGACTCGACCTGTGAAGTCGTCTCACGAAGCGTTCATCGTATCGGTGGCCATTCATACGATAAACTAAGGCAAGGCTATCGTTGCTACTGGAGACAATTACCTCGTTGGAGAAAATGGCATTTCTTCAATCGAAGTCCTGTCGAAGAGTAGCATACGCTAGAAGGTCCACGGTATGCTTCATCGTCAAATTTTCTCTTCTCACAGCTCGACGACACCGTATGCCACGCTCTCTAATACGTCTCCTCACGGTGTGTGGGGAACCTGGAAAGTTGGACGCCATCTTCAGTTGAAAGGCAGGTCTAAAGGGGTAGTTCTCAACTTATCTCAATAACATGGCCTCCTCTTCTCTTGTAGAGATGTGTAGTCGACCAGGAATGGGATGATTCACAACTTCACAATTCACAATAAAAAATAGCCCACCGCTTAGCAGTTGACAATGGGACTCCAATCTCTCTGGCCGCCATCGATGCAGAATAACCTATGCAATCCAGGGCCTTATTGACGGAGTTGTCTCTCTGCCATCTTCAAGCTTAATGACGAGACAGAACGTTTTATTAACAGAAATGAGTATTGCTTGAAAGAGAGAGGCAGCTTTACTATTCATTATAATTTGGGCATATTCTAAGAGATGTCGCCACATAAATATGGTTTTGAGAGACATGCTGTATATGATGTCAAATTTGTAATTAAAAAAACTGTAGGAGTTCAGAACGTTGAACTACTACTATTAATTCGTTCAATAGACCAATGCCGTAACGACTTAACGCTACTGACACTGTTAATTTCGTTTTCGCATAATAGGTGCTTTTCCTGTTCATATTCGCTTCGGCAGATATTGTATTTATCAATTTTATTTCTATATCATTCTTCAGAAGCCCTGATGTCTCTGGAGTTAATTCTCTATTCGATTTTATAACATATTTTAGAGTCTTAAACAAAATGCAGTAAAAACTTAAATGGTTTAATTATGCGTTACCTGGTGAACTACGGCTTTTGACGAGACGATCATGCGCAAAGTTATGTATCTGGAACTTAGAAATTGTCGGCGACTTATTGTTTTTGCCGTTAAGTGTACTTACCCCGGGTTACCTAGGAGATGTTGGAACTGATGTCCTACATATTCGAAACATTTCTGGCATCGATTAATGAAATTACTTATGGGAGTTTTCTAAGCGATGTCCGATGTCATCGAGAACTTCAGTGAGCACTGTGCTTCGTCATATTCGCTACTTATCTCGAACACTCCCCGTTTCCCTAAATTTGTAAACTAATTTATAAATCGCAACACTATTTGGAACGTGATTATCTGGGAAATTTTCTCGGAATATTCTCCTGACAGCACGAGTCTATTCTGTACACACATACCAATGGCAAATAAACACTTCTTTCCTGACGTAGGCTACTACTGTACATGTGCGGTTTCAACAGCCATATAGCTGATGACGAGTCCCCGAGCTCTCTGCCGCGGCTGAGCTGACTGATCTTGAGCGAGCCGCAAACTAATAATCTGTTCATACATACATAGATACATACATACATACATACATACATACATACATACATACATACATACATACATACATACATACATACATACATACATGTGTGTGTGATTTTATACGGTATGAGAAGTAAAGAATCAAAAAGTAGAAAACTTAGTACATACTGAGATAAAACCAGACTTCTTGGCACACTCTTTATAAAATGAAAAACAGTTTTCTAAAGATGTTCAAGATATTCCTTTTTTCACCTGCTATAACTTTTGTACCGGTACTTAGATTTTGTTCATAAAATTAAAAATTGGAAGAAATACAAGCAGTGATCCTTACTTTTTACTCACCTGGTAAACATAACTTAAAAATTGGAAGAAATCCTTCCCATGGTTTCTTCCAGTAGGTAAATAAAGCTATGGATCTCCAAGATTTACGGCGCAAAAGAACTTCTCTCTCCGGTCAAAATTCGTCGGCCATTCCTGGTGCGTATTGTGTTTGGACACGAGACGATAAAAGTCACCCTCGGCTCTCTTTTTGCGCATGCGCCATCGGTGTAGTATTTCCGCTTCCGGTGTGATGCTGGGCCTCGTTGTAAGCCAGCGAGTTAGATACTATAGAGAGGACAAAGATCTCAGAAAGTTGAAGAAAATTGAACATTGGTCCGCCATGTTTCGGTTAGTCAAAACAAAGGGGCGTGGCTCGGATGTTGTAGGAAATGACTGTGATGAAGTTAGTATTATTGTGAATTGAGTTACATATTAAGACTATGTTAATAAGTAAAAAGTAAAATACACACAAAACTTTACGTTTTATAACAGCTGTAGGCCTATGTTTTATTACTTTCACTAAATATAGCCCAGATATTAAATGACAAGCTATACTCGATGCAACCAAAGCAAAGCACCTAAAGACGGATGAATTTAATCGGCAGAAGAAAAATAAATAATTTTTTGACTTCGTCACAAATTTAATTACCTTACAGCTAGTCTAACCTAATATGAAATCATGTAATTCAGTGCTCACCAGGTGATTTCAAGAGAGACGACGTATGTAACTAATAGGAGTAAAATATAGTAAAGGTAGTGGCGAAAATTAAAAAAAAATATCCAGTAATTAAGTTATTGAGAAAAATTCATTTGAAATTGGAATTAACACAGAGAACTTTTGAAAACTGAAATTATTAAAACTACAAATAATCTCTTAGCATGCAACATAATAATTAAAGAATGACACTAATAGAAAGTTACTCACGATCATATCTCACCACATTTATTGAAACGATAAGATACTTACGATTAACATTGTTATCAGAAACAACAGGACCCACAGCTACGTACACTTCTTTTCGCGTGATGGAGACATCATGTAGTCTAATATAGTTTGAAACAAATATTGTCGCGTGATGGAGACATCGTGTAGTCTAATATAATTTGAAACAAGCATTGATCTCATACGTGTCTCGCAACTAAGCAGAGGCTTTTGCAGAATAAAACTGTTCTTACATTATTTTGAACAATAATGACAAATTGTGTGTGATGCAAGTGCTATCTTTCCTCTTTGATAACAAAAAGAGCCCTAACGCATTAATAAAAAGAAAGTTGGAGTAGGCCCTATAAACACAATAAATACTAAACTCTTCATGGTACAAACTTATTAATACAGATATTTCGCTTATGCTGTCTGTCTTATCTTATAATTCTCTGCGGCAATGGTACCTGTATTGAGAGGGTTTAATTATCCAGCAACGAATATTATGATTTACGGTACATTTCATTTAAATCCGAGGGAATGAGACATTTTTGGAAATTTTAAAGTCTTAATTATTACTTTTTCATTTATAAATCAGCTTTTTACAAAACCTATAGCGAAATGTTTAAATTAAATATTGATGTATCTGAAAAATATAATACATGTACCAACTCGTTACAGTGTGCCTATGATAAGCACTCCTTGCGGAGGCTGGCGGTACTATAGACGCCATGTTTTTTAGGGAACGATCCATAGTACTGTTGGCCTCCGCAGGGAGCGCTTATCAGAGGTCTTTAGCCTCTCTATAGTATCTAACTCGTTGTTGTAAGCATAAAAATTGTTTTATTCACCGCAGTCTAGATTCACCTTCGTCACGATCATATATTATTTACATTTCGGTGATACAAGTTACGCAATTATAATAATAGTGCATTGATAGATTTCACAATTATTACTCCAGACCCTGTTATCCAAGTCAAACGTTATTTTCGTATAATTGTATTCCAGAATATTTCCTCATAAGTCTTGATAGGCTATATGTATTAAGAGTTAATTTCTGGTGGTAGTATTGATATTAAACTTGGCTAACACAATATTCCATCTACAACTTCAGAGGGGCGGCAAGAACTAGCGCTGAGGTAGTTCTGGATATTTCAACTGTAAACCAACTTACGAATCTCGTGATATGCAAATAAATATCACCAAACGTAGGTGCCAACTTCAGAGGGGCTGCAAGACACTTTGTGTCCAAATTTATAAAACCAGGGGCATCACATCCAGTAAAATTAAGAGTGATCTCAGCCTTGTTAACAATTCGAAGAGATATTCCTATGTAAATAAAGCGGCGAAACTAGCGCTGAAGTAGTTCTGGTGATTTCGGAAGTGAAAATTGTTGAATTTATAAGGGTTTCTTTTTATGTAGATACAGTTGATCGTATATGCATCATAGACAAATATATGCATGGCGTAACAAAACCCTAAACTAACCAAATCTAACCTGTCACAGATTCGTATATGCAACATGTATATAAGCGGGGAACTACTTCAGCACTAGTTTAGCCAAAAATTGAATTAATTTGTTTGAAAGATGAAGTAGGTTATAGGCCAAAGATTATTATTTGAGCTCTATAGAGAGTAGTGGCTTGGTTCGACTGGAACATCTCGGAAAAAAGAAGATATATATATTTTTTTTATTATTACCGGTATAGACCTATATTCATTATTATTTATTATTCCACAGTTGAGTAACAAAATGGACAAGGAACCATCCAAAAGAACAAATCGGGACACCCTTAGAACAATAGCATTTTAAATATCATGGTAAATTAGAAAACATACCACTAACTTTATGAGTTCCTGTAGGCCCTAAATGTTTTTATCCATCTAAATCACTGATAGAGGAGGTCAGCTGTCGAACATGTTAGTAAAGCAATTCACAGTGCCGCTATCTTTCCTGAATTTGAGATCGGTGAATCTTCACACATGCAACAGAGTGACTCCACTTCTCTATCCATGATCCACATTTTTGTAGTTCAGTTCAAATCTATGAACTATTGGGATCGAACAGTAATGGTCCTAAGTCTTACCAAGCGGAAATAACACAGAGCTAACAGTTAATTAACAGTGTATGGTAATTATGTAGTAATAATCGGCCAGGCCTCCATATTCCCGCAATAGAGGTCCAGGGCACCTTCGTTATCATATGTATTTTCTTTTATTAAATTTCGTTTGTATATGATTAACTTGTCATCCAGTATCCACTTTACACCCTGGATCTCTGTTGTAGTAAGATGATGGCCTGGCCGATATGACCTGTCGATGGTTTGTTTCTACACAATTATTAAAATATATGTATATACTTGGTAATGTATCTATCCTAGATCTCTATTACGGGAAGATGGCCTGGCTGATGATTACTACTTAATTACCCAAAATTTAAAACTAATCATTATCAACACTCGTTTTTAGGTTGCTTTTTTTTTGTTATGATCGTCGTCGTAGGTGTGTGTTCGTTAATTGATTAGCAACGGCTATATAACTACTGATAATGAATAAATGCTTAATAAAGAAAATTGTCCCCACTGAAAGTGCAGTGAATGGGAATACAATGATAAATTGGGTTATATTAATGATAGTGAAACTAATGGCTCATCGTCGGGTGGCGATCAAAACCTTGTAATTCCAAAACTGGAAATTTTACAAGAGAAAGATATAATATTACTGATACGATATCATGTTCACGTGCTCTATTTTATGTACATGTCTTAAATGTCTGTTTAAATTCGACTGTTTACTAAATATGGTACTGCAATGTTTGCATACCACAGGCATTATTACAGAAGTTTGAAAACTAATCCATCAATCTCGAATGAAAGTAAAAGAAATCCAGTTCACAATTAATGCTGTAAATAAAACATTTTTATGCTTACAACGGGGCTCAGCGTCACACCGGAAGCGGAATTTCTTCACCGATAGCGCATGCGCAATAAAGGGAGCCGAGGGTGACTTTTATCGTCTCGTTGTTTGGACGATGAACAATATCTGCTAATGAACGTATCATTGAATGAAACATTGCAACTACTACTGTTATTTTCACCACCACCTCCACTAATGGGGCGCGCAGTATAATTGTTGTTAAGGTGTTGTTGCTCTGTGAGCTGGAAAACCGCGGGTTTGATTTCCGAAGGGTCATGGGATTTCTGCAGTGATGTAATTCTTCAAGACGCACTCTAGCCCTGAGCTTCACTCGGCCTTAAAAGAAATGAGTGAAAGGGGTATTTTCTTGGACGTAAAAGCGGCAGACACGTAGAACTGACATCCGTATTGCTACTATTGCTAATTGTCTCTCAAGGAGGGAGATTTAATATCCCGCTATCCTGTGAGATTTCACAGAATCTGTGAAGTAGGAATGAGAAAACAAGCTTTCGGCGCGGGAACGTCATAGAGTGCTGGACAATAAGTAGTCAGGACGTGAAAGGATTTGCGTGGCAGAGGATCAAAACAGGCTTGGAGAAAGTAAAGCGATCTGTTACGATCTATTGCGCTATCCCTCAACCTGGGAGAATTCCCAAACCCACACCGACTGACTACATTAAGGTTCGCTGCGTACCCAGATTTCGAACAGACATTTCCCCCTCGTCCCTAGGCAAGACCCCACCGTGCGTCGCCAGCCGGTGATCGGTAAATGCTATGGAATGACGAAGTGGATAAATGATGACGGAATGATGTAGATGCCTAATATGGGGAAAAACGGGAGAAAGCCGAGAAAAACCTCAACTGTGATCTATTTCCGTCACAAGTGTCATTATGGATTTTTCAATGAAAAGTCCCAGATCAGACAGGGACTCGAAACCTGTGACGCCTGCGTGACGCCCAAGGGGTTTACTACTAATACCACTATTACCTATTACTAACTACTAAAACTACCACTACCACTACCGCTCCTACCAATACTACATTACTACTAGTGTTCTGTGAAGTTCGTACAAGGGAAAGGCAACCAAGATTTTACAGGTGGCAGAAATTTTTTTCTTGCTAAAACTTTAAAAAGGCCCCTGGTTTCATTCGGCCTCCTGTAAAATTGAGTACAAGGTCTTTGTGGTAGTGCAAGTTGGTTGGCCGACACCACCCCAATTTAGTTTCGGTTCATAAGCATGTTCATTTAATGAACTATTAACTGAAATTGTGGCAATTCTATTATTAAGTTAAAAGACTGATGCTCCTATTAATGAAATGGTTACGTCTCTTTCTTCAAGTGTTTGTAACATAATCTGTTGATTATTTTTCTTTATTTTTACACAAGGTATGCGTATAATATTATGTCTTCTATCCTTCGAAGGAAATTTTTGTCTTATACATGTGGCGGTACAACCGTTAGATGGTTACAACACGATGCTGAGTCCCAAGTTTTTTGTTTATTATCTTTAAAAATATTTTTCTCAACAATATTTTTTAGATATATAATTGTCACCTTACGCCACATGCCATGCCGCGATTTGTGTTGCAATGGGAAAAAAATAACTGTTATCGCCATGAAGACTCATTCGATTCCATATTTACTTATTTGCCACCACTTCCTGCTCGTAAAGATGTTTTTTCCCATGCCAGATAGGAATAGTAACTGTCACATAGAATGGCCATGAGTGTCAGAGTGTTCACGAAATGGAAAGAGATTGTGGGTCGCCAGTCAGCGATATTAGATTTAGAAATGATATTATGAACACTTGCCAGTTCTCCATCTGTGTCGAAACACGATGAGACTGAAATGCGTAGGTTAAATATGGCACCGAACTTACATAAGTTCATGAGGAAACATGACGGCCTCTCTTCTTGGAATTGATAATCCCTCATAAACCCCCATCCTCTACTGAACCCATAGCCGCGTGGCAGAAATACAATAGATTCCAGCATTGTCAAATGTAGTAGTCATTGCCTCTACCTGTTGGGTTTCACCCGTTCGCAGTGTCTTTTTAGACATTTTTCGACGTGTTGTTTTATACCGTTGTGCGCTTCAATATATCTAATATATTCCGGCCATGATTAATGAGTGTTGGAGCAGATGATCCGCAGTCAGGCCTCCTGATTCACTTGAAAATCCAGGACCATCACGAGAACAAATAACACCGTCGAACAAAACAGAATATCTTATTTGCAGAGGAGCGTAGCTAAGAAAACAAAGTGTTAAAATATTGTGTATAACGTTAGAAATTCTATGCGTAGAGTAATCGAAAATTGAGGCAGTTTGATAAGTACAATCACTTAACATAGGACGCAACCGGCGGAGTTGGTAAAAAAATATATATGGGGCATAGAAATGAAGAATTACGGTTCACCAACTAAAGAGAAAATAAACAAATTAAAACAGAATGCGGTAAGATAGACGATTTTATGTGTGTTTTACTTCGTCGAACAGTACGTGAACAGTACGCGAAAGAGATATCGCCAACAGCAAATAAACTTGCGGAAATATTCTGGCCTGATTTGTACATTACGTTTAAGACTGCAGAAAAAATTTCATTCGATTCTATTCAGCACTTTCGGAATTAGCAGGAAAAGGGGATTTTAAGGAATATAGTTTGCGAAGAAGAAAAAAAAAGCTCATGCCGTTTTCTACTTAACAGCTATTACAGCCAATGGTGCACTTTACATTAAAAATCATAACTTCAGAACTAATACAGAGCCACTGGCATAGTTCAGTTGGCTGAATTAACTACCGATCTGAAGTTGCACTCGATCATGGATTCAGTTCCCGCTTTGGCTGATTTGTCTGATTGGGGTTTTTCCGAGGTTTTCCTCAACAGTAAGGCGAATGTCAGGTAATCTATAGCGAATCGTCGCCTCATCTCGCCAAATACAATTTTGCTATCACCAATCCCATCGACACTAAATAACCTAGTAATTGATAGTGTCGTTAAATAACTAAAAAAAACTAATACATGTTGTTTTTACCTGAATGAACTTCAATAGTTGGTGTAGAAATTTAAATTTTATATTAGGCCTATATTTTATATAACAGAATTTTAAGGTATAAGAAGTGTACATGCCACCTTAATTAATTAAATCATATTTCGTATCTTATAATGTTCCTTAGGCCTACAGAAAATTTGCATCGAATCAGCAACTAAACTGGCAGAGGAACAAAATATATTCTTTCGTGCTTTAATATGATTTGCGTGTTATGAAAAAAATTATTTAAAAGGAATACATTTATCCATGACTGGTATCTAAACCGGTCTTTATTTCACCGTCCTTAGCAACCTAAATAATGACATTATTCACAGCAGTGAATAAAAGTTTTCTAACTTACAGCAGTGAATTAAATTGTTTTAAATCACTCTCTGCATGACAACCAACATATTGGCATTAATTAAAATGAATATATATGAACTTCTTCGCCAACAACACATTACAAGGAAAAGACCCACAATTTAAAATTAAATTTACATCAGTAATGAATAAAATATTGTATAGCACACTAGAGTAAACAGATTTTATGCGCTCGTGGAAATTATCACCCAAGACGAAGCGGATAAAATCTAATTTCACTCTCTTGTACTATAAATTGCTATTCGATGATCACAGTTTCCGAAAATTTTACCAGCGCAACATCCTTAATTAAGTATAAAATTCTGGAACTTCAATAACATGAGAATTTAACACTTATTATACAATTCTGCAGTTCTTTGTTTATTTGGGCAAAACATGTTAGTGAAAATATAAATATAAAGTGTTTTTAAAATAAGTTTGTTCATTTTTATGCCAATTTTGTTTTAGTAATTATAAATTAAGGTATATTTACAAAGATAATATAGTTTCGCTGAAAATCGCGGTTTCACGGAACACAGTTTGAAAAACATTCGCAAATCACAATGACTTCAATAATTGGCAACTCGGCTAAGGGTTTATCTTTTGCGCGTGCCAGCAGTTAACTGGTGAAGGGTATGGGGGAAGGTCGTCATGTTTTCATGCGAAGTATATAGACTATCTTTGTATTCTTTCACAAACAAGGTCTTTATCTGATGTTTTAACGTGTCCATTTACATTGCACGTTCCTCTTGATTTGTCGGACAAAGGTGTCTGCACTTCCAGGAAATATCTCTTGTTGGAACATATTAGTATAGTCTTAAACGAGTCATTCTGCAGAAAATTCTCTTTAATACAGAAACTTCTGCTTTCTCAATCGATAACCATTAATAACTTAAAGTATTCCATATCAGGCATCAAATGTCAGACTCGCCCAATATTAATGTCCGAGTGCATCGATCTCGGTTAGATGCGTGGTTAGATACTCATGGTTAACTTATATGGTTAACATGGTTAAACTATGCACCATTGACTTCGGTTGCTAGACTGCGGTAAGTTGCCGTGTGTTTACGTTTATTTCGTCATTTTCATCTTCGGAGCAATTCATCATGGTATTCAGGACGCAGTGAATATTTGATTTTTCGAAACGGTATTATAAATATGTTGAATAAATTGTTACAAGTTGAATCTATTCGTGTGCATATAAACGTGTTTTCTATTTATAATAGTTTTCTATTTATAATAATATAATAAAACGAAAGGACAAGAGCACCACATTTCTGCTATACTTCCGCATAAGTACTTATGTACTAAGACTGTGTCACTTAAAAATAATGTAAACATACAAGAGTAAGTAAAAGATATTTTCCTTGCATTAAAAATAAATAATCCAACAACACAATATTTAAGTGGTGTTCTGAATTTGTTCCACTTATTGATGGTGTGACACTGAAACAAAATGTAGATTAATTTACAATTCATTTTATATTTTCAGATATGCCTAGTAATGTAATAAAATAAGTATATATAAATTTCAATCATAAGACAAATCTGTTTGCAAATGTTTATTTGCTATATGAATATGGAATATATTAACGTTATCGCCGTATTGGGCATCATCAGATATAATAAAATATGTAATCTGAACCTTGATCAAATTGAGCAAATAACAAATGAGCAATGTGTTATACATGATGTTGGATCTTCATGAGCTTTATGTATAAAACTATAAATAAAATTGGAGGATAATTAATTTCAATGTAATGCAAAGTTTTAAAATTGAAATTGAAATTGATTGTGTATACATGTAACTCATGTTACAGTATAAATGCAAATTAATCAATTAGAATTATACGAATTATCAGTAATGTTAAAATAAATTATGAATAAAATAAATAATATCAATATATTAGCTTAAAAAGAATTAATTAAATTCACATTGTTCGAAGAATGAAATGTCTTAAGGCAATATATACAATATTGATGTTGTGTTGTGACTGATGGATCTTATGTTGTCGATTGGTTGTAATTATACATGTAGAATTTCAATCGTGTAGTATACGTTCGCTTGTGATCTGAATGTTATCTGACATTTATACAAATAGTGGTTGTTATTGATCATTTAGATCTAAAATATTCTATCTGATATTAATAACATACAGATAATTATGATTGATGATTGCAGTGTGTGGTCAAAGTTTTTTTTTCTTTTAGTTCGCTTCAAACCACCAACACACTTCTACAAACATCAAGACATATACATATAAATCATCTTTACATATACAGTCCCTGATAAACTTTGATCACACACTTGTTATTTGTTATTTGCTTAATTTGATCAAGGTTCAGATCACATATTTTTTTATATCTGATGATGCCCAATAAGGCGAAAACGTTAATATATTCCATATTCATATAGCAAATAAACATTTGCAAACAGATGTGTCTTATGATTGAAATTTATATATACTTATTTTAAAATGTAGATTGCTGGAAGAAAGTATGGCTTGAATTTTGCAATTTTGCTATGTATAGACTAAGTTATTTCCCAATACATACAATTTATGCTTTATATTTGGTGCAGCGTAGTGCTATCAGAAATCGACTCCTCAGTGATATAGGTTTATTTCTGTTCCTAGGGAGTTCCAGTCTGTCACCATTTAATTTCAAAACCGATGTTACTATCTTCTTTTTTAGCAGAAGCTTTCCTTAAAAAGCAGTGATGAATTCAAAGGGTGGCCTGAGGGGAAATTCTCCCCATCCCGAGTCCAGGATGCCCCCACCAGATATTTCACACTTTTTAATTTTTACAATATTATAATTCTATATCATATGACTTTTCAGATTATCAGCAGCTAACATAAATTCTGTTACGTAGATTTTCAGGTACTAGTTGTTTCCTTAAAGTTTGGTAGTCTGCCGGTTGATCTTGATTGATTGAAATTTAAACCGTCCGAATTTTCAGTCTTAATTATTACAGTTAAGAATTCAATTCTGTTGTATTTTTATTGGAGTAGTTTCCAGTGTTAGTTTTGCTTAGCAAATACAATAATTTTGTTTACTAAAAGTATTATAACATAAATGCATTGTGTATATACGGTGGCAAAACAAGAGGTATTGTTTATTGTTCTTAAAAAGTAATGACGTATTGAAAAGTCAATGGAAAGTGCACTCATTGCATTAAAGAAGAAAATTATCCATTAGCTTTAAGTGAAAGGGAAATCAGAAAGTCCAGGGGAAAAAGGGGGGATGTCCACTTTTAAACAATTCTCAGGAAACCAATTTTAAAATGTGAAACTCTATCATTCCGAATATAATACTGAGAATTTAACCAGCAGTTATTCTGTAACTAAGAACTTTCTTGCCCTTTTCTAAGTGTAGAATGAATTCACTTTATATGAAGTATATGAGCTAATGGAAATCTGAATTTTGCCTGAAAGTGGACATCCCCCATTTTTCCCTTGTACTCTTCTCTGTGAACTGGTAATTCCACATCTGCTACCTTCATCTGATGCTGTTAGTGGTGAGTCAGTGAATAAAGAATTCGAGGCGAAAACAAATATAAAAAAGATGGGAATCTAAATAGAATTATTGGTTGTATTTAGATCGTATCCGGAGTAGTGCATTTTGTAAACTGTGCGTGATGCATTTAAAATGAATTCGAAGGTCTTCAGAAAACGGCAGGGTATTCACATCAATATCCTATAAAAACTTCCCATTTTTTGTTCCTTTTTACACAGAATTGACATAAGATTTGAATTATTGTTCTTTTTTTTGCTGTCGGTACCAGCTTCCCCGACCAGATGTAGTATAATTTCCCTAGGCAGAAAAGGTCTGAATTCAACACTGTTGAAAAACATCTTCGTTCATATCAAATGGATCGTTCCGTAAGACAATTATCAAAATTCATCTTGGATTCACTGCCACGGTTAGAAAATTACCACTCTCAGTCACAGCTAAGTAATTTCCCATGGTCAGCGTCTTTTAACTCGTAACTGAGATTGGTACAGGTTATTCGTTAACTCGTGAAGCATTTCGCTTGTGTGAGCCGTAGCTCATAGTAAAGCCGCGTTTCCACTTTTGCAGCTGCGCAGGAATAACGAGAGGCAAACAACAGTTGCCAGTTAAAACGTCGTTTCCACTTTTGCAACTGAGCAGGAATAACGAGAGGCAAAAAACAGTTGCCAGTTAGGCAGATAAGCGCAAGGCGAGACGCAGGAATGAACGGTGTGCGCCCAAGCCTTGGGCAAGTATGCGCGAGTCTCCCGTTCTGGGACCGGGAGACATTGGCAACTATCTGCTTCTTAACCAGCTGATTTCAGGTCTTCCGTAGGAGCTGCTGTTTTCATTACAAACATTTGTATAGGTTCGGGGCATTCGACTAGTTTGTCGAGTATTTTTTCACAGGTTATCTGTATATGAGAGTGTGATGAACTGGTGTAATGAGAAAAACGTAGAGGAATTATCCTTGTCTCTGGCGAGCCTCAAATCCAAATTATAAGGACCGTCAGAAAAGTGGGGGATGCACATCAATTTTTAGCGGAAAAGTATGAGCTGGGATTTAGAAAAGTAGTCAACAACAAAATAATTATTAAAGGTTTCAAAAGCTACTTTCAAAACTACATCACTATAATATTCGGAATATAAAGTATACACACACATAGGCTATCCTCAGAACTGGGTGGTCTTCGCGCCTTCTGATTGCGTTTCCTGTGGGGCGTTTCCTGTTTATGTAGTGTAATGTGGAGTCCAAGAATATGTGTTTTCTGAAATTGAGTTATGTGTTGAGGATTTGATGCGGGTGTGTTTTTGTGTGTCTGTATATTTCATATGGTTCTAGTGTGTTTAGTTTCTGGTTTTTCGGTTGGCGATGTAGAATTTCCATGTCTGCGCTTATGTTGCTGTAGGTGTGTTTGGCGTTTGTGATGTGTTCAGCGTACGTGGAAGTGTTTTTTAATTTTGTTATGGCTGTGCTAAGTTCCTTGTAACTAGTTTGAAATGATCTGCCTGCCTGTCCTATGTAGAAGTTGTTGCAACTATTGCATTTGAGTTTGTATACACCTGTCTGGTTGTTAATTTATTTACTTATTTACGTATTTATTTATAAACGTATTTATTTGTTTAGTTATTCGGTTATTTAATTAATTATTTATTTATTTATTTATTTATTTATTTATTTATTTATTTATTTATTTATTTATTTATTTATTCATTTATTTACTTGTATTTATTTACACTGCAAGTGGGCAAGCACCCGGTGGCAGTGGTATACATAATATAAACAATACACAATAAAATTTACAGTACACAATACAATTTTACAACACATATACAATTTTATACACTATACAATAAGAATACACAATTCAATTTAACACAATAATAATAAAACATAAATAGAATACCTAATTTTACAATACAACCTAAATAATTATGTATAGGCCCTACACTAGTTTCAATAGTCTTTCAATTTACTCTCATCTCACTCCCTGTAGTAGCACTATGACGCATTTCACTGACACTTTAGCACACATTTCACTGACACTCTGTAACACATTTCACTGACACTCTATAACACATTTCACTGACACTACAGGACACATTTCATTGACGCTATAAATTATCACTGTTCGGAGCTGTTCACTGCACTGTAAAACCATAACTTCACTGACTCACCTCGCTTCACTGATACAACAGTTCAAATAAGTCAAATAATTACACCCTTATGCATACTTATAAACAGAACTACATTTAAACTAAACTTTTCTAGTCTAAGGCCCTCTTACACGCTATTTTTAAATAATTTACAATTCAAACCAAGGAAGTAACTCGTCAGGCTAGATAAATACATGTCACCTTAAAAAATTAAATGTTAAATGTCACCTTAATTTGAATTTGTGCATTTTTGTTTGTTTGTTTGTTTATTTATTTATTTATATTTATCTATTTATTTATTTATTTATTTATTCACTCACTTAATCATTCACTTACATATTCATTAACTTATGAGTAGTATTGGAATAGTGGCCACGTGACAGGTGTAAGGGTGTAAGGCAGGTGTTAGGGGGCGTGGCAAGTGACGTCAGACGTGGGCGTGGCCAAAGTATGGCGTCAGAAGTGGGCGGGACTTAAAGTATGACGTCACGGAGGGGGTGGGGGGCTTAAAGTATGACGTAGGAAAGGGGCGTAACTTAAGTTACGTCAAGGTTAAAGTGTGACGTCATGCACACGTGCAGGTTTGTAATTGAAGTTGTGGTATGACAAGTTCATACATGTTTATCTCATCAATGTTGCTATGTGTGCAAATATAATGCTGAGTCATATCCGGCAATTGTTCTCAGGTGAAAGACACAAGTTCATACATGTTTGAAAACTGCTATGTGTGCAAATATTATGCAAGATCACATCCGGCGAGTGTCTAAGAATTAATCTATCACACTTAAACACATACATTCTTTTTCTTAAGATTCTAATGTAATGGTAATTTAATTGATTGGGGAATGGGTGTTGGAATGTGGGACATAAATGGATAAAAAATTAATCTAGCACACTTGTAAATTAAACAGGATGTGGCTGAAGTGACGTTATAAATTTGTAATTGAAGTTGGAAATGGGGGAGGGGAGGGGTAAAAATGAACTTTAAGCCAATTGTTTAGTAATTGATAAAAAATATTAAGATTCTAATGTACTGGTAATTGAATTGATAAATATTAATGGGAAATGGAAATTGGAATGTGGGAATTATTGATGGCGTAAATGGTTGTACTTTAAGCCAATTTATAAAAAAATTAATCTAGCACACTTGTAAATTAAACACATACATTCTTCTCATATTATTATTATTCAAATGTAATACATTTTGACTGGTTTATTTAGCGTATTTAATTTAAGCCATACATTATTACCAACATTAAATTCATCAGAATGTGACATCATTATGATTTAGAGCAGTAATTCTCGCAGATAAATCAACGTATATGTATATGTTGTGTAATGCATAAGTGTGCAAATATTATGCAAGCTTGCTGAATCACTTCCGGCGACGATGCAATTGCTGAGTAATGACAAAAGCATGTTCTTTAAGCACCTGCAACGTGTCATATTACACAAATATTGCATGATGAAAATAATATGCAAGCTGTTAATTCACATCCGGTGAAGACGCAAGTGCTGAATAATGGCCACCTTATTATTATTATTATTATTATTATTATTATTATTATTATTATTATTATTATTATTATTATTATTATGGTTCCAATTTAATACATTTTGAAGTAACATTTATTGGATTGATTAATAATTTAATACATTTTTAAGTAACATTTATTGGATTTATTTTAAGTCATACATTATTACCGAAGCAGTTCGTAATATAGTAATTGCTTCTTATTCTTCTCATTATTATTATTATTCGTCATAAAGACGATTAAAGTGCGACGTTATAAATATGTATTTGAAGTTGGAGTAATTGAAGTTAGAAATGGGGGGGGGGATTTGATAAAATTCTAATGTAATAGTAATTTAATTGATAAATAGTAATGGGTAAGGGAAATTCGCAAGTGTTAATTGAAATTGGAATGGGGGAATTATTTATGGCGTAAATGGTTGTACGTTAAGCCAATTTATAAAATGTTAATTGAAATTGGAATGGGGGAATTATTTATGGCGTAAATGGTTGTACTTTAAGCCAATTTATAAAAAAAATAATCTAGCACACTTGTAAATTAAACACATACATTCTTCTCATATTATTATTATTCCAATGTAATACATTTTGAGTGGTTTGTTTAGCGTATTTAATTTAAGCCATACATTATTACCAACATTAAATTCATCAGAATGTGACATTATTATGATTTAGAGCAGTAATTGTAGCAGATAAATCAACGTAGATGTATATGTTGTGTAATGCATAAGTGTGCAAATATTATGCAAGCTTGCTGAATCACTTCCGGCGACGATGCAATTGCTGGTAATGATAAAAGCATGTTCTTTAAGCACCTGCAACTTGTCATATTACACAAATATTGCATGATGCAAATAATATGCAAGCTGTTAATTCACATCCGGTGAAGACGCAAGTGCTGAATAATGGCCACCTTATTATTATTATTATTATTATTATTATTATTATTATTACTATTATTATTATTATTATTATTATTATTATGGTTCCAATTTAATACATTTTGAAGTAACATTTATTGGATTGATTAATAATTTAATACATTTTGAAGTAACATTTATTGGATTTATTTTAAGCCATACATTATTACCGAAGCAGTTAGTAATATAGTAATTGCTTCTTCTTCTTCTTCTTCTCATTATTGTTATTATTCGTCATAAAGAAGATTAAAGTGCGACGTTATAAATATGTAATTGAAGTTGGAGTATTAGAAGTTGGAAATGGGGGGGGGATTTGATAAAATTCTAATGTAATAGTAATTTAATTGATAAATAGTAATGGGTAAGCGAAATTCGCAAGTGTTAATTGAAATTGGAATGGGGGATTTATTTATGGCGTAAATGGTTGTACTTTAAGCCAATTTATAAAATGTTAATTGAAATTGGAATGGGGGAATTATTTATGGCGTAAATGGTTGTACTTTAAGCCAATTTATAAAAAAATTAATCTAGCACACTTGTAAATTAAACACATTCATTCTTCTCATTTTATTATTATTCCAATGTAATACATTTTGAAGTAAAATTGAGTGGTTTGTTTAGCGTATTTAATTTAAGCCATACATTATTACCAACATTAAATTCATCAGAATGTGACATTATTATTTCGTAATACAGTAATTGTAGCAGATAAATCAATGTAGATGTATATGTTGTGTAATGTTATTACATATGCATAAGTGTGCAAATATTATGCAAGCTTGCTAATTTTATATCCGAAGATGAAATTGCTGAGTAATGATAAAAAAACATGTTTTTGATTATGTAGCATAATAACCACCTATATTAAGGCTATGAAATTGATATGTAGTAGTAAATCAATATGGATTCCTGCTCGATGCTTACACGTTTGGGGACCGGAGAATACGTGAACAAGATTTACAATATTGGAGAGTTAACACCTGGAAAACCATATTTGATAAATATCATGGAGAAGAAAAGAACTCGATACGGGGCAACAATCCTCGCAATTCTAGAGGAATTTTCTACCACAACGATTTAGCAGTATGTCGGACACATTGTTGAATAAGGTGAATGATGAGTCAGACATTGTTCTACTATACAAAGGACAGGTGGAGATAGGAAATGGAAAGAAAATGCACAAGTTGGAGTTTCAGAAAAAGAAAGGTGAGTAACAATTGCTTAATTATATCAGTATAAGTGTGAATGTGTGAGGAGTTATATGTAATTGTATCATATAGAGCTACAAACATATCGGTTGGAGGTAATATGGCTGGATGATGAGGTGAATTATTTAGAAGTGTAATGAAAGAAGTATTGCAGTTTGGAATAATTGACATTGAACAAGTTTAGACAGCGGTGGGAGGGGGGGCAAGATGATGAATAATGCGCTCCAATTTATACAACTATTACACTATCACATATTTTATAAAAGATCTTTGTCAAAAAAAAAACTTTGGCAGTGTAATAGCAGCCATAGCGTTAATAATGTCTCACAATATTTATTTTTTATTTTAATTTAGATGATACTGCATCTCCAGTCTCGGTTTGAGCTGAAGAAGAAGAAATCGCACAATTTAAATGCTCTGAGTGTAAAAAAAAAGTTACCATGATGAAGCGTGGTGAATGTTAAGCTTGATTATGAAGAATGTCCGAATTGTAATAACTGTTCTTTTTGGAAATAGTTTTGCACTGTAATTTCTTCTATGTCTTAACCATCCATTTCCATCCCACATAACCAAAGGGTAGGGTTCGTTTAGAGAATTAACCTATAACACTTTCCTTTCAAATATTAGTAATCCTTTTCCAATATTAAGAATTGGTATATAGGTTTTCAAATATTAATAATCCTTAAGAATTGGTGTATAAGTTGAGATTATTCTAAACATATATGTTACCAGAATATAACATAATTCCAGTGGTAGCTTATTGATTTGGGGGTGGTGGGTTCATTACATGTTTGTATGATAAAACCTGAGGATGATTGAGAGAATGTCAATGATTAAACTGAATCTATTCATTGGGGATGGGGATGTGCTTGGTAAAAGAAAATAGTAACAACATAAAATTATGCGTATATATTTATTCAGAATATGAAAATACAATGCATTGAGTATTGAAATATATTTTCAGTTAGTGAATCCCAATTGTGATAATGTTTTCACCAAAATTGAAACTATTACCCACATTAAATTCATCAGAATGTGACATTATTATTATTATTATTATTATTATTATTATTATTATTATTATTCCAATTTAATACATTTTATTCATAAAAAGAAATACAATGCATTGAGTATTGAAATATATTTTCAGTTAGTGAATCCCAATTGTGATAATGTTTTCACCAAAATTGAAGACATTTTACATTGTTTCTGCAATGATAGAAGCACATGTTCCTTTTCTTTTTAACATAAATAAATTAGGAAAATCAATTTCTTCCAAATTATACACATAACTGATGATAAATAATTGTTCCAAGAATTCTTTGTATAAACACAACCAATACTATGGCGCCAAGTGACGGAGTGTTTTCAGCATCCTTGCTGCAAATTGCCATGGAGACGGCGAGTTCATTTAAAATGCAGTTGTTTGTCCAAGCTTCTCGGAAGCCATGTACATCATAATAAACGTTCTGAAAAAAAAAACGGTGTAGCATCATACATATTGTAAATTGTATAATGTCACAGAACATAGTAACACATACTTACATTTTTAAATACATGAAAGCACTTTATACATAATCCAATAGGAAACCTTGTACATCAATGAACGTCCTGAAACAAAATAAAAATGTGTAGCATGGTACTTATTGTAAATTATGTCACAGAAAAAAAGTGACACATACTTACATTTTTAAACATATGATATGAGTTAAAGCACTTTATTCATTATCCAATAAGACACTTTGAACATTGTGTTCGAACAACGCTCTTACACCCTTTTTGCACGCATCTCCTCCTCCGTTTGAATGGGATATATTGAACCAAATGATTTATACGATCATATCGAGATTCTCTGCTGTTATATGTAATCGGAGAACAAGTTAGTCTCACACTCGCTTTCTTTGTGATAAACATTGCAACTGATACGAAAATGGCATTCTTGCGACATCTATGTTACAACTTGTCAAAAATCGTAATCTTGTGACATATACGTTACAGCTTGTCGAAAATCGTAATCTTGCGACATATACGTTACAACTTGTCGAAAATCGTAATCTTGTGACATATACGTTACAGCTTGTCGAAAATCGTAATCCTGTGACATATACGTTACACCTTGTCGAAAATCGTAATCTTGTGACATATACGTTACAGCTTGTCGAAAATCGTAATCTTGTGACATATACGTTACAGCTTGTCGAAAATCGTAATCTTGTGACATATACGTTACACCTTGTCGAAAATCGTAATCTTGTGACATTTACGTTACACCTTGTCGAAAATCGTAATCTTGTGACATATATATTACAGCTTGTCGAAAACCGTAATCTTGTGACATATACGTTACAGCTTGTCGAAAATCGTAATCTTGTGACATATACGTTACAGCTTGTCGAAAATCGTAATCTTCTGACATATACGTTACAACTTGTCGAAAATCGTAATCCTATGACATATACGTTACAACTTGTAGAAAAACATTCTCGACATGGTGTTGCACTATCGCAACAAGAATACGATTTTCGACATGGTGTTGCATTATCGCAACAAGAATACGATTTTCGACATGGTGTTGCATTATCGCAACAAGAATACGATTTTCGACATGGTTTTGCACTATCGCAACAAGAATACGATTTTCGACATGGTGTTGCATTATCGCAACAAGAATACGATTTTCGACAAGTTGTAACATATATGTCACAAGATTACGATTTTCGACATGGTGTTGCATTATCGCAACAAGATTACGATTTTCGACATGGTGTTGCATTATCGCAACAAGAATACGATTTTCGACATGGTGTTGCATTATCGCAACAAGAATACGATTTTCGACATGGTGTTGCATTATCGCAACAAGAATACGATTTTCGACATGGTGTTGCATTATCGCAACAAGAATACGATTTACGACATGGTGTTGCATTATCGCAACAAGAATGCGATTTTTGACATGTTGTTGCATTGTCGCAACAAGAATACTATTTTCGACATGGTGTTGCATTATCGCAACAAGAATACGATTTTCGACAAGCTGTAACCTATATGTCACAAGATTACGATTTTCGACATGGTGTAACATATATGTCACAAGATTACGATTTTCGACAAGTTGTAACGTATATGTCACAAGATTATGATTTTCGACAAGGTGTAACGTATATGTCACAAGATTATGATTTTCGACAAGGTGTAACGTATATGTCAGAAGATTACGATTTTCGACAAGTTGTAACGTATATGTCACAAGATTACGATTTTCGACAAGTTGTATCGTATATGTCACAAGATTACGATTTTCGACAAGTTGTAACGTATATGTCACAAGATAACGATTTTCGACAAGGTGTAACGTATAGGTCACAAGATTACGATTTTCGACAAGTTGTAACGTATATGTCACAAGATTACAATTTTCGACAAGTTGTAACGTATATGTCACAAGATTACGATTTTCGACAAGGTGTAACGTATATGTCACAAGATTACGATTTTCGACAAGCAGTAACATATATGTCACAAGATTACGATTTTCGACAAGGTGTAACGTATATGTCACAAGATTACGATTTTCGACAAGCTGTAACGCATATGTCACAAGATTACGATTTTCGACAAGCTGTAACGTATATGTCACAAGATTACGATTTTCGACAAGCTGTAACGTATATGTCACAAGATTACGAGTTTCGACAAGCTGTAACGTATATGTCACACGATTACGATTTTCGACAAGCTGTAACGTATATGTCACAAGATTACGATTTTCGACAAGTTGTAACGTATATGTCGCAAGATTACGATTTTCGACAAGCTGTAACGTATATGTCACAAGATTACGATTTTTGACAAGTTGTAACATAGATGTCGCAAGAATGCCATTTTCGTATCAGTTGCAATGTTTATCACAAAGAAAGCGGGTGTGAGACTAACTTGTTCTCCGATTACATATAACAGCAGAGAATCTCGATATGATCGTATAAATCATTTGGTTCAATATATCCCATTCAAACGGAGGAGGAGATGCGTGCAAAAAGGGTGTAAGAGCGTTGTTCGAACACAATGTTCAAAGTGTCTTATTGGATAATGAATAAAGTGCTTTAACTCATATCATATGTTTAAAAATGTAAGTATGTGTCACTTTTTTTCTGTGACATAATTTACAATAAGTACCATGCTACACATTTTTATTTTGTTTCAGGACGTTCATTGATGTACAAGGTTTCCTATTGGATTATGTATAAAGTGCTTTCATGTATTTAAAAATGTAAGTATGTGTTACTATGTTCTGTGACATTATACAATTTACAATATGTATGATGCTACACCGTTTTTTTTTTCAGAACGTTTATTATGATGTACATGGCTTCCGAGAAGCTTGGACAAACAACTGCATTTTAAATGAACTCGCCGTCTCCATGGCAATTTGCAGCAAGGATGCTGAAAACACTCCGTCACTTGGCGCCATAGTATTGGTTGTGTTTATACAAAGAATTCTTGGAACAATTATTTATCATCAGTTATGTGTATAATTTGGAAGAAATTGATTTTCCTAATTTATTTATGTTAAAAAGAAAAGGAACATGTGCTTCTATCATTGCAGAAACAATGTAAAATGTCTTCAATTTTGGTGAAAACATTATCACAATTGGGATTCACTAACTGAAAATATATTTCAATACTCAATGCATTGTATTTCTTTTTATGAATAAAATGTATTAAATTGGAATAATAATAATAATAATAATAATAATAATAATAATAATGTCACATTCTGATGAATTTAATGTGGGTAATAATGTCAATTTTGGTGAAAACCTTATCACAATTGGGATTCACTAACTGAAAATATATTTCAATACTCGATGCATTGTATTTCTTATTCTGAATAAATATATACGCATAATTTTATGTTGTTACTATTTTCTTTTACCAAGCACATCCCCATCCCCAATGACTAGATTCAGTTTAATAATTAACATTCTCTCAATCATCCTCAGGTTTTATCATACAAACATGTAATGAATCCACCACCCCCAAATCAATAAGCTACCACTGGAATTATGTTATATTCTGGTAACATATACGTTTAGAATAATCTCAACTTATACACCAATTCTTAAGGATTATTAATATTTGAAAACCTATATACCAATTCTTAATATTGGAAAAGGATTACTAATATTTGAAAGGAAAGTGTTATAGGTTAATTCTCTAAACGAACCCTACCCTTTGGTTATGTGGGATGGAAATGGATGGTTAAGACATAGAAGAAATTACAGTGCAAAACTATTTCCAAAAAGAACATTTATTACAATTCGGACATTCTTCATAATCAAGCTTAACATTCACCACGCTTCATCATGGTAACTTTTTTTACACTCAGAGCATTTAAATTGTGCGATTTCTTCTTCTTCAGCTCAAACCGAGACTGGAGATGCAGTATCATCTAAATTAAAATAAAAAATAAATATTGTGAGACATTATTAACGCTATGGCTGCTATTACACTACCAAAGTTTTTTTGACAAAGATCTTTTATAAAATATGTGATAGTGTAATAGTTGTATAAATTGGAGCGCATTATTCATCATCTTGCCCCCCCTCCCACCGCTGTCTAAACTTGTTCAATGTCAATTATTCCAAACTGCAATACTTCTTTCATTACACTTCTAAATAATTCACCTCATCATCCAGCCATATTACCTCCAACCGATATGTTTGTAGCTCTATATGATACAATTACATATAACTCCTCACACATTCACACTTATACTGATATAATTAAGCAATTGTTACTCACCTTTCTTTTTCTGAAACTCCAACTTGTGCATTTTCTTTCCATTTCCTATCTCCACCTGTCCTTTGTATAGTAGAACAATGTCTGACTCATCATTCACCTTATTCAACAATGTGTCCGACATACTGCTAAATCGTTGTGGTAGAAAATTCCTCTAGAATTGCGAGGATTGTTGCCCCGTATCGAGTTCTTTTCTTCTCCATGATATTTATCAAATATGGTTTTCCAGGTGTTAACTCTCCAATATTGTAAATCTTGTTCACGTATTCTCCGGTCCCCAAACGTGTCAGCATCGAGCAGGAATCCATATTGATTTACTACTACATATCAATTTCATAGCCTTAATATAGGTGGTTATTATGCTACATAATCAAAAACATGTTTTTTATCATTACTCAGCAATTTCATCTTCGGATATAAAATTAGCAAGCTTGCATAATATTTGCACACTTATGCATATGTAATAATATTACACAACATATACATCTACATTGATTTATCTGCTACAATTACTGTATTACGAAATAATAATGTCACATTCTGATGAATTTAATGTTGGTAATAATGTATGGCTTAAATTAAATACGCTAAACAAACCACTCAATTTTACTTAAAAATGTATTACATTGGAATAATAATAAAATGAGAAGAATGTATGTGTTTAATTTACAAGTGTGCTAGATTAATTTTTTTTATAAATTGGCTTAAAGTACAACCATTTACGCTATAAATAATTCCCCCATTCCAATTTCAATTAACTTTTTATAAATTGGCTTAAAGTATAACCATTTACGCCATAAATAATTCCCCCATTCCAATTTCAATTAACAATTGCGAATTTCCCTTACCCATTACTATTTATCAATTAAATTACTATTACATTAGAATTTTATCAAATCCCCCCCACCATTTCCAACTTCAATTACATATTTATAACGTCGCACTTTAATCTTCTTTATGACGAATAATAATAATAATGAGAAAAAGAAGAAGAAGAAGAAGCAATTACTATATTACGAACTGCTTCCGTAATAATGTATGGCTTAAAATAAATCCAATAAATGTTACTTCAAAATGTATTAAATTATTAATCAATCCAATAAATGTTACTTCAAAATGTATTAAATTGGAACCATAAAAATAATAATAATAATAATAATAATAATAATAATAAAAATAATAATAATAATAATAAGGTGGCCACTATTCAGCACTTGCGTCTTCACCGGATGTGAATTAACAGCTTGCATATTATTTGCATCATGCAATATTTGTGTAATATGACACGTTGCAGGTGCTTAAGGAACATGCTTTTATCATTACCAGCAATTGCATCGTCGCCGGAAGTGATTCAGCAAGCTTGCATAATATTTGCACACTTATGCATTACACAACATATACATCTACGTTGATTTATCTGCTACAATTACTGCTCTAAATCATAATAATGTCACATTCTGATGAATTTAATGTTGGTAATAATGTATGGCTTAAATTAAATACGCTAAACAAACCACTCAAAATGTATTACATTGGAATAATAATAATATGAGAAGAATGTATGTGTTTAATTTACAAGTGTGCTAGATTAATTTTTTTATAAATTGGCTTAAAGTACAACCATTTACGCCATCAATAATTCCCACATTCCAATTTCCATTTTCCATTACTATTTATCAATTGAATTACCAGTACATTAGAATCTTAATATTTTTTATCAATTACTCAACAACTGGCTTAAAGTACATTTTTACCCCCCCCTCCCCCATTTCCAACTTCAATTACAAATTTATAACGTCACTTCAGCCACATCCTGTTTAATTTACAAGTGTGCTAGATTAATTTTTTATCCATTTATTTCCCACATTCCAACACCCATTCCCCAATCAATTAAATTACCATTACATTAGAATCTTAAGAAAACGAATGTATGTGTTTAAGTGTGATAGATTAATTCTTGGACACTCGCCGGATGTGATCTTGCATAATATTTGCACACATAGCAGTTTTCAAACATGTATGAACTTGTGTCTTTCACCTGAGAACAATTGCCGGATATGACTCAGCATTATATTTGCACACATAGCAACATTGATGAGATAAACATGTATGAACTTGTCATACCACAACTTCAATTACATACGTGCACGTGTGCATGACGTCACACTTTAACCTTGACGTAACGTAAGTTACGCCCCTTTCCTACGTCATACTTTAAGCCCCCCACCCCCTCCGTGACGTCATACTTTAAGTCCCGCCCACTTCTGACGCCATACTTTGGCCACGCCCACGTCTGACGTCACTTGCCACGCCCCCTAACACCTGCCTTACACCCTTACACCTGTCACGAGGCCACTATTCCAATACTACTCTTATGCACTAATTTATTTTTTATTTTACTTGAAGCAAGTACAGAGATAGGTTTGGAAGTAAATCCCGAAAAGACAAAGTATATGATTATGTCTCGTGACCAGAAGATTCTACGAAATAGAAACATAAAAATGAAAATGTATCCTTCGAAAAGATGGAAAAATTCAACTATCTTGGAGCAAGAGTAACGAATATAAATGAGAGGAAATTAAACGCAGAATAAATATGGGAAATGTCTGTAATTATTCGGTTCAGAAGCTTTCGTTATTCAGTCTGCTCTCAAAAAAATTGAAAGTTAGAATTCGAAAAATAGTTACATTAGGATCTACCGGTTGTTCTGTATGGTTGTAAAACTTGGATTCTCACTTTCATAGAGGAACAGATGTTAAGAGTGTAGAAAATAAGGTGCTTAGGAAAATGTTTTGGACTAAGAGGGATGGAATTATAGGAGTATGAAGAAATTTATACAACGCAGAACTGCACGCATTTTATTCTTCATCTGGTATAATTAGGAGCATTAAATTCAGACGTTTGAGGTGGACAGGGCATATAGCACATATGGGCGAATCCAGAAATGCATATAAAGTGTTAATTGGGAGGCCGGAGGGAAAAATACCTCTGGAGAGGCCGAGACGTAGGTGGGACGATAATATTTAAAAATGTATTTGAGGGAGATGGGATATGGTGGTAGAGAATGAATTAATCTTGCTCAGGATAGGGACCGATGGCGGACATACGTGAAGGCAACAATGAACCTCCGTGTTCCTTAAACGCCGTAAGTAAGTAAGTGAGTAAGTAAGGAAGTAATTAAGTAAGTAAGTAATGGATTATGTGCCCTCTTGTCCCTACCGTTACGTATTATACTCTATCCCGATAATCCAATTAATCATAAATAATTTTAATCAGATAATTTTGGGCTCCTAAAAAAAGGAGCTTGATTGCAGAAAACAGACATTTATTCTATTGTGTTATGTGTTTTTGTTTATTGGCATGCCTGACAATAAATTAATTTAGTAACATAATAATAATTAAAATTTCTTACTTTTACGTGAATTTAAAAAGTCTTCACAATCGTCGGGAAAACTTCTATATAGCGTGAAATAGTGGGACCTGATAATTTGAAAGTGAATCTTAAATTTGTAAAACTGTCACCAGTGGCTGAAAACCTTACACGCATAGCCAGTCTGGTAACTGCTGAAACTGATTCACGGAAAAAAAAATCTTTCTCTTCCATTATATTGTAATTCAATTTCAAAATCTGGCCTTGACTTCCGAGTAAATTAAAAAAATGTGATTTTTCGGCCAGCTCACTTCAATCATGATTCTAGTTTCATCCCTTCCTTTGTGATATTTGCTTATCCAAAATGATTATGTGCGCAAATAGAAACGAGATATGCGGAAGAGAAACTGCTGTTTTAACTGGCAACTGTTTGCCTCTCATTATTCCTGCGCAGTTGCAATAGTGGAAACGTGGCTTAAGAACCTTGTGGTGAGGATAAGCGAGCTAAGCTACCTGCATGTGGGAGTGTAGCTAGGGAGGGAAGCTTCCTTCCCACTTCTTCTTTCCCCTTACGCGCAGGCAGGTTTCACGAGATACCGAATAGGTTATAACGCAGAAATAAAACATAAACATTCCTAATGGACATTGGTGCACTCGGCCTGAAGTCAGCTGGAATATTTGTTAATGAATATGTTGATAAGAAAGATCAAATTACTTTAATACAATTACCTCGGACTTTGATATAATTGTCGGGGCATTACCAAGCCCATTTCGGTACTAAGCAGACTATGGTCGGTCACTAGGCTACAGATTACTGTATACACAACTTCGGACCATCACATAAGGCATCTTGTTTACAGCAGACAAACATTGCTGTCATAGACGGGATTTGAAACCACTATAGTAGCGTCCACACGCCATCAAGGCTCTAACTTAATCGATACGTACATAAGTATATTGCTCAGTTGTTTATTCATGGATATGCAGTACCTGGCCCCATTAATAGAATCACTATTATATGTTGAATAATTTGAAATTATATTTCAATTATATTTTTCCCTTACCATTATTTGCCTTTCTAATAGGGTGTAAATTATTATTATTATTATTATTATTATTATTATTATTATTATTATTATTATTAATTCTGTCGATTTAATAGATTATCCAAACCGATCAACTTTGCTTCAGAAAGCGAAAATTAATAAATACCAAAAGTACAATGGCACAAAACCCTCCCCAATAGATTTCTTCTTTAAATACACAACTTAGGCGTCCGCTCATTTTGACTAACTATGGATAAGACACACCTTGTATATTCTATTATATTTTCGGACATACTGTTCTTTGTCAAAATAACTAACCAGTTATAGCTGTAAATCAGCGATTAGAAGAGGGTTAATGATTAGGAAAATGGTAGGTCTTGTAAATTAATTCTTTAATTAATCGTCCACATGCATATTAATTGAATTTTTTTATAGGGCGTAAGTCATGATTTTTGACATTTTTATTTTATCGTAGTTTCCCTATAAAATAATGAGACGATTGAATATTCCAAAGTCTCAGATGTAAGACTGCACATGATCGAAGACAAGAGCATTGATACACAAGAAAACGAATATTGAGGTACTTAAATTCAGGCTATTTGCTTTGTTACTAGCATCGTTCCAAATTTCACTTCAAAAATTGCTAAAAATTATGGTAATATGACGCAAATAATAGATAAATATACACATAAATGGTGTAGTTAAATCGACATTGGACCTTCATGACTAGATCGACAATCCCCTATAGAAAGAAAAGCTTTCGTGTCATTTCAATAGCTCAAACGCTAAGACTTTTGTACGTTGTTTAGAAAATAGCGGGTTCGATTCTTAGTTTATACCAACGATTTTTTTTCTAAGTAACGTAGAAATAGAATTTTACACAATCCTGAGATTAAGTGTTAATGATCACATACAATACAAAATTACAAATTATATTATCATAATAGTTAATCTAATGAATGCATTTACACCATTGACACACACACATACACACACACACACACATATATATATATATATATATATATATATATATATATATATATATATATATATATATATATATTTTGCAACCACAACTGTCGACAATCAGATTTTATTCTTAATAATTCACCTTACAACAATGTGTATTCCACTCACTACAGCAACACAATAATCGTTATGGCACTCCACACGACGACAATTAGGAAAACGATAAGCTGCAATGGTAAGCCTCTCGATAGCACAGCAACTTTCGTTCTGATGCTAATAAACCATGGTCACTTCCGTCACTACTGGGTAGGGATTCTGTGTGTTTAAAATGGAGTCTTCCGATTCAGACGATGGTAGCTCTGTCCCTCTTGAAAATACAATGATATTTCTAGCGACAACTTTAGGAAAGTATCCAGAAATATTAGAAAAATCACAAGTTCCGGAAATGAAAAGGAAAAAGGAGGCAGCAATTAAGGATATGATAAAATTATTCGAAGAAAATTTCGGCACGCCAATAAATTCTAGGCAACTACTAAAAAAAAATTAATAACATGAAAACAAGGCTCAAGAAGAAAACCGACAAGAATAGAACAGGAAACAAGCCAATAATTTTGAATACTTGGGAGAAAGAACTATTCACTCTGCTACAGGGTGACAAATCCTGTAATCAGCAAAATTCCAGGTAAATGTATACCATCTATTACCATGTCTTTTAATCGTTGATGTAATTATTTTGTAATCTATATATTAAACGCACGTGTATTTAAAGTCAAAATTACATTTTAAATTAAAATTACATGCCGGTAAGTCTACTTATATTTTTTAATTTGTTTTCAGGAGCTGTAAGTGTGGAGCCTTTTCCATCCACTTCTTCTTCTTCTTCTTCTGCCTCATCAAACACTGAGTTTACATCTTTAAAATTACCAGGTAATTTTAATTACAGTTATTCTATGTATCAAATATGAATGAGGTCTCGCCCACCTCATTATATTTTACTCGACTAGTATGACTAGTCAGTTTGTATTATACCATTAAGTACGAGAAAAATTCGTACCGGCACCGGGAATCGAACCCAGGACCTCTCAGCTGTGCGCGCTGAGTGCTCTCTAACCAACTGAGCTATGCCGGGACCCGATTCACGACGCCGGCCGAACTCCTCTTGTAGTATCGTGTTACGGCCTTACTGCCTGCACTTGAGACGATACACGTCATATATGTACAGGAGCGCATATTACATGAGTTTATGGCCATATCCAACAGCAGTTTCTTTAAACTGTTAACATCATATATGTATCAAATATGAATAAAAACAAACTGACTAGTCATACTAGTCGAGTAAAATAAAATGAGGTGGGCGAGACCTCATTCATATTTGATACATATATGATGTTAGCAGTTTAAAGAAACTGTTGTTGAATATGGCCATAAAGTCATGTAATATGCGCTCCTGTACATATATGACGTGTATCGTCTCAAGTGCAGGCAGTAAGGCCGTAACACGATACTACAAGAGGAGTTCGGCCGGCGTCGTGAATCGGGTCCCGGCATAGCTCAGTTGGTTGGAGAGCACTCAGCGCGCACAGCTGAGAGGTCCTGGGTTCGATTCCCGGTGCCGGTACGAATTTTTCTCGTACTTAATGGTATAAATACAGTTATTCTGTTGCGAAAGTTGTATTTATTGAAAAGGGCTAATTGGAAGTAATTATGCAATAGGGAACCACTTTATTGCAATTTTACACCTGTTGGTTTAAGTGAAATTAAATATAGACTAGCAATTAGAATTTGAATTCTGAAACAGCTAATCACATATTTTATTTAAGCATAGCATTGCAATATAATTTAACATCAATATGAAGTTTTATTTCATTCTTACATTTTTTTCACATCTCTGTTTGCAGGCGCTACAAATCATCCTCTTGTACCTCTAGATTCAAGGTCATCGTCACCAATGCCCAGCGAGGTTTCATTTACCAGACCGCTACCCACAAAGAAACCTAAATTAAATTTACCAGAAACAGAGGAAACAAAAATACTCAGCACTAATGATTTACACAGGCTTGTATTGTTGGAGCAGTTAAAACTGACAAGAATTCAAACAGAGAAGGAACGCATGATAATAGACATTCTTAACCAGAAGATTAGCGAGGAAGCCAAGCAACCGCAGGAAGATAGGTCCAAGGATGAAAGTGCCAAAATATACACCATCTTGTAGAAATAGAAACCTACAAGTAGGCTATAAAGAAGAAATTCAGTAGTACTGTACCTATTTACGTTTACAATCTTGCTTTGAGAGAAATCACAATTTCCTACAGTAATTGAGTGTTATAACAGTGTAATATTCACCACACAGCGATATTTTCAAGTTTATTTTTTTAATTGTGTTTCTCATTAAATATGTTATAGTCAGGTTACAGTCTACAACTATATCAGTACCAGTATACTATATTACTAACTACAACTCAGTGATAAACAGTTATTATTTTTTTATATTCAATATGTTGCAAGTGTGAGAAACAGTCATATTTTAAGTTCCTGCGCTAATTTGTGTGAAATGACATTACATCGATATTATAACAGTGTAATATTCACCACACAGATATATTTTCAAGTTTATTTTTTTAATTGTGTTTCTCGTTAAATATGTTATAGTCAGGTTACAGTCTACAACTATATCAGTACCAGTATACTATATTACTAACTACAACTCAGTGATAAACAGTTATTATTTTACGTGAATCTAAATTCCTTCTAATATCTACGTATATTGTGTATTAACAGTGTCTATAATACTGTATTTTATATTAAATATGTTGCAAGTGTGAGAAACAGTCATATTTTAAGTTCCTACGCTAATTTGTATGCAGTGACATTACATCGATATTATAACAGTGTACTATTCTCCACGCAGTGATATTTTCAAGTTTATTTTTTTAATTGTGTTTCTCGTAATATGTGTTGTAACATATCAGATTACATGTCCACATCTATATCAGTACTGGTGTAATATATTCCTAACTACAACACAGTGATAAACAGTTATTATTTTACGTAAATCTAAATTCGTTCTAACATATGTATTGTGTATTAACAGTGTCTATAATACAGTATTTTATATTAAATATATAACGAGTATGAGAAACAGCGATATTTTTAGTTTCTACGTTAATTTTGTGCACAGAGATTACATCAGTGAAATACGTAGTACCGGTACCAGTGCAGTGCAGTTCAGTGAACACATTTAAAGTTCATTTCCTATTAGAGTTGCAATTTGTTCCCTTTTCTCACGTCCTCTCATTAAAATTTCCCTTTCAGTGGTACATTCCTCTTGCTCTTCATCACTGTCATCTTCATTTAAATCCTGTGTATCGTCTGTAAAGTCATCATCATGTAGATACTTCGCCACATTGTGCAACACAAAGCAACAAACAATGATGGTTGGAACGTTAGAGGCAGCAACTCTGCAGACGTTTTGTAGAATAGGAAACCTCCTTTTAAGTTGACGAAAGCAACGTACTATTATAACTCTTTCTTTCTTTCTTTAAAAGTCTGTTGAAATTTTTGTGACTATTCCGTACAGCATTTCGATATGGTGTCATGAGCCATGGTTCTAAGCCGTACCCTTCGTCACCCAACAGGACAGTGTTCTTAAAACCACTTAACACATCACGCACTGATGAATTTTTTCCATATTCTACAGTCATGAACTGACCCTGGCCAACTAGCTACAACACTCGTAAAACATTCTTTTGCATTGCATGTAGCTTGCACGTTGATACTAGCGAAACCCTTTCTATTAACATACTCATCACCATGCTGTGTTGGTTTAGGGATACGCATATGAGTGCAGTCTATTACACCGATTGCATTCGGAAAATTGAATTTCTGTAATCATTCAGCCTTTGCAGCAGTTATGTCTTGCAATGATGACGGAAACTTGATCCATATGTTAGCTTTTTCCATGATTTTCTTAGATACACTAATAACAGTTTTACTCACAGTTGTCTGACGTATACCCATCTCTTCTGCAATACCTGATTGGAACCCCGGATCAGCCATGTACCGCAGAAAAATCTTCATCTTCATTTCCGATGATAGTGTCCCTCCTCTTCTCTCCTGTGTTTCTTCTAGAAAATGAGATGCAATCCATTGAACATTTTCTTCAGTAAATCTATATAAGCTCTTATAATGCTCACTAGCGGCACACCGACGTAATTTCTAGCACTTTTGACGACGCAAAAAAGATTGGTAATTGAGCCATGTCAGTAAACCACAGAGATGAGTCTGCTACTGACCAGACTTCACTTTTCAGAAGGATGTGCTTCATAATTGAAGGATATGCTTCACTTTATTCTTATGTTTTTTTTTCTAATTTTGAAGCAAAAGGTTGCGCTCGAAGCAAATGCTTCTTCCTGTGTAGCAAGTGCTCTTTTCCTATTACGTCATCAGTAGCAGAAGGTTGTACTCTGCATTTTATTCTTAAACTCTGAAGCACATCCTTCAAAACAGAGGAGGAAAAGGATATGCTCCACTTTATTCTTACGGCCCAATACACGTGTATTATTGAGAAGAACAACAATATATTCCTTACCTACAAATGGCTTTTAAGGAACCTGAAGATTCATTGCCGCCCTCACATAAGCCCGCCATCGGTTCTATCCTGTGCAAGATTAATCCACTCCATATCATCACATCCCATCTCCCTCAAATCCATTTTAATAATTTCCTCCCATCTACGTCTCGGAATCCCCAAAGATCTTTTTTTCCCTCCGGCCTCGTCCTAATTGTAATTAATGTTCACAAAGCACTATGTGCAGAACAAAACTGTCAGTTCTCTGATCACAGTTCGCTTGCCTTGGCTAGTTCTTCTAGCTTACTGTTCAAGTTCACTGCACATCGAACTCAAGGCCTCTGGACGTGTCGCGCTTGACTGAATACTGCCACAGTTACGAACTCACTCAAATTCACTGCCCATCGAACTCAAGATCTCCGGACATGTCGCGCTCGCCTGGATACTGCCACAGTTACGGACTCACCCAAGTTCACTGCTCCTCGAATTCCGGCCTTACTTATGCTCTCGAAGACTGGCTTCCTTGCTCGCTCGAAGACTCGCTTGTAGACTGACTTCCGAATACTGAAGACTAACTCGCGACTGAGTGACTCTCGTCGGCAACTCATGCTGTTATTTATTCATCTCGAACATGTAGAATGTCCTACGTCGCGAAGCTTGTGGACCTCCACGACGCGACCAGAATATTCCAGACGGATGCCACATTGCTCCCTCCTTAAGACTGTATATCCCGGAAAGTCCCTTGGTAAGGCGCTAGACGGTCCAATATTTTGCTCCTCCAACTGCTTTCTTCTAATGGTGACGTCATCCCATTCTGGGCTTGACTGGGCGGCTATTGCTCGGACTGCGTGGGAGCCATCTCGTCCTTCTACTTGATCCTTCATGGTGAGTCTGCTGGCCATGGGTTGGTCTTCCGCGTCCATCAGGAACACTTCTTCCTGAGCAAGACATACTATACGGCGCCGGAGTCCACCGTCGCATCGAATAACCGCATGGCGTCGAGTCCCAGGACGATGTCTTCAGTGATGTTGGCGACGAACATCCACATGTCAAATGTCCTCTTTCCCAAGGTCAAATCCAGGATGTCACAATATATATATATATATATATATATATATATATATATATATATATATATATATATATGCCTATACAGTGTAAATGCATATATATAAACTAACAATTAAATTGAAATTAAAAATATACCTAAGCCACCCACATAAGCTTTTACAAAGGTTTGTCGACCTGGTTGGCAAGTTGGTATAGCGCTGGCCTTCTATGCCCAAGGTTGCGGGTTCGATCCCAGGCCAGGTCGATGGCATTTAAGTGTGCCGGCACATCCGGCGACGCTGATATAAACTCTGCAGTTGCGAGCGTCGTTAAATATAACATAACATTTACAAAGGTTTACAGTCCTTAGGCTATGTCATTTGCATAGTAATTATTACAATATTTTATTAATAGCTTTGCGATATCTCTAAGAAATGCACTCACACAAAACAATTTTTGTTAAAACTGTGGCTTTGCACTATTTCATATTCGCCCCTTCAGTTGATTTTAACTACATTATGTATGTGTTTGCAATACTGTTTAATTTAATGTGCATTCAATTTTATTCATGTTATGATTGAATGAAAAAGCACTGTTGCAGTTATTGACTAATTAGATTATTAATACAAACTATTAAAAATTCCAGTATGTTTTCCAAAATCTTGAATGTTTAAGATGGCAATAATATTTTTATACTATGTACTATTAGGCGTTAAAAGAATTCGCAATAGATTTGGGATCTTCTACTTTATAATCACTGGTTCTAGTGAAAAAAACATTTTCTTTCTTAAAATATCTTTAATAATATGCCGAATAGCTTTAATTGGATTATCTGAATTTTGCACTAAATATTCAAATGTATTCTTTTTGCCTTTTTGTAACTGATAAATTTACACAGTACTTCTTGTAGTAATTAAGAACATGAGGATCATTACATTGCTACTCAATATATAATACATTCTTGTTTTAATACGTGAGATTTTTAAGTCCCTGCGTTATCTACATCTTTTTACTTTTGAATTTTTTCACAACATTGAGTGGAGAACTTTCACTAAAGTGATTCTGAAATGCAGTGAAAAATATATTACATTTACTCCTAATATCAGTAGTACCAGTATTATATACGCTTTCCAAAAATTAATTTTGCATACATAAATGTAAATAATCACTAGATTCAGCATTTACGACCATTTTTTAGTTTTTAAATTAATATTTTGAAACAGTTCAGTAATTGGAAACGTTTAGGATTTGTTTATCATGTTCAGACAAGCCACTGATTATAAGTTCTGTCGAATATGAATTCAGTCTAATTATGTTTACAAACTTTTATCAGAGGTTGTACTACTTCCAGCTTGTGTGGTAGTTGGGAAAATTACTCTACGACTAAGGCTTCCAGTTTCAAGGAGTGAATTTAATTTACTTTTACAGAAACGTACCCAGAGATAATAATCTATTTATTTTTATTTTAGTAGGTTATTTTACGACGCTTTATCAACATCTTAGGTTATTTAGCGTCTGAATGAGATGAAGGTGATAATACCGGTGTAATAGTCCGAGATCCAGCACCGAAAGTTACCCAGCATTTGCTCATATTGGGTTGAGGGAAAACCCCGGGAAAAACTCAACCAGGTAACTTGCCCCGACCGGGAATCGAACCCGGGCCACCTGGTTTCGCAACCAGACGTGCTGACCGTTACTCCACAGGTGTGGACATAATAATCTATGTTTATGTCACTACATATCACAAATTCCATATGAGGTTTCTAAAGTCTTTTCATTACAAATTCAATGTTGGCAATAAATATTAATAAATGATGTAAGAAATACTGTATGAATGATTGTAGTTACAAGTTTGACTTACATTATAAAAAACAGGAAGTTACATTCTTCGACAAGATTCGAACTTTCGATGTTTGGTTTTGTCGTCCAACGCATAAGCACGAACCTAATCAATGCTTATGTTAATAACCTACAATTTAGCTGTAGCAAGTGGTGTAATAAATTGGGATTTGTTTACTTAATGTAATTAGATGTAATTTGATTAGTCTCGCAACAATTGGATTTCCTGTTATATCCTGTTATTTAAATAATTAATTGCGGTTTGATTTATTAATTTTAACCTGCAAGATGCAACTTATGTCAATAATTCTATATCACGTTAAAAAAGCCATTGTCTACACTAAAGTATTATCGTCATCCCTCATTTGTCAAGGTAATCGCGAACCGACGTGATGAGTTATAGCTTTAGTTGAGGCTGGATAAGAGGCCAGATTTGCTGGCCGTTTGGTAGGGTTCCTGGAAGTACAGCCGTTACCAAAACTCAGGGGAGGTCGAAAGTCGCCCTATTCCTGGGCGTCAGCGGATTTCTTCATTGGAAGAGGATGCTTCCTTATTCGAGAGAGTTCGACAGGACCCCTTTCGGACTGCTAACGAAATAAAATCAGAATCTAACTTTCCCGGTTCTTCACAGACTGTGATCAACAGGTTCAGGGGGCGCGGTATTAGGAACCGGAGGGTCGCGCAAATGAATATATTGGGGCAAGCACAAGCTGTCGACCGTCTTGCCTTCTCAACCAATCGAGTACATTTCGATTCAATTTTCTCCGATGAAACAACCATCTCGAGCGATAACAAAGGTCCTGTCCATGTCTATCGTGAGGATGACCTCCGACATGATCAGCGCTATGTGCACCGATGTGAAAGGTTGGGGATGGATGTCTTACGATAGGTCTGGCATTATAGAACGCATCGATGGCCGGTTTAATGCGGGAATTTTCAAGCACATTCTGGAAAATATATTCCTTTCTTCTGCCCGAGAAAGTTTTCCCGAAGGGACATTGCTGTTCCAGCAGGCTGACCATCCCGTGAAGTATGCACTATGGCATTCGAAGTCACCTGATTTAAATGTCATCGAAAATTTATGGGCGGAATTGAAAAAGAGAAAGATAGCCACTTATGCCCACCGACGCCCTCGAAATCGAGATGAATTGTGGGATCAAGTTGTTACCAACTGGAAGGATCTCGCCGGGGATCGAAACTTATTCCACAATCTCGTGACATCCATGCCGGATCGACTTAGAGATGTAATTTGTAGAGGCTGATGGCATGTGGACAAGATATTAAGTTTACAGGTCTCTTTTTGTTTCTTTTTTTTTTTTTTTTGTTTGAGGAAGAATGCTTTTAGCTTCCACGTAAGATTTATTTCTTTAGACGAGGTTCAGGCCACTTGTTAGGCCCACAAGTTGGGCATAAATTATTCTATATTTTTCGACAAATTAGACAGTCGAGGGAATCTGAACAAATAAATGACACCTCAATAAAAAAGTTTTACCTGGGATCGAACACGAGACGTTTCGGTTATACAGTGAAACCTATAGGCTACTGTATGAGCTACCGAGACAAGACCGTGACATTACCAGCAGTCCAGAATTTAGATCCCACAGCATGCATTTGCCTTTCGGTACAGAGAAGCAATGATATATTATGAAATCGTGGCCTTAAGTGGCTGTCTTTTTCGTGATTCTTATTCTAGTCCTTGTCCTTGTGGTCCTTGTAACAATTTTGTTGTATTTGTCATGGTACTTATCGTAGTTCTCTCATATTCCTAATCGTAAACGGTATCGTATTCGTTATTGTAATCCTTGTCCTGGAGCTTTCCGTTGTCCATGTCGGGATCATTATCGTAGTCCTTGTCATTTTTCTCGTGATATTCTTATCGTCATCTTGCTGCTTTTGCTATTGTCCTAATCATGGTCCTTGTTGTCTTTGTCGTGGTTCTAGTCGTGGCCTTGGTGCTTGTCGTAATGCTTCTCAGGGCTCTTGTTTTGTCCATGTCGTAGTCCTGATTGTTGTCCATATGGCGATGCATTTCCTGATCCTTACTGCAGTCGTTGTTATCCTTGTCTTTGTGTTCGTCCGTTTCGTGGTCCTATAATGGTCATTTTTTCTTTGTAGTAATACTTATCGTGGTCATTATTGTTGTCCAAGCCATTGTGACTTATTGCGATCATTGTCGTGGTGCATGTCGTAGTCCATACCATGATAATCATCGTGGTCCACGTTATGATATTTATCGTGGTCTTTGTCCTTATCGAGGTCCATGATGTCTTTGCCATGGTTTTTATCGTGGTCATTGCTATCTCTTTTGTGGTTATTCTCTGTTTTGTTGGGGTCCTTATCACAATGCTTGTTTCCATTGTAATGACCTTTTTCGATCTTGTTTTTGTCATGGTCCCTATTGTGGCCTTGGTCCTTACCGAGGTTCATGTCGTGATTCTTTACAGTTGTCCTTGTCTTTGTCCATGTCGCGTCATTATATTGGTCCTAGTTGTCTTTAGCATTGTCCTTAGGGTGAAAATTGTTGCTTTTGTCATGTTTTTTATCGTTAACATTGTTGTTTTCGTCGTCGTCCTAGTTTTCATTGTAATGGCCCTTATTGTTCTTTCTGTCTTTGTCATGGTTCTTATCGTGGTCCATGTCGCAATTCTTATCGTGGTTCTTGCCTTCGTCCATGTGACGCTTCTTGCATTGGTCCTTGTTGTCTCTGGCATAGTCCTCATCGTGAGCCTCATTCTCTTTGTCATGTTTTTTGTAGTGATAATTTTTGTCTTTGTCGTGGTCTTTGTTGTCATTGCAATAGCCCTTATATTTCTCCCTGTTTTTGTAATGGTCTTGATCTTTATCGTAGTCCTTGTCATGATCCTATCTTAGTCAGTGTCGCGGTCCTTAAAATGGTTCACGTTATGGTTCCTATCATCCTGAACCTTGTGCTGCGTGTCGTGGACTATGTCGTAATCCATATTGTAGTCCTCGTCTTTATCCTCCTCGTGATTCTTATAGTGGTCCGTATTCTCCTTCGCATAGTCTTTATCGCTGTCTTGGTCTTTATGAACCTTATCGTAGTGTTTGTCATGATCTTTATTGTGATCCTTGTCATAATGTTAGTCGTGGCCCATGTTGAGATTATTATCGTAGTCCTTTTCTTCCTTTTGTTGCCATGGACCTTAATATTATCCTTGTCTTTGAAGCAGTCCTTATGGTGATTATTTCGTGGTCCATGTCATGGTCCTTATTGTGATCGTTGCCGTAGATCCTATAAGGCACACGTACCAAATAACGCAACCTTAACACTTAAATCACTGTTGCTCTGGTAAGTTATGTACAAAAACAAAAATTATGACAAAGGAACATTCATCAGTTATCTTTATAAAATAGCACAATGAAAATGGTGATATAATATACAGAAAAAGAATTACAACTCAAATAGGAAAATTTTTGTATACTGGGGTTATTAAGATTAACTTGTCCAGTTAACGCCACCTATTTTCTATTAACGTATACACTTATAATTATTAATGCATTATTTTTCCTAAGCAACACAAATTCAACTAAGCAACTATATTCGAGTTTCTGTTAAAAAGGTACAAAATCACTAATTAAATATTCTTGATCTGAAGCTGAAACACCAGATGTTTAACTCCTTAATTTAAAAAAAGAGAGAGAGACAACGAAACACAATAGAAAGTTATATACACAAAAGCATTAACCTTAGTTAAATACGAATGTTTTACAAAAAGTAAAACAAAAAAATAAGAGTTTGATAAGCAATTGAAGCAACATAATCACTGTGCATATTCTAGACATTTGTAAGTTGAAAGGTTGGTGTTTTTCCTTATGCTTCCACACTTACCATGTAAATACCTTATACAAAATGAATATAAAATGAATGAAAGTACTATTGAAACGGAGGACTATCGTTAAACAAATGATTATCGTAATAATATAACTTAAAATATTATATGTATACATTTAACGCCACGTGGCGTTAAAGTGCTACTGAGTACTTAATAACATTACACGCTTGTTTCTCTAACATTTTCAAATTTTACAGATAGGAAATATTTTCTCTGCATAAAAGAATGTCTAAGGATCACGAAAATATATGTGGTGTAGTATAGTTATTATTTGCTCAACACACAAAATAAAATATTGCCTCTTATCTTGATATAACAACAGCCTTTCACTATCAACACACGACAGCAAAATGCTGGAATACCATGTCACTCCTAAATGTCAGCGGACTGCTAGTAAGTCATTTCATCACTACATACCAAGCGAATGCATGCTACAGTATTGCACTACCTAAAGCATGTATCATTAAGAAAAATTAATAGGGTGGCGTTAAAGATATACATGGCGTTATTTGCCTCAGGCACCTTAATGACTCTTGTTTTTTTTGCCACGGTGCTTATCGTGATCACTATTGTCTTTGTAATGTTTCTTATCGTAATCCTTGTCTTTGTTGTGGTCCTTATCATGGTCCATATTATGTTATTTGTTGTCTTCGTTATGATACTTAACATGGTCTTGGTCCTCATCATGGTTCATGTCGTGATCCTTATCATAAACCTTGTTCTTATCGTGGTCTATTTCGTAATTATTATCGTGGCCTTTGTCTTTATCCATATCGCGTTTCTTATATTGGTTCTTGTTTTCCTTGTCATGGTCCTTATCGTGATCCTTATTATTTCTGTCGTAGTACTTGTTGTCTTCAACATGTCTCTTATCGTGATCTTTGTCGTCTTTATTGTGGTCATTGTTGACATTGTAATAGTCGTTATCGTTCTCCTTACTGCTTTTGTCGTGATCCTTATTAGGTATTTATTGTCTTGTCATTGTCCTTATCTTGGTAAATTTCAAAGTTCTTATCGTGGTCCATGTCGTGATAATTTCCTAATACTTGTCGTGGTCGTGTTTCTTGTCGTAGTATATTATCATGGTCCTGATTTTGGTCCTTATCGTGGTCCTTTTCGTCTTTCTAATACTTCTTTTCGTGGTCCTGGTCCTTTTAATCCTTATGCTGGTCTATGTCGTGACATAATCCTTGTTGTGGTGTTTGTCGTGTTTCTTGTATGTTACCATGGTCCTGATCTTTGTCCTTGTTGTCTTTGTCGTGGTCCTTACAATGTTCCTTGCTGTCTTTGCCGTATGTCTACATTTGTCATTTCAAAATTAATATTGTTTTTTTTTTCACTTTGGCGAATGATTTTCGTGTATATTTCAATCTATCATTAAAGGTAAACGATCAATGTCTAAAAGAGACGTACACCAGAAATAGACACACAATTGAAAACATTTTGCATTTTGAGTAGGATGAATATAGACCTACGCATGCACGACCAGATGTGTTCCTGGCTACGTCGATATCGATTGAACCGCGCTGTAGAACTTTAACTTCCGACGACCAAGAGTCGTCTCATTCCTTTTGGGGGAACTATACATGATTTATTATAAATTATGAATAAAGTGACATCTACTTCCTAATTACAAATTGTTTCCAATGAAGCCAATAATTGTCTTGTCGTGAGTACAACTCATCCTGCTCAAGTCTTCCGTGGTTTTCCTTCGGTAATAAGACAAATGTCGGGATGAGACCTAAAAGGAATGGGCCACGGACCTCCTCCTCCTTCCTCTACACTCTTCTCTTCTACTATTCCCATTTGCTTGGCAATTATGCCAGGCTCTTTCTACTCTCCACCAAGAAATTAATGTCAATATTTTAATAAAATGTAAAATTTTATACAGGGGAAATGAATTTACTGTAAATTTACAGAGATAACGGATTCACAGCTGAGTACCTTGATTATTTATTTACTTTTTCGTTAGTTATTTAACGACGCTCTATCAACTACTAGGTTATTTAGCGTCGATGAGATTGTTGGTAGTGAGATGGTATTTGGCGAGATGAGGCCCAGGATTTGCCATAGAGTACCTGTCATTCACATTACGGTTGGGGAAAACCTCGGAGAAAACCCAGCCAGATAATCAGCCCAAGCGTTGATCGAACCCGCGCCCGAGCGCAAATTCAGACCGGCAGGCAAGCGCCTTAACTGACTGGGCCACGCCGGTGGCTTACCTTGTTCAAATGGAGTGCATTGGAATAATAAAATTAATAAGGAGTCATGAGATAAATACTCTGGTAGCCATTAAGATTTCACTTTGATTCAATGTTCCCGTTAAAAAAGGTCTCAGTACCAGTAGTCCTTGGTACACACAGCAGATCTCTCCGCTCTCGCGTACCACGCCACTAAAAATGTTCTCCGAGGTAGTGGACGAAACAATTGGTTGTATTAACGATAGACTATGGCCCTCTAGCCCAGAAAATATCAATCCTAGAGATTAAAATTGTGTTTGAGAATAAGGTTCTTGGGAAAATATTTGTAACTAAGAGCGATAAAGTTACAGAAGAATGAAGAAAGTTACACAACGCAGAACTACACGCCTTGTATTCTTCATCTGATATAATTAAAAACATTAAATGCAGACGTTTGAGATAGGCTGGGCATGTAGCACGCATGGGCGAATCCAGAAATGCATATAGAGTGTTAGTTTGGAGGCCAGAGGGAGAAATACCTTTGGGGAGACCGAGACGTAGATGAGAGGATAATATTAAACGGATTTGAGGGAGTTGGGATATGATAATAGAGACTGGATTAATCTTGCTCAGGATAGGGACCGATGGTGGGTTATGTGAGGGCGACAATGAATTTCCGGGTCCATTTAAAAACCATAAGTAAGTAACATTATTTAAGCTTTTCCGCTTACAATTTAACCCTGTTTAATTAGTAGCGAGCCTCAACTTTTCATTACGTTTTGAACTCTTCCAGTTTTTTTCCTTGCTACACATCACACACGGAAAAATTTTAGATTTCAGACATTCTGAATTAATGCAAAAAAGAGTAATATAGACACACAATAATATACTGTTAAGAATACATGCTGTCAACAATATAACACATGATTTTCATATTTTTACTAAAGCAGTGTTATCTAGAGAGCAACATTAATTAATTACACTGTCAATTAAACAGAAATAAAATCGTACTTTCTTTTGCTGTTTGATATGAACATTCCCCCTTTTCCACTTATGCAGTAAAATTTCAAATCTGTATACCGCAGCGTCCATGCACCTTTTATTTCATGCTTAATAGTGTGAGATCCACACCTGTGGAGTAACGTCTAGCCGTGAAACCAGTTGGCCCGGGTTCGATTCCTGGTTGAGGTTTTTCCGAGGTTTTCCCTCAACCCAAAATGAGCAAATGCTGGGTAACTTTCGGTGCTGGATCCCGGACTCATTTCACCGGAATTATCACCTTCTCATTCAGACGCTAAATAACCTAAGATGTTGATAAAGCGTCGTAAAATAACCTACTAAAATAAACAAATTAATAGTGTGAGACCTTTTATTCATAAACTTCCAATTTTTACCACTACCTCAATTTTCACAAAAAATGACATTCCCCCTTTTCTTCCTGTGGTCTTAGAAATGTTGAACATGATGGAATTATAAGAGATTCACACGGAAAGCCCAACAAAGTATTAGTATTCATAGTATTTTGGGCTTCCGCTAAATTATATGGTCTTAACATTAAAAAAAAATTATCGAGTTCTATGAAACTTGTAGGGGGAATTGCATTGATAATGCTAATCGTGTAGTTACATTTAATCCTTTCATTATTTCACTTACAATAAATTTGACACAGATTTCGTAATAAGAAATATTTTATGATATAATTTAATATCTGTTACAATGGAGGATAAACTCTCATTCTGATTTTGTGATCGAGAGGCCATGTTAAATGCAACTGTTGTTGCAAAGATGCCGGAAGTGTATGATTTAATATATATGTATGAAATGCATCCACATTTGAACTATGTAAAATAACTAATAAACTCGTACCATCAATTTATCTATAGTATATAGGCTAAGAATTTGATATGTATTCATGGGCGACAAATTCCAAAGCTGAACCTCTGTAATAATTTCCATCAATATCTCTAAAAGATCCAGAATGTTACGAAACGTATCACCAGAAAAAAGTCTTGTTGACAAATAATCGATGCAAAGGGCTATTGATCGATTTATATTGTAATCCATCACCAGAAACTTTACTGTTTACAACATTAATAGGGAACTACAAAGTAGATGGAGGAATCACCTGCAATAATCTCCATGCTGAAACGAATACTGAACTGACCACTTTTCCAGCAGAATATCTGAAACAAAGGAAAGATCTTGTTTGTGTCAGAGACAGAACAAGATTGTTCAACCACAGGCCAATTTGTGTTAAGAATTACTAACATATTTTGTTCAGTCGCTAAATAATTTTCTGAAATTGAACCTGAGTATAGTAATAGTTGTAAATAAAATCTAATATTATAGTGACCAATGCGTGCTTTGATATAATAGATTTCTTTTAATGATAATTTTTCATTATTTTGATTAATTTTGTTACCCTTAATAATAATTAAGTTATGTTATTAACAAAAGGATCATTTTTAAACATGGATGGTGTATATATACATTATCGAAAAACATTTAATTTTTCTTTTGGGATGTATAATAATGTTTTTCCATAATCTTGAACAATTATTGTTCCACTGAATATGTATTGAAGTCCGGTGGTAACGAATCAAATGGGATTCCTAAAAAAAAGTTTCCCATATAAGCTCTTCTTTTCGCAATACCCGTAAAGTTGCAAGTGGCATATTGAGAAGTATAGAAATTACAGAATAAAAAAAATTAAGATTTGAAAAAAAAAATAGAAAAGTATATTGCGAATAAATATTAAACAATTTAACCACGCTCTGCTACCATTGAAGCGTCCATAACTATATTACTGGTAGATTAAAACCTCCATTGAATTGTTAGACTCCAGGATATGCAGTTTATTTCAAATTTATTTTCAACTCAACATTTACTGAAGTTTATACAAGTTAAATATCCAACATTATTTTGAGTAACATGAAAACTCACACTCAGCATTTGTTTTCTAAACAATAACATCATGATCAAAATCCAATCAATTAACATTATTCATCTCTTATACCTGGGTATAATTAACTCTCAATCTTCACCACTCTGTCAGAATAATCACAAATTTTAAGTAACTATTACAGCGTGCAGCTGTCCGATGTGAATTCGTTTTAACCCGCAAGATTTTTAGAACCACGACAAATTTCCCAAAAAGAAATATTAATTTACAATGTAATAATTTTACCAAACCCCAGTGCACGCCGAAGAACTCGCCGGGCTATAGTCTAACAAGTTTCAGAAAAACCCAAAGAACAGTTACCCAATTTAGCTTTTCGTAACTGGTTAAGATATGAGGTTCCCGAGCAAAGTCTTTCAGGTACCAGCTGATGCCTCGAGCTCTAGCCAACTGGCCACATACCCTGCCCGTTTCATCGAGCTGGCGACCAAAAGGACTATCGGCGCATGCGTGCAGAAACGAGAAAACAGGTCAAAATTTTCCACATCGGAATCCTTTTTTTCTGAACGCACACGCTGTAAGATTATAAAGAAATACCACTCCTACATATCATTACACCCTGCCGGGTTACAAAGAAAAACCATTCATAAACATATCTTAAGAATGTTTTGAGGTTATTACTTACAACATTTATGTTTCACAAATATTAAATACTTGTACTATTAGTATTCCATCTTTACATCCTGGTTTTCTGTTCCGTTACTAGTGTTGGCATCTGTAGGACGAAGGAAACCTCACCTTGCCAAAAACTTAGAAAACAGTGAAATGAAGAGGCAATGCAGGAAGCAATAAATCAAGTTCGAAAAAGACGTGAGAGATAATTTATCTGGATTCAGTATTACTGAATGAAAAGCACCTACTAATGAAGAGAATGAATGATTGTTCTGTGCGTTTCTTAGTAGTGGTCATTTTGATTTTGCATATTTTTAATAATCTTATAACTTGTTAATAATGTTCTATATTTGCACATTCATTGTTATGAAGGAAAAATGTTGTATTTTGAAAAAATAATTTTTTCAAACACTTTATATAACATCTTACGAACTTTTAAGACCGGTGTACCCTTCACAGGGCATTCCACGATAAACAGGACGATACTTTACGATCAGTATTCGCAACATGTAGGTTTCAAAACGAAAAAAACAAAATGGTATTCCATAGTTATAACACTTCCTCTACTACCACAAACAAAATTGTGGTTAAAAACCCTTGTCAAAATCTTAAAATGTGAACCACTAATTTCCAGTTTCACCTTTCATACGTGGATGAGGGTAATGCATTTGAAAGTGTGGTAAAATCATTAGAAATCCTTCCCTGGCAAGGAGACAATTTTGCGAGACCAACGTCATGGAGTACGGTACTTCAATCCACGCCGCCCTGATAGATTGTTGCTGAAAAAATTTGTCTGCCATTTCTTACCCGTATTGAATTTTGAAGCTGAATCATATCTATAGTTGTAGGCGTCACTAAATAAATTACTGCTCTTAACACTATCGAATTTTCTTCAGCCTGCAAGGAATTACGTATTTTTCACGTAAATATGGATATTTATAAATCTCGTTATTTGAAAAATATTGGCTTAATTATGTTCTAATTTTGATCATATTTTCAAGGGTTTCTTACTACAAGTGTGGTTACAATTTACGCCTGGATTTTTCCCATTTTTATTTGTAATATTTGACGGACGTGGCGTAACGTCAGCTTTCTACAGCGTTTGTTTTGCCTATCGGGGATTCAAGTTCAAATTCCTGTAATGTGAAAGTGAGGAGCAAAGATGTTCACGTTGTAAGTTCCCTTAAAGTGGTCCATTTCGCCGTCTTCATCACCACGATTTTACTTTCATTATCACATATAAAAATTCACTACACTTCGCACTACAGCTTCATGGAGAGTATTCATAAACTTGGTAATGTTGCAATAACCGTACTGTGTAGAAACACCGTGGACTCCTGTAATATAGGACCAGCATTACACTTTCTATTGAATGAGTGTTCAAGAGTTCTCAATGTACAAAGTTTGAATGCAATATATTTTGCTGAAACAATACACCGATTTCGTAATTTTCCAGTAAAATATACAAATCCAGTATCTCTGATAAAACTGCATGACTGTCTGAATAAAGGAATTTTTCCACAAACGTTACTTGTCGATTATTCTTTATATTGAGTCATATGAAGTATTTTATAGGATATTGATGGAGAAGTAGTACAATAATTTTAGCAAGAAAGAATTTTCAGTTATTTTAACGGTAGACAATCGTGTTAATAGGCCTGTTGTCTATAATACGGTTGCGTGAGAAAAGTACATTTGACATAGTGCGAAAATTATTTTTTTACAATTGCTTTCAACTATTTGTGTCGATTTCCATTGCTTCTCAATAGATGTCACACGGGAACAATCGCAATTGATTGATAGAACGGTTTAAACAACGGAAGGCCTACTTTCAAAATTACTGTTTTTCATAAAGGGAAGTACACACATTAAATAAATTGCTTCGACTAATTCAAATGTATGAGACAAAAAGTAATTACATGTATTTAGAAAAAGTTGAGTCACCCGGATTTGAAAGTGGGCCTCTTGATCCCCAGCCGAATTATCTGTAACTGAGCTATACTACTGTCTGCGTTTAATTTTTTACTATTAAAATGATCTGGATACAGCAGTAAACAAATCAGGGGAATTGTTTATATAACAGAATGGACGAACGGCTGTCCAGAAAAGAATATATATATATATATATATATATATATATATATATATATATATATATATATATATATACACACACACACACACACACACACACACACACGTTGAAAGTGGTTTTATTTTCCTCGAAGAACTGTTACACCCGACCACCGGTCTCGTTTCGCTAACATTTTTACTAAAAAAAAAGTAGCAGATTGACGAATAAGAACACTTAGGTGCTCATACTAACTCAAAACTTAGGAAATTAAATATGGTATAACAATATGTATAACAATTGAATAGTATTTACTTATATGCTTCCAGCTGACGAACCGCGTGTCACGTGATCGAGTGGGCGTTCTCTGGGATGGCAACTCGATTACTTTCTGCAAATACGCGGCCTATTTCTAACCAGGATTCTGTTAATTTTATCACATCCATTTAACGTGTTCTCTTTATGAATACTTCTAAATAAATGAATTTATTTTTATTATTATTATTATTATTATTATTATCATTATTATTATTATTATTATTATTATTATTATTATTATTACACATAGTTCCTACGCTCAGAATGTTTACACAAAGGCAACAAGTTTATATTGTAGCCACCATCATTGGACACTTTCATACCATAGTTTTCAACACTACTGAATAAACTCCTCGTATTTCTAGAGAGGCCCGACTTCAGAAAAAAAAAAACATTTTCATGAAAGGCAAAAATGCAGTTTTCCCCCAAAATCGAATGTAACTCTCTGTTTGAAAGTTGTGTTAGAAGAAGGAAACACGGACACTTTCTTACAGAGTTCACTTTATTAAAACTTACCACATTGAATAATACGTTCGGGTACATCAGTATACATCAATTTGCAGCCACCAGGACTGTGATAGCGGCGATACATCGAGGTTCGTGACGAGGTTATTGAGAGTTTCATTGTAGTTTAGCTAAGTGACAGGCCGAGATATGTGACAAATTGCCCCGAGGTCTGTGACATACATCGCTGAGGTCTCTGACACATAGCCTAGAGTTCTGTGACACACAGTCCTGCGATGATCCAGTGATTCCATACGTCATAGATGGCTAATCTGAAGTCCAAACCCGATTCAGTTATGCGGCCACCCGTCATGCAGCATAGAGGAGAGGTTAATGCGACGATGAAGAACACGTATTTCAATTTATTACAAACGCAGGCTTCTCCAGTAACGTATATTTATAAGTAGGTTTACAGATAGTACGCTACAGTAGGCCTACTTAGTAAACTTGTCAAATCTTAATGACAATTAACAGGACCTGAAACAATTGTTTGATAATACTAACAATGAAACGTAACCTTTCTCTATCATACGGACATACAAACAACAAAATTAACTTAAAATTAATTATCATTCTTCAACTGACAAACTAGTGCGTGAAACTCAGGTGTTATATCTGTTATTGTCAGTCGCAATTGATGAGAAAGATAACTATAATTTACTCGAGACCTGCATTTAGATTTTATTGTTTTCATAACCGTAAAAAGTTGCTCACACTCATATATGTTGTACCGAATATGACTTCAATGGTAAATCCAAAGGAAGGACGACATGGCTATTCATTTTTACTAAATTGTTTGAAAACATATTTTACGTTGTCACCATATTAAAGACAAAAATGCACTTCTTCCAACTGTGTAAAAAATTCCTCTTTCTTGAGGTAGGCCTGTACTGTTTAAGGAACGACATTGTAAAGCGCAACCTAGGCCTACACCAAGAGTGAACAAGTAGCCTACTGACTGTTCAGACGTCAACATAAAGCGAGCGAGTTCGGGTGCGCTGTTGAAGTATATTACCCGACCATTCTGTTTGTGGAACGGCAGTCGTTTGTACTACACAGAGCGCCGCTGTTACGTCACCTGTGCAGTACGGTCGTTCTCTTATTCTAGTGATAGACCATGTCTTTCTCTCTCGCACAGAGTAACAGCATAAGAGACCTATGCTGCTGTTTACTTTCCACATATAAAATGTCACCTATTGTAAGTGCAGTGTGCATTTAAACACATTCACAAATGAGAGTAATTCACGGTTTGAGCACCTATGCCATGCGTGATACGAAGTAGTATACCCTAGCTTAAATTTCATCACCCTTATCACCTTCAAATTAATGAGATTCATTACTGTATATTGCTCGTTTTGACTGTACACTATTTTTGTCAACCTATTTAGCGATGTTACGCAATACACTGTGACAATTTAATGAAGTGCCCAGAGGAGATAACACTCGATATATCGTAGTCCAGTGAATATTATCACTTTATGTGACTGAATCTAGAGATCATCAGCATGATCTCTAGTGCAATAATCCAACTCCTTTTCCACATGGCCGATATACTTTTTCCAAGAGTCACTATCACTTTCACCAGTACACATACGAAGAGTTTCACATACGTTGCGTTCAAGGATAGGATTATGTTTCTTTTTCTGGTATGTTTTTATTTTAATTGGGACCAAATGAGCTCAATCGCGTTAAAGACGCAATGATAGGGCGGAAATCGTAAAACTTGATGCCCATAAGTAATAGCCGGTTCATCAATAACAAATTTCTTCTCTAAAGTGTATTGAGCTTTTCAATTTTCTGGACCAAAACTTCTTTAACACGAACTAGATATATTATTCAATGTTGTGGTCATGCATAAAATTTAGAACTTCCTGTTTTCCAAAAGATATGTTTGAAAATTTGAATTTCTACCTAGAATGATAACTGGCATTGTGTAGGACATTAACATATTTTCTGTCTTGTGGAAAATTCTTCAGAAGACGATTCTCGAAACAGTTTTCAAATACATTACCTGCCATATTGTCGTGACTATCTGCTTTTGCATTACCAATATTTTTGTAGAAGGAAAAATACAATTTGGTACCCTTTCTTCTTGACTTCCAGCATGCAGAATCACAATTACCTTACCCCTAGATGAAGTAACTTTTAGAATACTTCCGCAAGTACCATCATTCCAAACTTTTCACACCACGGCATGGGTATCAAATTACGTTTCACCTAGGTAAATAACTATATTCCCACAAGATCTGAAATAAATAATTCGTCTTAAGAATTCGTAACGCCATGTCACAATTCTTGGAGATTGCTTTATTACTCTCCTCTGAATGAGGAACCGATATCTGAAGCCAAGTTTTCGAATGTGCTCTCGAAGCGTTCTTTGTTATAATGAAAATCAAATTGTTTGCTGAAATGAGCCAGATGGTCCTTCAAAGTTGGGGGTGTCCCTCTTGAATAAAGCGCAAAAATTTCACTGCGAATTACGTCACCAGTAAAATTGTCTACCTTTTCAAATTTTTTCCTCTTGTTTTTTGGTTTCACTGGAGTTCAAACACCACGTTTAATTATTTTACTGACCGTCTGCATCGATAAGCCTAGTATTCTATCTGTTTCCTGTATTGGACTTTTCCTAATTTGTTTCCAACTAAATAATTACATGCCTTGTTACTACATATAAATCCACTAGTGGACTGAACAGGACGGTAGAAAACTTGTGCATGAGCTTGATTTTCTATGTCTCCATTTGGAGTATTTTTCCAGGACCTCCACATAATGCAGAGAAAAATAAATCACGACTATTGACTATTAACTATTAACCGCGATCCCTATTACAATTGTATGATACAATATTTCGCAACTACACGTAATCCAGGAAGCGTGTTGACTCAGCTGCACATATGATACATTTCAGTTGTTGTGTACCTCAATTTTCGATGCCCGTGCGTCCTACTTTAAATGGTTCAAACCTACCCGCGCGAACGACAGGCTCTGTTTTCTCTCTCTAAGGAAGCAGGTTGGCTCGCTTTTCCCTCTTATGAGGGAGAAAGCAAAGATCACGCGGCGACGAGTAACGTTGGCAGTAGAAATACCCCCAGGCACTGTGACGTGAACCCACGCTAGCACCCCAAACAAAGAAGAGCTTAGTGACGTCAGCTCCGAGAGGGGTATATAAGAAGGCCCAGCGGCCGATAGCGGGACTCCCTAACAATATCTATTTTTGTTGATCGATGGAAGTATCATAGAGCCAATTGGCTATACTTAGGAAGGTCTATGTTGGCAGAGCTACCTGATGTCTTGGGAAGGGTCAGGGAGGGTGAGTTGAACTAATCCTGGGACACAGACACTTGTATAACAGTATTTCCTCCTTCTTTCCTCCCTCTCCCTCACCAAACCAGTCCATCTGGAGACGTTGTCAGTGGTGGATGTTAATACAACTGTGTGTTAGCAACATTTTTTCAGTGTAGTTTGAGAAGGTGCCTATAATCATTTTATAATTAAAATGTTAGAAGTATTGTGCTTTATATTAGGCCTACTTGTCCTAGTGTTTGTGATTCTTGGTGTAGGAACAAGAGGAAAGCCACTACAGTCTGACGCCAGGGAAATAGTGTACAATGTACATAAGTTTTTCGTAGAGGAGTACGATGCCTTGAAAGTCGGAAATCCTACAATAAGCGTAGTCGAAGTAGCAAAGCGAACTGCTGTTGCGTGTGGAGTATCTGAACGCACTGTTTACCGTATCCTAAATGAAAAGAGAGAAGCAGATGAATCAGGAAGAAAAGTTTCAACTCCGGGCAAAAAGCGGCCGCAAAGAACTGCCACGAAAACCAATATAGACTCATTCACTGCTGCCGCCATCAAGAGGCAGATTTACTCCCTGTATAAGGCTGATTTCATTCCGAGTGTGGAAGATATTCGTGATGCTCTCGATAAGTCTGGCTTATTTTCTGGCAGTAAATGGTCGGTCCGAGAATTATTAAAAAAACTTAATTTCCGTTACGCTAAGAATAACTTCGGACGGAAGGTTCTGCTAGAGAAACCCGACATAATTGCTAAGCGATTCCATTTCCTAAGGAGGATGCGCGACTTAAGAATAACCGGCCGCCCTATCGTTTACCTAGACGAAACTTGGATAAACATCAATCACACGAAGAGCAAAATTTGGGTTTGTGACGATGGTGACATTCCTCTGAACGTGCCCTTAGGAAAAGGAGGACGATTTATTATTGTGCATGCTGGATCTTTCTCTGGATTTATACCAGGAGCCTATCACAGTTTTAAGTCTAAATCTACCAACGATCCCCATGAGGAAATGAACGCCGTTAATTTCAAACATTGGTTCGAAAACAAACTCCTTCCGAACATTCCACAAAACAGCATTATAGTAATGGATAACGCCTCTTACCATTCTGTTAAATAAAGCTCCCACTTCTGCATCTTCTAAATCAGACATGCAGTCTTGGTTACGTCAGAACAACATAGAGTACGACCCAAAGGCGACAAAAATCGTACTGTACGACATAATAAAATTGAAAAAGGAGAAAATGGTAAGGTACGAACTGGATACATTAGCTCAAAGTGAACCACACCGGCATACCGTAGTACGACTGCCACCGTACCACTGCAAATTTAGTGCCATTGAGTTCATCTGGGCTCAAGTGAAAAATGATATCGCTAAACACAATGTATCTTTCAAATCCAGTGAAGTTATAAAATTATTTGAAGATGCGTTGTCCAAGGTTACGCCAGAGAATTGGAAAAATGCGTGTTAACATGTTAAAAAGGAAGAGGATTTTTATTGGGAAAGGGATGGAATGATTGACAAGGCGGTGGATCGTTTCGTAATAAGTTTGGACTCTGATAGTGACGACGATGACGGTGACGACAACATGGAAGTAGAAGTAGAATAATCCGCCACTGCACATACAAACAGTTTCATGGAGGGTGTCTGTCTCTTGTCACCATCCCCCCCGCAGAGTTCCGGTCAGCCACTGAGTGAGTGAGAGGTAAGAAATATATCTTTCTCTGTCTAAATTTCTCTGCCAACTAAAGAATTCTATACTATAGTATATATCCATCGATTCATAGAGTCATTCAACCTAAGAGCCAACTGGCTAGTCTCTGATATTGAGACAACTCATCCTGCCTAAGGTTTTTCCGTGGTTTTCCTAAGGCGCTAAGACAAATGTCGGGATGAGCCCTAAAAGAAATGGGCCACGGACCTGCACTCATATCCCCATTAATCTCCCTAATTACTTTAAATTAATTAACTGATTACATCTCTCCCCCTCTTCGTAATTGAGCCATCATATAGCCAAATGGCTTGTCTCAAAATTGAGACGATCAACAAGGCTCATGATAACAATCACCTCCTACATAATAGCCAAATTGGCTAGTCTCCTATACATGAGACAACTCATCTCGCCTAAGGTATTCCGTGGTTTTCCTCAGGCGTAAGACAAATGTCGGGATGAGCCCTATAAGAAATGGGCCACGAACCTATATGCCCATCCCAATATATATTCCACCTTTATTATAAATGATGTATGCCCTAGTTCAGATAATATTAATAGTCTATTAAATATACGAGGTCACTCAATAAGTCGCAAATTGAAAGGACAGGGACCTCTCAAATTGCAGATTAGATTTCACGGCGCTTCTTCCGACGGCCTTCAACTGCTTTGTCATTGAACAACAGATGACGGCGTCTTGCCATCCTAACGGCAAACACCAGCCAAATCCTCCTCTCCCCGTTCCGTGATCAATTGATCAATCTCAGCCCCCCTCGCGTATGTGGTACCTAAGAGGTTACGTCCAATTTCGGCTTCCGCTTCAAAATTTTCTAGAGCTCCTTCAGAGGAGCAGCGTAACCCGGAGTGAGACTAGTGGCCAACAGGCTTGGAGCTCACATATTTAGTTTTGTACAGCCCCCAACCCCTTGCAAGGACGCGTTTTGCGTACCTTTTAAATCTTCCTCCCAGTTCTCCTTCGATTTTTCGATTTTTCGATTTCGATAGCGGGAAGTACCCAGACGGAGTAGTCAGTAGCGTGTTGGCTTGCTATCCCAGGGGCCCATGTTCGGTTCTCGGCGGTAACCTTTAACCCGGAGTGAGACTAGTGGCCAACAGGCTTGGAGCTCACATATTTAGTTTTGTACAGCCCCCAACCCCTTGCAAGGACGCGTTTTGCGTACCTTTTAAATTTTCCTCCCAATTCTCCTTCGATTTCTCGATTTTTCGATAGCGGGAGACTGGTCAGACGGGGGTTAGCTAGCAGCTGCCCTCGTCCAGTGCTCACTCCTCTCGCTTAGGCGCAGAGACTTGCCTTTTGCTCGGACGTGTCTACACACGGCCACCACCCCAGGAACAGGGAGCCAGCCGCGCCCCTGTCTCCTGTATTCTTTCCTACACCAGTCGAATCTTCACTTCTTACGTACTTATTTTCTTCTCGTCTCGCCACAGGCCTCATCAGCACCTCCAACCCACACACTTCTCTCCCCTGATCACCCTTATCTCTCACCACCCTGACTTCGACTCCCCGCTTGTTCAATTAAACACAACCATCTCCTCAGACTCCCACCCTCTAGTGTCGGTAAGTCGCATAGTACGCTGTGTTGATCCTCCGAACGCTAGAGACCACCAACCCCTCCCTAGTGTCGGTAAGTCGCATAGTACTCTGTGTTGATCCTCCGAACGCTAGAGGCCACCATTCCTCCCCCTCTTGGAGTCGGTAAGTCGCATAGTGCGCTGTGTTGATCCTCCGAATCCAAAGGGGTGTGTTCTCGAACGTCGATAAGTCGCACAGTACGCTGTGTTTGATCCTTCGACCTAGAGAATCAACCATCATCCCGATTCCATCTCTCTCGTTATCCTGCCCAACCCACAACACACATGAAAGCAAGCCCATTTCCCCAGGCACTCCCGTTACCCCTACCTCCCTCTCATTCAAGTCGTACTTTACTATCACCCATCATAACCCTCCTCGCATCGAAGCCTCAGGACGAATTTCTAAACTATCAATTTCTATCACGACTCTCCCGTTACCCCTACCACAGGACTAGGAGGGAACCACAGTTATACTTTCTTTGTTAGCTATTTCTGTAATAAACAAATGTTACTTTAAAACAGTCTTTCCTTTAAACTTCACCACAGTTTCGCATCACCCCACCTACAAACCACAGCCATCTTGTCACGTCACTCCCGTTTCCCCTCCCCACATCGACAACACGTCGGAGAAGAACGACCACGGAGACCGGCGTATGACACAGTGGTTGCAGTTTGTAAAACACGATTAAAATTGATTCTGTCAACCTCTACTCCGCGTGTTCTGTTAGAATAGCAAAAAAGATACGCGCTTCCAGTGTTGAAATCTCAGCTCTCCTTTCCAACTTACAGTCTTTAATTAACATTTGGCTTCAAGGTGGTGTTACCTTTGATTTTAGTTGCTAATATGGAATTCGAACAATCTGTAAGTATAGTTCAATGTACAGTATTTATTCACCCATAGTGTTCTGCACAAGGGCAGGTCTTTCACTGCAAACCAAGATTTCTCCAATATTTCCTATTTACTGCCTTCCTATTTGTCTCCTCATATGATCCATATAATTATCTTAATGTGTCAATCATCTGGTGTCTTCTTCTGCTATGAACTCTTCTACCGTTCTCCATTCATTCCAGTGCATCCTTCAGTAGACAGTTCCTTCTCAGTCAGTGACCCAACCAATTTCACTTTCTCTTATTGATCAGCTTCAGCATAATTATTTTTTCACCCACTCTTGCCAACACAGATTCATTTCTTATTCTGTCTGTTCACTTCACACGTTTCATTCTTCTCCATAACCACATTTAAAATGCTTCTATTCGCTTCTCTGCACTTCGTCGTAATATCCATGCTTCTGCCCCATAAAATGCCATACAAAGCACTTCACTATTCTCTTACTTGGTTCTTTTCCAGAGGTCCGCAGCAGATGCTCTCTTTTCTATTAAAAGCTTCCTTGGCCATTGCTACCCTTCTTTTGACTTCCTGGCAGCAGCTCATGTTACCCCTTATAGTACACCCCAAGTACTTCAAGATGTCCACTTGCTCTACTGCTTCATTTAGAATTCTCAAGTTTACCTTCTTTATTTTTCTTCCTATGTCTGTATTTGTCGTCTTTTTTGCATTTAGCTTTATTCCATACAGTTCACAGCTGTCATTTAGCTCCAGTAGCATATACCTATAGTATATACATACTTATATTTCTCCTCTCGCGTGTTGCTGCGACAAAGACGAAACTCGAGCTGCGTGTTCAATATGATTTTAACTTAAGGGGAGAAGATGGTATTTTTTGGTGAAAAAATTAGTAAATGTTTTCAAAAAAAATCTTTAAAATTCTCTGTGATATGTGTGGAATCCATAGCATAACATTTTGTGGGTACTTGTGCCCTTATCGGATGTTGAGTCGTCATTTTTAAACTTCCTACGTTATGTATTTTTAAATCAGTCGCCAACTTTTATTGTTGTTTCCGGTAAATTAAATTTCCAAAAAAAAAAAAAAAATCTTTAAAATACCCTTTGATATGTGTGGAATGCATTGCATAATATTTTGTGGGTATTTGTGCCCTTATCGAATGTTGAGACGTCATTTTTAAACTTCCTACGTTATGGATTTTTAAATCACTTGCCAACTTTTATTGTTGTTTCCAGTAAATTAAATTTTCAAAAAAAATCTTTAAAATACCCTTTGATATGTGTGGAATGCATTGCATAACATTTTGTGGGTATTTGTTCCCTTATCGGATGTCGACTCGTCATTTTTAAACTTCCTGCGCTATGGATTTTTAAATCACACGCCCGCTTTTATCGGTTTCCAGTAACTTCATTTTTTTGCTACATTGCCATACAAAAATAGATATAATTTCTTAACTAATAAAGATACATGCATGAAATTTAGAACACATATTCTTTAGGCTATTAGGAAACTTTTCTCTGTAACAGAATCTTGTTAATTGATTTCATTTTAAAAATACGTCCGTTTGTTTGCAAGAAAGGAAATCAGAAAATTGTTATTAAATTTTAATTGTTTATTTTACAAACATAGGGACTAATATCAAAATTCTATTACAGACAGTTTGTAGAACATGCTTTTGCAAATACATTGCAAAAACTGTTTGAATTTATCTTTAAAAACGGTTTAGATATATCGGTTTTAGTTCAGTCCTGCATTGGGAATATTTTTTTTTCAAATTTGGGCCCCCAAATATTTTTTTTTTCAAAATATTTTTATTGGTTGAGTTGCCACAGCTATGAGATCTCTACATACAAAAACTTAATATTTTACATCAAATTGGAAAAAAGTTAAAAAACATACCATCCTCTCCCCTTAAAGCGTGCGAGCGATGACACACGGAACTCCTCGTCTCTTATCGCCCAGATGTATTCCAATGAATGTATTCCTTCACACGGATTGTTTGCAATGTCAATGTTGCTCTTTTTTACTCGTGAGTACACACACTGCTCCATAAGAGCGTCTGAGTTGGTCACTACTCGTTTGTATCTTTTCCCTCACTGCTGTGCAGTTTTTGTAGGTCGAGGGTAATTTCCCTTTTCGGTGAAATTTCGATCTCTTTTGTAATAAATGGAAAAGGGATTTTTTATATATCATACATGTTTTTCGGGGAAATTTTTATGGATTGTCAAATTTGAGTCGAAATTTTAAAAGAATTAAAATTAATCTTTCCAATTAGTTGATTGCATATAAACAATATATTCTGTTGACATTCCATTTCTTTTGATCCAAACCACTTCGGCATCACCCGAAAAATTAGCGGGTATGTTAGGTTTTGTCACTAGTGATGAATTGTGCAATTTTGTGCAGTTTCGATTGCTGTCCTTAGTCGTGTGCTTAGTAAATTGTCTCAAGCTATGGTATGAAAAAGCAGGAAGAAAAATTTTACTAAAACAATTAAACATTTCAGCTCTTGGTAACGTACGTAAAAGAGATTTTCAACTTATGTGAAGGTATAGCCTTATTAAATTTAGTTTAGACAATTTCTAAAGTATGTGTACGTTTACTGTAAATGTAGCCTAGTGATTTATTATGTATTGCATTATTCGTTTAGTCAGTTAAGTTTTGAAAAATGTCTCAAAGATGTGAGTTTGTTTTAGCAAGGGAATATTTTTTATATAATACTACGAAAAGATATTAATACTTCTGGCCAATAATAATTTGGGGGGAAATTATAATAAAAGAAAATTTTGTGAAGTAGGGAAATTCTTCCGGAAGATTTTACCATCATTGCTGCTGTGGAGGGATGTTTTCATGTAGGGTAAATCCGATAGTGAAGCCGCGGCTGGAAAGTTGCCGCATTTTGGAGTTCTGATGATTCAGATCGTTTTCGGTAGATGACAGCACATATGTAGTTCAGTCAGTTAAAGGAAGCATTGTGAGTGAATGTCTTGAATATTTGTGTTGTTTTACGTGAGTATAAATGGAAGGCGAATGTGAACAGAGGTCAGTGTAGTGAGAAGAAACAATCGTTCGAAAACTCAAATCAAGAAAAGACTGGTCCTGCAAGTTCAACAAGTGACTGAGTGCTGTAGCTACATGCTTTCAATAAAGAATGGTAATTGGATTCAGTGTATAGATTGTAGAAAATGGTTTCATGAGCCTTGCTAGGTGTACGTAGACAGAAAATGTGTCGATTGTGGCAAAAAATACGAGAGTTGAACCGCGCCAATATGAAGTCAATATTTTCAACTGTAGCAAACTAAGTAGTCAACATCCAAATTATAAATAGGTACTTTGAGAATCCAACCTAACTGTAGCCTACTTAATTAGTGAATACGAATGTGTTCAATAAATTAGACATGTTACATTTTCATACACTGTATATGATTGGAATGGCCTACCTGCAGCGGTCTTTGAGGGCTGTCTTTCCTTAAGGAGATTCAAGAATAACTTAAAAAATTGTGTATAAAGTGTAAATTAAAATTAAGGTGACATTTAACATTAAATTTTTTAAGGTGACATGTATGTATTTTATTTAGTCTGACGAGTTACTCCCATGAGTTTGAATTGTAAATTTTTAAAAAATAGCGTGTAAGAGGGTCTTAGACTAGAAATGTTTAGTTTAAATGTAGTCTGTTTATAAGTATGCATAGGGGTGTGATTATGTGTCTTATTTGAGCTGTTGCATCAGTGAATCGTGGTGAGACAGTGAAGTTATGCTTTTACAGTGCAGTGAATATTTCCGATCAGTGATAATTTATAGTGTCAATGAAATGTGTTCTATAGTGTCAGTGAAATGCGTCCTAAAGTGTCAGTGAAATGCGTCATAGTGCCACTATAGCGAGTGAGATGAGAGTAAAGGGAAATATTATTATCAGTACTAATGTAAAAATTATGTAGGGTCTATAAATAATGTAGGTTGTATTGTAAAATTAGGTTCACTCGTTAATTAGGTTATTTTATGTATTATTATTAATTGTAATTATTGGGTTAAATTGTATTGTGTATTCTTATTGTATTGTGTATATAATTGTATTGTGTATTGTGTATTGTAATTTTATTGTGTATTGTTTATATTGTGTATACCACTGCCACCGGTTGCTTGCCCACTTGCAGTGTAAATAAATACACACATAATATGTATTTTTATATTTAATTCACAGCACGGCATCTCATCCTGAACTGACGCGGTAACTCTACCGGCATACCCGCGAGAGACGCCTCGGATCCAGATTTTGAAATTATTCTTATATCCACAATAGTTTAATTTCTACACCTGTTCTGCGTATTTATTACGAAAAGTTTTATATTAAGTATATTGCTTCAGAATTTTCAGTAGTTTTGAGCCTTTTGGAGAGAAGTTATAAATATAATTTTAAAAAATGCGGCACCACTACCGGATTTACCCTATTCACAATTGTTATTGAATTTATTGCAATGTTGTAATAATTATTAATTTCTGGAAACAAATTTCATTTCCAACTAAACAGAAATAAATGACACAAAATGGCAAAGAAAACACTGTTTTTTTTAAGTTACTCTGTTGGGACACTTTTCTTTGTCTTCAGCGTAGCTCTGTCGGCAAAGGCACTTGCTTGCTAATCCGTAGCTGCACTCGAATTGGGGTTAGTTCCTATCTCGTGGTGATTACCTGGTTGGGTAATTTCTGAGGTTTCCTGAAGCATAAAGTCAATTTCAGGAAATCTATGGCGAATTCTCGGCCTCATCTCACCAAATACCATCTCGCCATCACCAATTTTATTGACGCTAAATAATGTAGTAGTTGATACAGCGTCGAGAAATAACAAAAAACGTTCCAGTCTGTATAATAATAAACTTATTGCAAGACGATATGTTAATGTATCTACAAAGGAACATACCTAAACCGATGAGTCAACACCGAAAATAGTGTCGGATGTGTAGTTATAACTAATTCTGATCATAAAATCCCCCATAAACATCCTGATTCATATTCAATATTCACCTGCGAATTATATGCAATGAAAGGAGCGCATTGTATATTCAGTCATCACATCCCAAAAAAAAACCTACATTACGTTCAGATATTAAATTCAGATAGTGCAATTTTTAAAATCAAATATCTGTTTTTCTCTCATCTAGAGACAACTGAAATCCATCACAACTCCTAAATACTCTCTAGGTTGTACAGTAGAACCTGGATGTTTAGGCATTTATGAGACTTAAAGTAGCGGTCAAAAAAGACAATTAAAACATGAAAAGTCAATTACAACATAAAGACCACAATGTATACTTGGATGTGTCAATACCCACGACTACAGTGTGATGACGTAAGATCTGAAGGACTCCGTGGCGCTATACTACGTGTATGTTCTTGAACACGTATGTTGTGTTTTTTTTGTTTGTTTGTTTCGGGTTTAGTGTGTATTACTCCTTAAAATAACTCCTCTTTCACCTCATCCTCCTCTCTCTCCTTATCACTACTTTCCTTTTATGATCTATCTTACAAAATTATAAAGTGCAAAGGAGATTTATAGCAGTGTCATAAACAAATCTTTTTCCTGTGTCGATTTTACAACAAGCAAATTCTTTTCTTCACTAATAATAGAAAGCACGTGGATCAAGGATTTGCAGAAAGGCTGTAAACATCTCTATTATTATAAAGACCTATTTCAGAGGTCTATACTCTAAAGAAATTGTATGTTTTGTACAAAATTAAATCACTGTGTAATGTTTACTAGAACGCTTTTGTATATATATATATATATATATATATATATATATATATATATATATATTATTGAACCTGGATTGCTGTTGTTGATTGGAGTTGAGGAGATTAAAACTACAAAACCATTGAGCATTAAATGTAATATTTGGTTCGACTGACAGGAAAAATCCAGGTCGCGAGGCTACGATAGAAAACAAAATGAATATATAAAGGAGTGGGAATAATATGGTCCTAAGCCATATAGACAAAATTTTGCAGGAGAGCACATTGAAGGTTTAGAGTTCAATGCTATTAGGTGTGATATCAATTTCTTCGGCATGTACTTACGTCATTAGTTGAATAATTTTTAAAATATTTCACTAAGCTTACCCATACGTGTAAGGAATGAATTCAACAACAACAAATGGCTTTTAGAGAACCCGGAGCTTTATTCCTCCCAAATAACCCCGTCATCGGTCCCTATCATGAGTAAGATTAATCAGAGTCACAGTCATAATGTCAAAATGAAAATATCCTAAGCAAAAATGTCCAAAATGTAAAATGTCCAAACACAAAAATATCCAATATAAATATGTCCAAGCCAAAAAGTCCAAACACAAAAATGTCCAAACCAAAAAGGTCCAATGTTAAAATGTTCAAAGACAAATATGTCCAAGTGAAAATGTCAGAAGAAAAAATGTCCAAATTGTAAAATGTTCAAATACGAAAATGTCCAATACAAATATGTCCAAATCAAAGATGTCCAAACTCAAAAATTTCCTAAGGATAAACGTTCAGAATGTAAAATGTCCAAATTAAAAACGTCCAAACGAAAATAGTCCAATTAAAGAAACGTGAGAAATAACTTATGTTACATGCCGTGTTTCATAGTAATTGGGTTAGCCTTTAAATAGCCTTTCATGAAATGGGATTAACGTAAATTTACGGTGTACTATTAAAATACTAACAATAAAAAATCAACACCAGCTGTGGATTGAAATTCCTGAGGCAATTCCTCAGCAATATTTTAAATTTTTAACACTTTCAGTTGACTCTTGACTCATAACAGAGTATGTTACCAGTGGAATATGGCTCAAATAATTGTCTAAAAAAAGGTTAATCATTACCGTAGATATATATATATATATATATCACAAGTATTATCATTATAACAACAAAATTTACTGGAGTTGTATACAAAGAAATGAATGCAATGTCAGCTGCACAATTGAATGGCTCACCAGCAAAAGGTGCTATTTAATAAAATCTGAATTTGTGCCAAGATGAACTTTCACTTCCGATCCTGCTATAAACATAATTCAATCTGTACAGCAGATTCGCATGTTGTTTCGATTAATCCTTTCCGGAGAATTTTGCACACAAGACGAGAAAATCGAATGAAAATTATAGCTGATATGGAACCAGAAGTGAACCTGTGCACTACATTTAGATTTTCTTAGATAGCACCTTTTGCTGGTGACCCCTCCAATTGATAACAAATTTGAGGCGACAACTATTTTATACGATGGGACTGAGGCACATTTGCAAGAAGGCAATACTATAGATCAGGGACGGGAAAACTTTTCTGAAATAGTCAAATATGTCACAGCATTACGTATTACCTTTCCCCCACCACTACAGCACAAGCACAGTCTACCTGCGGAACAGGGCAGTGACGTGTGTGTCACATCAGATGAAGGAGCAGATAAGTTGCTTCGAATGTTTCGGTTTTCATCTCTGAAGGCTTTGCGAGATATTTCAGATGACAGAGGTAAAGAATATGGTAAAGACCTTGAAAATCTATAAGAAAAACTTCGAAAGAGATTCCAAGATGTCAGAAATTGAGAACAGTCATTTACAGTAGTTTATTTTGGAACCATTCTACTGTAGCAAATATTGAGGTTCTTCTCGACTTACTAATGGAAGTAATAATTGAACTTAAACATGACATACACATCAGGAGTAAGTGTTGATCTTAGAGTAATGGATTTATACAGGAAGTTGCGGAAAGATAAATACCCACATAAGCATGCTTTTGAAGCCAGGTTAATGACAATATTTATATTTACGCATGTTTGTGAGAAATTCTTGTCATATGCACATTTAACGGCAAAAATAATGGGCCGACTCTTGGTAGATAGAAATGCTAAGTTTTATCGCGCGGTCCACTCGTGAAAACAAAACGCACTGCAAGGCATTGCTGTGGTGTCTCTTCATTGAAAGTCATCCGTTTACAATGCAGTTAACTTTAGGAGCTGTGTGTGGCCCAGTGAAAAGATGTTTATCTTTCGTACCAGAAGTTGTGAGTTCGCCTCCCGTTACGGTAAAATTATTATTTTTAGTAGCCTATTTGATTAATTTATTAGTTTAAATCTGAAATGGCATTCGTTCATAAACTTCGTTATGCCTGCCTTGTAAAAATATTATTGTCCATTACCTATGGGTTATTAATAGAAGAGACTTGGTCTGTATAAACAAAAATACTTGTTTCACATCCTAAAAAATCGGACGCATATCAAACATAAATAAATACATAAATACATAAACAAAAAACAAACAATTTGTTAATATATTAACAAAAAAGGCCTGAGGTGGGGACTAGTATCTCGTCCACAAAGCACCTGTGTCAATAACTGCCCTCATTCTGCGTGGCATGGAGTCCACAAGATTACGGAACACCTCCTCTCACGCATCTATAAAATTCTGTCCCACAATTTGCCAGTTGTCCGAACTGGTGGTTGTTCTGCCCAATTAGAGCGTAGGATCCGTTTGACTGTAGCACAAAAATTTTCAATCGGATTCATATCTGGTGAATTTGGAGGCCAGTCGAACAGATCGATATCAGGCCTCCTTGTAAACCGTCTTTCAACCCGATTGGCGGTGTGTACCGGGCGATTATCCTGCTGGAAGGAAAGTGTTCCTTCTGGATATCGTTCTCGGGCGGAAGGGATCATTACATTTGCCAAAATGTATTCGTAGACTTCTGCTGTAAACCGACGGTGGATGCGTTCCAAAGGTCCTACCCCATCGTATGACATCCACCCCAACACGCAACGCTCAAGCGACCAGACCTGTTAAGTCGTCCCACGAAGCGTTCATGGTATCGGTGGCCATCCATATGATAAACTAGGCAGGACCATCGTTGCTACTGGAGACAATTACCTCGTCGGAGAAAATTACATTTCTCCAATCGAAGTCCTGTCAGAGAGTAGCATACGCTAAACAGTCCACGGCATTCTCCATCGTCAAATGTTCTCTCCTCACAGCTCGACGACACCGTATGCCACGCTTTCTAAAACGTCTCCTAGTGGTGTGTGGGAAACCTGGAAAGTTGGACGCCATATTGAGTTGAGAGGCAGTTCTAAAGTGTTGTTTCTCAACTTCTCTCAACTTCCTCTTCCCTTGTAGAGATGTGCGGCCAACCAGGAATGGGACGAATCACAACTTCACCATTCTCGATAAACAATTTAGTCCACCGCTTAGCAGTTGACAATAGAACTTCAATCTCTCTGGCCGCCATCGACTCAGAATAACCTACGCAAACGAAGGGAATGATGTTTTGACGGAGTTGTTGTCTCTCTGCTATCTTCAAGCCTAATGACGAGACAGAACATTTTATTAACAGACACGAATATTGCTTGGAAGAGAGAGGGAGGTTTATTATTTATTAGAGTTTGAGCGTATTCTAAGAGATATCGCCACATAAATATGGCTTCGCGAGACATATATGATGGCAAATTTGTAATTGAAAAAAGAAGATTGTGGGAGACGCGAACTTTGAGCTACTACTATTAACTCTTAATTCGTTCAGTAGACCAATCTCGTAACGACTTACGCTACGGAGACAGTTAATATTTTTTCGGCAAAATACGTGGTTTTTCTGTCCATATTCGCTTCGGTTGATTTTTTATTTACAAATTGTATTATTATTTCGCTCCTCAGAGACACTGATGTATCTAGAATCAACCCTCCATTCGATTTTATAACATATTTTATACTCTTAAACAAAATAGAGCAAATTTAAATGTTTTAATTGTGTTACCTGGTGAACTACGGCTTTGACGAGACAATCATGCGCAATGTTATATCTGTGGAACTTGGAAATTGTTGGCGGCCCATTCTTTTTGCCGTTAAGTGTACATCACGTTATTTTCTGTAAGGTCAAACATCAGCAATATAAACTTGAATTCGGCTCTGCGACTTGTGACATCAAATTTCATCCCAAGAATCGACAAAATAATTCAGAGCAAATGTAAATCCGCTTTTCGTAATGATAATACTGTATACATTATTAAATTGAAAATTTATTTTCATAAAAGCAACTGATTAATAATTCATTAATGCAGAAATTGTTGTCAAGAAGTCTTACTTTCACTTTATTGTATATTGCATTGCAACAGCTAAGACATTTAATTCATTTATTACGTTTAATCGATGGTTTAGTTTAAACGTTCTACTGTGTTATGTTTTAAGATTAAAATTAAAATTTAAAATAATTAAAAATGTAGGGGAATTCGGGGTAATATGGGCACGTGGGGAATATGGGCAATATTACGTTTTCATGTCGAAACTCTTGCAACGAATTATGTTTCTTCGCTAATAACGGTTAATATAAAGTGAGCGTATCATAATGGTTGCTGTGGGAAGCGCGCTGTGAAGTATTGCCTCGTATTGTTGTTGAAATAGCCATCTGAAACGTGAGTATTGACTTCCAAGTATAATAAAATTTCACAATACTTATTTTAGATATGTTATATGCAATAAATTACACGTTAACTTTAGGAAATAGTTTAAATCTAAGAGTATACATACAGAATACACATCTTGAACTGCCGTTCTATTGCGTCAGACATTGTTTTGTGAATAGTTTACGGTAGAGCCTACTGTTGACAGTAAACCGTACATGTCGGGGTAATATGGGCGCTAATGTTCTGGGGAATATGGGCAAGCTTTACGCTTCATAAAATGACTCTTCAATCTTGATGAAAATGGCCTACAAATGATTACAAGAGCGAAAGATGTCATTGCACCCAAAGAACACAAAGTGGTGCATTGCATTTTCCCTAAAGATAAGGAGAAACCATTACCCTTGTGGCCGGCTTCAATGCAGCAGGGAACTACTTTCCTCCAAGTATCATTATAAAAGAAATGAGGACAATAATGACTGAAAGAACAGCTCCCTGCTGTCAGTAAGGTATACTTCAACAAGCAGTCTGCCTACATTAACGGGGATACGAGGTGTGATCGTTAAATTCCGATTCCTGTCCCATAAGTGGAAATAAAATTATTTCATTTAAATTTGGCTGCCATCCTCTTCAAGGTAGTCCACTTGGACAGCTATACACTGATCCCAATGTGTCTGCCATTTTTAGAATGCCTCCTGGAAGTCTCGTTCTTGAAGCCTGTCAAGCACCTTCTGCGATTCGCGTTGGATCTTCTTCACAATGCCAAAACGGTGACTCTTTAGCTTGAATTTCACCTTCGGAAACAAAAAAAATGTCGCAGGTGGCCAAAGCTGGTGAATAAGGGGGTGAGGAACGACGACTATCTTATTACGGGTGCAAAACTGGAGTGTTGCGAGAGCTCTGTGAGCCGGCGCAGTGTCGTCGTTGCTTTTTGTCCAGAGTTGTGGTCGTTCATATTCAAAATGGACATGAAGATCATTATGCACAATTTGTCGAATTTTTTCGACATTTTCGGCAGTGTTTCACGTGTGTGGTCGACCTGGCCTCTCGTCGTCCTTCAGCGATGTTCTGCCATTTCTGAAAAGCGAATGCCACTCAAAACACCTCGCCTTCTTCGTTCCCGTAGGCTTGCTTCAACAATCCATGGGTTACGGTTGCCGATTTCCCAAAGAATTTGACGTTGGCTCTCTGCTCCAGTTTCGAGTCCATCGTGATTTCGCAAATGCGCGGATGCACGTGCTAACAAAACCTTGTGTAACACAGGTCTCAATGAATATAGCGCTTCGAAACTTTGTGTCGTGTCTCTTCAAGGTCGTCTAGTGTCACTGCTGCGCACGCGTGTCAATCACGTGATCCCTTCGCCCACAGCAGATACAATCTCGTAATTTAATGATCACACCTCGTATATTTTTCTTATTAATCAAGAACTTCGTTGTTTATTTCAACATCAGTAAGTGTGCATCTGCAATTTTGATAGTAGGTGAACGTGATTCACATAGTTGTAATTCTGACACTCTTAACTTTGCAGTAGAAAACGGATTAGGCATGTTTAGTCTTCCTCCACACACAATAGCCTGGCTTCAATCAGCAGATAGGGGTCTGTTTGGTCCTCTGAAGAAAGCTTACAACAGCGGTGCTACAGCTTTCTTCAGGCAACATAGGAGACTTTTTACGAAGGTCGAGTTTGCTTCCATTGTCTAACAAGCATGAAACAGATGTGTTAATGTATGTCTGGCTGTAAATGCCTTCCGAGGTTCAGGCCCTTTTCCACTGCACATGAGTGTCATTCCTGATTATGTTTACATTGGCACTGCAGCATCAGGTGAAAAACCTACAATTCATACAATTCCTTCCACTGATTCAAATGTCTTAGAATCTCCAAACGTCACTCATCGCCAAAGAGTCACATCATCTGCCAAAGGCCTTACGCAGTAACCATCACAAATTGCATATACAATATACAATATAGTTAATACAGTTATATTTGAAGTATTTTAAGTGTTCTTTCACTTCTTTCAGTTGATTGTGATTCACATCGTTAATGCCCATTTTACCCCCACACTCGGGGAATATGGGAAAAACACATTAACTTGCATTTTGCAGTTTTACTTGCATACGTTTAGGAATAAGCAGTCAGGATTCTTATATAATATAGCTAAATTGTTAATAAACATATCCCAGCTGTAAAATTAATTATTAGAAAAAACTGAGACATATTGTACCCGGAATAGTACTACGGTGCCCATATTCCCCCGACTTCCCATATAGGTAATTATTCTGTTATATTGAATAGTGATTCATTCCATAAATATACTATTATTTATGGTTGAAACAAGTCTTAGTACAAAATGTTATGAGCAGTATTGTGACCCACCACTGCTTGCAGTCTGACTCTCTCTCTCTCTCTCTCTCTCTCTCTCTGTTTCTATCAAATCTGTTTCAAACTCCCCACTCTTTGTGTAGCGGAGACCGTTGTACCTTTGAACAATTTTATTTTAAATACAAATCATTTATATTTACTTATTTCAAGTTACAAATACATATAATAAAACAAAAAGCATATTCTTTATCAAACCATGTCTCTTATATGCAAGTTAGACAACATATTTTCAACTTTCAAAGAAAAACAAAAATTTGAAAATTTGTTCAGAGGTACATGATGATCATGTACCATTGAACACACCATCGTGTACCTTTGAACACATAGTTACTTAAGTGAATTTTAAGGAAACTTAGGACAAATTGTTCTTTACATATCATAATACAAATTTATATTAATGGAAATGTTCCAGAAAGCATCAGTCTATCCATTGTCATCATAATTTAATTTGAAAAAAAAAATGAAATGAAAAAAATAATACCTGCAGTGTCATATAATCACTTTACATTAAATTCAGGGCTGTTACAGAAATCACTTTCAAAAACAAGTTGCTCAATCTGTCGTCGTGAGGTACCGTATTTTACTGGTTTTGGTAGTTTCATAACGATATCTACTTCATTAACGTAAAAATGCCCTTACTGCCATAGATAAATTTATTTGTTTCCTTTGTTCTTTTCAAATATTTCACCTGATATTCAGTAGCTACATTATCAGATCCTAATACAGTATGTCTCCTACGTAATGATCACGGATGCTCTTTTCTTTAAAAACTGAACTAACACATAGTCACCAACCTCCAATTTGAAATCCCCTTTCGTTTTAAAATTCATCTGCATCTTACAAAATATCAGCCACCATTTCATCATAATCTCCATTACTGCTATTTTGCAAAACCATAACTCCTAAATCGTCATTTTCTGAATCACACTGTAGAACCTTTTTCTTAGCTTTCTTACGTTTTTGTGGTTTGGTTGACTTTGCTTTTGTTTGAAGTTGTTGTTCATACATGATTTTTATTCCCTTCTTTTCAGGACTATTTGTCTTAATCCTTGTTATTCCTGGTTTTCTTCCTCTGTTCTTAGAACTTCTTGGGCAGCTTTGTGGTAGGGCCGAATTTTCACTGGTGAAATAGAGCTAGTTTGCCTATTTAATGCCTTTCCCACTGGTGTTGATGAAGCTCTGGGCTCTGTTGAAGATGCGTGAGGTAATTATTCAACTTGCAATAACGAATTAGTCGTCTGGTGTGTTTGTAGTGTTGACTGATCAAACAGAGTAGCTTCTGATGTGTCAGGCAGAAGTTGTTACACACTTTCATTGGCATTACATTAACTGGGAGTGGGCGATCTGTTACAAAAGATCCTCTGGTTTTCTTAAAAAAGATTTTGTTTTTGTGTCGCTTCATGAAAAGACGCATCCACTCCTCCCCAGTTATCTCATTAACATCCCACTGACATGGATACTTCTTTTTTATTTGCAATTATACCAATTCTCTAGCAGATTTTTTACTCAAACCAAAATTCATTTTAGCAGGTCTTTAAATAATCAACCACTACTTCCGCCTCCTCTTCAGAGAAAACATTTTTGTATCACAGCGAATGAAAGTGGGTCACTAGACTCCGAGTTTTTGTAATTTTTCACGTGTTTATGAAGAGCCCCCAATTTAACTTTATGAACTTTACAGGCTCTGCGTAATGATATTCGTTTGCTTGGTGATGCAGTAACTGCAGCAATTACAGCATTCATTGCATCTGTATCAATATAATCCCTCATTTTGCCAGTTTTACTTCTCAACATTGTTGAACTGGAATACACAATAATAAAACTAACTTAATAATTGGTAAAAGTCCAAGTGATGAATAACTACGCGTATTTCCTTTTCAGTTAAGAACTTATTATGATAGGATGGTATGGTCTATATAATTATTTACTACCATCTTGTACCTACGAACAGTGTTTAGAGGTACATTACGTAACAGTGTTCAAAGGCACAAGACTATGCCTGCTTTAGAAAAAAGCATACTGTTAGGTTTAGGTTAGGTTCAACAAGAATAATTATTACAATGTATTGCTCACAATATTGTAGACAATCAAGCTGTGCTATCAAATATTTGAAGTTAAACAAAGCATGAACACAAATAAATAAAAACTGGGACAATAAAATGTTGGTTTTTAGTGCCCAAAACAAACCTGATCGCGAAGGCAAAATGGCTCTGACGGAAAACCTCTAACTACAACACTAGTGCACTCTGGAATTTACTTGACAAACTAGTATCAACGGCAACCACAGAATGGCATTGTTAATACATAAAAGTTACAAGTGTTCAAAGGTACACTATGTCAAAGGTACAACAGTCTCCCCTACCGTCCCTACTTCCCCTACCGTGCCCATGACTGCTGTACGGCAGATGCACCTACAGTCGCGCTCAAACTTCCTGACGTTTGCAGGTGTGTCTGCTTGTCGGCGATAGCCAATAGCAGCAGTGCTGCGTTGCAACATACGGGCTACGCAGACCCGCCGCATAGTCGCCGCTTAGAAATCTCGAAATCAAATAACAAGTACGCTGGGAAAATTGGTATGTTGTTGGGACCCTGCATGTATATATGATGAATGTTTAATGTTTTCTGAACACATAGAAAAAAAATCACATTTCTACCCCCATTGGTTCCAATTTTATGGGTTAATACGATAAAACCCCGATAAGACGCTGTTCAAGGGACCGCGTGTAAACCTCGTATTAATCGGGACCGCGTATTAGACGGGTATACTAATTTTGACTTATATACAGTACATATTAGCGTTTTTCTTTATTGAAATACGTGATTCATGAAAGGTAATACAGCATTACTCCATTATTTAATTACTCTACTGTACGTCAAATACATTTACAATATATACTGTACTCAATTCTTTCGAAAAAGTAATTTATAGTTATTTGTCGCGTGCGTGTTTCCAAGTCCTCATGTTTATCACCTTCACTTTCTTGCGCTTACATCCTTCCGACGTCGCAGCTGCAGAGATATTAAGGCGCGATTTTTTATTATTGTCCTTAATGTGGATGTTGGGATTTCTAATGAATCAGAGAGTTGCTTCTGATTAAGAGTACTGTTTTCATCGTAATTTCGTAAGATTTCCATTTTTTCCGTCACAGTTGCCACTGTCTCATTTCTTTTGTGCGGACTTCCAGCAATGAAGTAGTGCACGATGTTTATACAGCTGCGATGCGATAATGAATGTTTATATGTAAGAATTTTGATAACTATAAACTTACAGCTTCAAACAAAGGGTCTCTTCAGAATATAAACAGAGTTATCTGTTTGTGAGAGGAGGGAAGAGAGACTACTAAATTGAAATGTCAGTTCGATTTCTGATGGTGTTGTGTGCAGTTGGCTCTGTTTAAAGTACGGTATATGAAAGTGTAATGTAATATCTTTTTGGTGTGTTGTCAATTTGGCATTCTCAAAACAATTAATATGTCTCTTAGTGAGCCCAGTACAAGTGGGAATGGTGGATATGGCAGTAAAATTCGGAAAATGGTGTTTAGTGTTTATAATTTCTTTAGGAAATACTCTTCTGAAGAAATGCGTAAAAATCTTAACTTTTCAAAATGTCAAGCACTGACTGCCGAGGCGTTTTCTTTAAGTGTGTCTATAGTGTCCCGTGTATGCAGAGAAGTTAAAAGAGCTCAACACAGAGTGCCGATAAATTGTTCCATTCCTAGAAAGCATATAAAAGTTCCTAAAAGAGTTACAAATCTAGACGACTTCCAAGGAGACGTTGTACTACGTACAATTTTTTACTTTTACGATAACGGAAAATTTCCGACAGCTGACAAACTAACAGTACTGCTTAGAAAAAAAAATTAATTACTCAGGTTCAGTTTCTTCCACTAAAAGATTATTGAATCGGTTGGGATTCCGCTACAGGAAAACCAATGATGGGCGAAAATATCGAATGGAACGGAATGATATCGTTGCCGCAAGACTGAAGTTTCTGCGCAAAATAAACATGATCAGATCATCAGGTGACACTCGACTTACATTTTACCTTGATGAAATGTGCGTCAACAAAAATCATTCTCTGAAATACGTTTGGCAAGACTCAAATAGAAATAGAGGTCTTAAAGTGCCTTTAGGAAAGGGAGGTAGACCTATTGTTTGCCATGTAGGATCAGCTGAAACAGGTTTCGTTCCAGGTAGTAAATAGGTATTCAGATCAAAGAAAACCAGTAATTATCACGAAGAAATGACGGCACAATCATTTCGCGATTGGTTCTTAAACAGATTTCTAAATCATCTAGAGGAAAGGGGTATAATTATAATGGAAAATGCTCCATACCATTCCGTTAGCATTAATAGAACACCAAATACCTCCTCTAAAAAAGATGAAATCAGTGAATGGCTGAAAAATAAAGGTGTTAGTTTTTCTCCATCAGAAACTAAGAACTTTTGGAAAAAGTGTTGCCTTTCAAAAGCAGTGAAAAAATGTATGAACTTGATCAGCTGGCCAATGAAATGGGGCATGAAATGATAAGACTCCCACAAAAGGTACGTTTTATTAATTCATCATTTTTCTTAAACGAAACACAGGCATATAATAACCTCTATTATTGTAAGAATGTGCTCTGACAGCATGGACATAATGCTATTTCGGGCCTTGTCAATTCAATCAATTCATTTGTACAGAAAATTACTATTTAAAATTAATCCTATCATTCAATTTATTTGATCAAACTGCGCCTTTGTGTTATTCGACAAATTTATTAATCCTAATAAAAGTAAAACTTACAAAACCGATATAAATTCAGAGAGTTACGTCTGACACAACTAATTTTTCTATATTTTGTGACTTTTAATTTCATTCGATGCAGTCTGAAGATAATAATAATAATAATAATAATAATAATAATAATAATAATGATAATTATAATAATATTTATTATTATTATTATTATTATTATTATTATTATTATTATTATTATTATTATTATTATTATTATTAAGTCTTCTGCATCTTCCTATCAAACCAACCTCAGGTGAAGGGTCGCGCTCCACACTTTTAAAAGTACTGCCGCTGAGAGACAGAGACGGAGAGAGTAGTTGTGACAACATCGCGCTCGCATGTTACTGGCTTTCGCGAAACGTCAGGAGGTTTGAGCGCGACTGTAGAACAGAAACAGTGATAGCTAAAAGAGAAGAGCTACCAAGCACCCGAATAAACAACCAGAGCGTGTTGTGCGTACAATTTTGAACGACATCCAGAGTGAAGAACTTTTATGTAATTTAACAGACCGCATTAACTTGAGAAGAACTGTTTAGGGCTCAGAATCGGCACTCGATGTGAGCCCCACGTGCAATACGGAAGACATCCAGGCGGTCATCCCATTCTTGCCAAACTCTCTGAAGCATGTCTTGTGTTACGTCCCTGATTGCTGCGTTAATGTGACTTCTCAATTCGGCCAACATCGCTGGAAGTGGAGGTATGTAAATGAATCGGGGATTGCAGAAACAGCACATGTCATGAAAACCAAATTTTTCAGTAGACAAAAAAACGGTATTACTGGTGGTAGACCACATCATTGGTTATAATGCTTGTTTCTTCAGACAGAAGCCTAATGCATGTGTCGTTTTATACCGAATTTATTGGAATCTAATGAATTGTTAATGACATATATATATATATATATATATATATATATATATATATATATATATATATATATATATATAACTTGACATGTGCTGTTTCTGCAATTAATCAGAATTGTAGCAAGTATAATAATTTCAGTTCAACTAAAGTTTATTTGTCAAATTAGGGATATAATATATACATAGGCCTACTGTGTACTTAATACATAAGTTCAGCATATAAATGAACTTATTTTTACACAATAGGCCACTGAAGAATATGATTGTAAATTCTTGATATTCATGTGGTATGTAACGCATTAGTTTGCGTATATCGTCAAGCTCCTCTCTTTGAATTGGCACGATTTTGTATGGATATGCCAATGAAGAATTTAAATATGGTATTCTCCTTTGTACTTACAAGCAAACATTCTCATGGGGCAGATAAAATAATTAATCTTTTTCCCTTCATCATTTTAATAATGTCAAAAAAGTGCTTACACAAATTTTGGCCACTCGAGCACAGTTACGAGGGCCGTAAAATAAGTTTCCTTGGGGCCGTTTACAGAAAGAGAACAAAATTTCATGGAAAGTTTTATTGGAAAATATAGCAACTATTGAGTTACTTTTTCAACGTATTCACCATCAGAATTGGGACATTTGTCATTCAGTGGGATACATTTTTATATCCTCGTGTCGTAGAAGTCTGCCGTCTGGAATCGGAACCAATGTGTCGGCATATTCTTTGAAATGAGTTTTTCTGCGCGTTTCCAGGATTTCACAGGTCTCCAAATGTAAGGCGGCTATACTGACATATGTGGTTTCTGCATGGAATGATAGCCCTATCTCAACAGTCATGAAACTCGAATAAACTCATTTCGCCACAAATAGTGACATGTGCTGTTTCTGCAATCCCTGATTCAAACATTGTCCTTGACGAAACGCCACAGAAAAAAATTACAAACTGTTAAATTCGGTGAACGAGGTGGCCATGTGTAGAAGATGCTGTCTGCGTCCGTTGCACGACCAGTCCATCGACCTGGTAGGTGTTGATTTAGGAAAATTGACCAATGCCACAACTCACGGACAAGGAGGCACAGGGGTTCATTTTCCAACAAGACGGGCACAAAATACACGCCTGAGCTCAATCCTACCACTTAATACACCGTAAGACATTTCGCCATATGCTGCGGGTGTGACGTAATGGCAAATGTCGATGGGTTTTGAGCAAGCATAATGAAACACCATTATACTCACATTATGGAAAAAGGCACGACTGACAGAAAAAGGAGCAATGAAACATGTAAAATACCGTATCCTAAAAAGAAAGGTACATTGGGCAGAATTAAAGGCACCAGAAAGCACTGCAAATTTAGAAAAAATATTGTAAGAAGCACATATTTTCATTAGTTGCACGTTACAACATGGTATATAATTCTGATATGGAACTGGTGCCTTCTATCTGATATAATGGTCTTCATAGAAAATATATCGTTACACATAAACTGAAGTAAATGGAGCATGTTTGAAGGAAGATACCATAGTCGGACTACTGTCTACCACAATTGCAGTAACACTTTTATTATTTAGCATATTTATTTTATTTTCTGCGAACAATAAACATTAGCACTTTTCGCTAACAGCAATTGGGCGGGCGGAAGGAGATTTTAAGGTTACTGGTCATTTCATTCGTATAATAAAGCCATATAAAGGATTAAAATGCTGCATGAATATTTCTGTCTTGTATTAAGTGTCGATAATAACCCCTTGTGTTGTACTAGTAGATGGTAAAACTCTTCTGTACATACTTCAACTAGACTGTAACTATAATTAAGACTTTGTAGTACTCTTAAGATTTTTGACATGCTCCATATTCTAGCTGTGAAGCGATATACTAATAGCATGGAAAGTCAATAAATACAATACACTACAGCTTTTACATAGTCAACATTAAACTCACACATGGGAAAGGTAAATGGAAAGAAATTAAAATGTTGGTTGTTTAAATAATTTAAAGCAGCAAATAAATAAACATTAAATATAACTTTAAAAGTTAAAAAAGGCAGAAATAATCACTTAATCTTAGAATATGCAGCGAGAGCTTAAATAGGCAAAAATAGACAAAATGAAATTTGGCCCAATCAATTCTAAATACCTCGGAAGGCGTTTAAGTGTATGTAATTTTGACATATGCGAATCCAGTAACAAAAGGCATTTTGCCAAATATCCTGGCTTTACAAATAATAAATACAATGTCAGAATCATTTGGAACCTATCGCATCAAGATATAAATGAGCTGGCAGATCAAACCATCAAAGAACCAACTTCCCTGTCGAAGGTAAACACAAATATTATGACCTCACACCGTGCTGAAATAATACATTCGAAATCATATCTCCTGACCAATGGAAAGATAGCTGAATTTCACATTAAACAGTAAACTCCGTTAAGCAAAATTAAATTCACCGAACGTCTTCTCAACTTGACACTTAATGCGACGAGATGATGTACTCAAAATTGACTCGTACCCAGATTTTGCTATAGCCCGGGCAACAAAGAATTAAAAGTGCGTAGAAACCTATTGCTCCTACCGGTCTTACTGGAGTGGGACTTAAGTCATTTGTCTTCAGTCTCATGAAGAGTAAGGATCTGCTTTTCTGAAGTACGATTTACTCTAGATAGTGTAATGTAGCACTGTTCTTTTCCTACTACGTTAGCGTACTCTACACTAATCTTAAAGTGTAACATGGCCTAGCTCTGTGTCACGCAGCGTGTTATCAGTTAGTGGATGTGGAAGTGTCACATCATTCATCACACAAGAACGGAAGCGCTATATTTAGTATGATGCCATTAGTGTCTTGCAATGTTCGAACATGAGAAAGACAATCAAGACATTAAAAACTTCGTCTTATTTTATATGAAAAACTAATCGCAAGATATGTGCTAAAATTCTTAAGGGCTTAAAACATGAGTGAAGGACAGCGAATATGTTTATAATAAGATGGAAAAAACACGACAAGCCTCGTTCTGCAGAGCGAACATCGGCGAATATCGAACTCGCCGTACTCGACAAACTTGAACCGAGCATAGCGCGTGTAATGCATGACACTAGTTGCCATACTATACATGCAATACTAGTCTTACCAACAAGCACACCATCACAAGCACTCTTCACAGAACTGGAGGAAACTGATGAGCATCTCTCTAGAAACGAAAAATACACTGAGACGCTAGTTCATGATATGTGAAATTAATTACAGTACTATACGTCTAAGGCTGTACACTTTTATACTGGTATAAATGTAGTAAAATCAAAAAAAAATAAAATAAAATAATTCATACATATCCTGAATAATTTTGTGTTGGAATTTGGTCTAGTGATTAGACAGTATTTCTTGACTAATGAAGGTTTTTTAGAATTCAAACAGTTCATAATGTTAAGGGTAATTTTATTTTTAAATTTGTGGGGTGGAATTTACGCAAGGAAAAACTGTTTCCCTGATGTGCTATACAATGTTGAATGTTTTCTTAATAGTTTCTTCTCTATTTCATTTATTATGAGCGTGTTAACAAAACCTGCCCTTATCAGTTGAATACATAAATAGGAAATATTTTTTGTGATATTTTGCTATGAATTGTAATTCTATTACATAAAGAATTAGTAATGAAATAGGAACGTGAAATGATAAAATAGTAGTAAAGGTAGAGTTTGTTGACAAACTCATTTTGAATAAAATAGAGAAGAAAGCATAAAAAATATTCAAAATTGTACCGGATTTCAGGGAAAACATATTTCCCTGCACAAATTGCACCACAAAACAAAAATATAATTACCCTTAACAATAAAAGTTTTATGCGCTCTTAAAATTTGCTATTAATATAGAAGTGTCGTCTAATCACTACGCTAAATTCGAACACAACTTTAATTTCGGTTATGTAAAAATTAAATTTTGAACTTTACTTAATTAGTACTAGCCGAAGATGCACTTTAACATCCCAACCGACGAAAATAGAGTAACACTTCTAGAGAAATTACCAGTTCTTTTAAATACACTTATGACCGAGTGCACAAATCTCAGTTAGAAACGTTTAAGTAATAGATGTTACATAATTAATTACGCATTATGTTGTTTTTATGTGGTACTAAGCTCAGTTACGAGTTAAACTATGCTAACCATAAGAATTTACTAACTGGTCGAGTGCGAGCGGTTAAGTAGCTAACAGTGGCAGTAAATCCAAATGGAGTATGATGATAGAGAGATTTGCAATAAAGTATTTCTTGATACGGTATACTCTAATGCCACGTAACAATGCAGTGACTACAATAACAGTACGTAGTACCAGAGAGTTTTTGCCCTCTTATGAGTGATTGGTTACGATAAAGCGAAGAAAAAAGTAATAACTGTGTCAAATCATAGCATTTGGAGTTATGGAAGGTAATTTATTACAGGTTATGACATTAAATAATGTTGACAGAAAAGGGATCATTTAGGAATGAGGTTTGGCATGGCCCAGATTTGATTTAAATCAATTAAGTTATTAAGAATGTGGACAATAGTATTTGAGGTAATGGTCACACGAACTCTAGCTTACGCCTATGCTTAGAGTCAGCGTTGTCAATTTAGCGACTTTTAATTGTTTTAGGAGACAATTTCTTTTAACTTTCTATCGCTTAAATAGGGATTTAGCGATTTTTCAGGATCCTCTAGCGACAAAAATAACATTTTATCCATTGATAAAAATGAAAGTAGCAACTTTTGAACTACGGTTTGGCGACAATCCATACACTTTCCCTTTAAATATTAATAGCCTTTTTTTTAATTATCGTAGGTTTTTTCTGTACTTCACGTCTGAGGAATAAGCAGATACAAATAATAGGATAAAAAGATGTTGCTACATCACGTATAAAGCATAGATGAAAATTGTACGTATTTTTATTTAACTAGACCGGCACACTGAAGAATTCAAGCTACGTTTTCTTCCAGCAATGTTCTTTTTGTTCCATTGTCGCGCCATCAGTTTGTTTATTTTGTATTATCCCTTTATAGTATTTCTCAACAAGATTGAGTGAAAATAAATTTCCGTATGCTTTGAAATTTAGTGTTCTCCCTCTATTCATTTCTTTGCTTTCCATAACTACTCATTTCAAGGAATTATAAATAGAAAATAGGCCTACGTTTATATGTATACGAATAAATACTAATTGCATGTACTGTATTTATACAATATTTTACAATACCGCTTCGAAAAATAAACTAATCACTGCCTCCTGAATATTATGATTAATTGCTCCGGAGAGAAATAATTGCGAAATAAACCCGCGGTAACTAACCGCGGCTTCGTAACCAAGCGAAGTTGATGTTATTTTTTCTTGCTTATTTAACGACGCTGTATTAACTACGAGTTATTTAGCGTCGATGGGATTGGTGATAGCGAGATTATATTTGGCGAGAAGAGACCGAGGATTCGCCAGAGATTACCTGACGTTTAACTTACGGTTGGGAAAAACCTAGGGAAAAAAAACATAACCAGTTAATCAGCCAGAGCGTGAATCGAACCTTCTCCTGAACGTAACTCCCGATTCGCAGATAATCACCTTAGCTGACTGAGATACGCCGCGCCGGTCGCAAGTTGATGGTGCAACGGTTTATATTCTTATTAATTAACCATGGGTATCTAATCACGCATTCTAACCGAGATTGGTGCATTCAACCATTAAAGTCTGCTCACACAAACGTGGGACGCGGGACGCGGGACGCGGGAGCGACAGCGAAACTTGTAATCCCGCGGTCGCTGCGAAATTCGTCGTTGTCTTCACACCAAAGCGGGATGCAATCGCGAATAGGATTCTTGTGATGAAGAAGTACTGCTGCTTCTTGTAGTTGCCGAAGATGATCATAGGTTCGTTCATATAGTACTGCACTCTTGCTATCACAGTAGAACCGTGGTTAACTGAAACTCCGGTTAAGAGAACAGAAATTCTTTTTTTCATACAATATGTTCTCATTCTTCACTGCACCCTCTGTGGTTTTCACCAAAGACTTTCACCAAAGACTTTATACTAACAAGACGGACATCTTACAGTATTTCGCACGACATAATAGGGAGACATCTTACATGTGCCGGCCTAGCGGCTCAACCTCTCAAATCAGGCGAGAATTCAAACTCTTCGTTTAATTTACGGGACTGGATGAGGAAATTAGAGTTCGTAAGATGCATATTTTGTCCAGTAATTAGCTTAAATGTAAGAGGAAAATCATTTTGAAGGGAGAAAGTGATTAAACAAAAGTTTCACAATTCTTCTTCACTTATTGATTCTAATGCATAGCATTAATCATGATTACTCTTTTAGCTTTCGGTTTCTTTGATGCACTTTTTTGTTCCTTCTTTCTTTTCTTTTTTGAGTGACTTTTGATTTAGTACATTGACACACTTGTCAGTAAAAACATTCAAACTATAAATAACATTTACACATGTAGGAACTTGGATGCATTGTTTCAACTTGGCTTTTACATTGTTCCTGTTGCTCTCTAAAAGCTCAAGAAACTGTGAATTGTACACTCCTGAAATTACAATGTACAGTGCAACAGCATTGGTGTTTGGGAAGCACATATTTCCAGTACAGTACTCTTTATAGAAAATATGAGTGCTGTGATCTTGCTGCAATTCACCCCAATTTCCAACGCATTACGGCATGAGCGGGAAAATAAAATATTAACTGCTTTACAGGGAGCTACTACCTGAAAACCAGATTGTATTATTAACTTTTTATTTGTTTTTACTACAAGGGAGATCTAAATTAGCAGAAAAAAATTAACTAAATGGATACTATAGAATTAATATAAATGTTATATTTCATTGTAATATTTATTATTTAAAATCGCTACAAAAGCGGCTTGTTCTTCAGAAATCGAAAGAAAGATCGGGAATCCTTTTGTATTTCCTGATTATTGCAACTGTATACTGAATAATACTTTCCAGGCATACCTCGGATCTTCTTTGTACACACTACATTACTACACAACCATAAACACTATGAATAAATTGAAATTAATTACAGAGTAGCTGAATCTTAATGGCACATGCAGAGCACACAGCTGACTCTCCGCAAGCTCAAGTCGCTATAGGCGCTCTTGTTCATGTTGCTCAATATTTCGCAAAGATGTCCTTCTTGCTAGTATAAAGTCTTTGCTTTCACTGATCGTGAAAAATTTGTAGAGTTTTCTTTAGCACGCATCATCTAATACAGTGGCATTCAAGCCATGGTCGTCTTGATTACGTATGTTAAAATGCTAACATATTAATTTTATTACACTTGTTGATAATTATTGCTTTATATTATAGTTTCTTTTGCAGTATCAATTATTGTTTTTCGTTGCTTGAATAACATTTTACGTAAATCATTAATATTATTATTGCATCAATAACCACTGTCTAATAATAATAATAATAATAATAATAATAATAATAATAATAATAATAATAATAATAATGTCTGAAACTAGAAAACACCAGTAGTTCACTTTCACAATTAAAACGAATTAGAGGGAACGAAATCTGAGGTAAAAACACGGAGCTGAAAACAATCAACTTGCCAAAGTAAATGAACCAGATGAACAATGTAGTTCGAAAGCAAAATTTTTAATTTAGCAATAATCCTGACTTACGAGAAACAAAATTGTAAATTCCATTATATCACACTGAAAATCTGCACACTAGTATTTAACAAGTCATCATAAAATAAGTCTATAATATGCTTGGCATGATTATAATCTTCGTATTCGATGATTAATGCAAAATTAATGAAAGAATATTCAGGATACACAATGCTTAATAATGGAACTATTCATCATTGCGAGGCGAACCTAGCGGCAGAAATTGTAATGACTGTTCGAGACCCACTCTTGATCTTCCTATGCGCCAGCTTGTACAATCTCGTAAGCAACGCTCCTAACGCACTCTATTAGGGACATTTCATGATCACGTGTGGGACATTTGTACTAATTTCTTAATCGCATATCTTCATATAATTAGTTGAGTAAATTTTTTTAATTAAAAGTCTTGTATGCCAAAAAGAAAGTTCCTACAATGACTGATTTTTTTAGCCTTGAAAAAATATCATATCTTTTTTGTGTACCTAGAAAATACAAGACACATGATGGTCACGTGCGGGACACATGCATTTCCCTAACATAACAAATTACTGAGTTTTGATAGAAAATTCAGCCCATCTGCTAATGCTATCATTATACTGTATTTTTTTCTGAATTACTTGCAGAAAATTGTATAATCTCACCCAATCACATTGAACAAAACATTAACTGGTGAGCCTGTAGATTTTTTTGTTGGTCACGTGTGGGACAGAGGGGGTCACGTGTGGGACTTTTACCCTTATGGGAGGAATTAAAACAGATGACTGTAAATACTCTTAGGCTATTATACATAAATTTTTAACATAATAACAAAAAAAATCATAAATATCACAAAATTAGGGAAACATCAACAAATTTGAAAAAGGAATGTTCTTCATAAATAACACAATACAACAGTTTACTCTACTTTAAAAATGCTCTGAAAAATAAAAAAACTCCATGATTATTCACATCTAGAAGTAACAGTTTCTTGACAATCTCTTGTTGCCTTGTAGGAGATAAGTCAGGTCGTTCAGGCCACTTGAAGTGATTTGTAACTCCAGCCTGTACCAAAACCGAGACTTCAATTTTGTCACAGGCATGCACCTGCATTTGACACAGGGAAATCAAGAACTCCCTAATTCCAATAAACCAAATTTTACAGGAGAGACAAGAAACTTATTATTTCTCTTACTAACTTCAAATATTATACATTTATCTATCAATATTGTGTAAAATTACATTCTTTATCGATTAAATACTTCAAAACCTAAATTTTTACATTATCTTAAGCTACAATATGAAATAAACACTGTTGGAGTTAGTGGTTTTGTGACTTCCACAGTGTATGAATTAAGAAATGTGAATAAATATGAGCCATGTGAAGGAAAAAAAATAAGTATATCGTAATTCCCTTATGAAACATTGGAATATACGACAAAATGGAAGTTTAGTATTAAGATTAAAATTGCTACATTTTTTTTAAATGTAAAATATGAGACAGAAAATCACAAATTACCATAAAGCACATCAAAATACACAAATAAAACCACAAACAATATTAAAATGTTAACAGTCTCATTCATGTTACAGATTCTGTTTTTTTTTTTTTTTTCTTTCACTCTCATGTTGTTCCTGTGCATCTAGATTCTAGATTATTATTGTCCGCGAACAGAGTTTGGTAATTCATTCTACTTTCCTCAGAAATAAACTGCATTAAATTTTGCAAGTCCTTTTGCTTTCTTCTTCCAATGCCAATGCTGTATGGTACTTTAGTTGACTGGGGAATTATGTATCTGTATTGGGTTTCTGGAAGTTAATCGACTCGATATTGTGCCTTTAATAGTCTTACTTACATGGATTTCATAGATTTTTGTGACATTCTGAATACCTTATCGCATCACTTTACTCAGCTGGTTCAGCGATAGTGTTGCCACCTACCGAGAAATTAAGCTTGGAATGCAAAAACTCTTATATTCCATGGAGTAAGTGGAGTTCTGACTTCTACGAGTTTTAAAACAGCCCCCAGAATGTAGATGAATGTCGATATTTGTGTAGTCTTGCCTTCCACGCATGCGGGACAAACTAAAAAGCATCATCCAGCCCATGACTCAATTATGTCAAAAATTGGAGTTAGTGGGTTTTCGATCTTCCTGTCTCAATTACATCAGAGTCAGTATAATATGATCCTCTGTCACGTAATAGATGTAGAGACAAGCAAAATGTCTATCAGGCTTCCCCATGACTGTTTACGTCCGTGAGCGGGCTTACACTTAGTATCGTTCACCCGCCTGCAACCTTCTCTCACAAGCAGGCAGGCAGTGTGGTTGCACGTGACTCCCAAACAGTCCTAAGAGTGACCCGAAAGGACTGTTGGATTCCGTCGACCTGCGCCAGACTGCTGCTTTCAGATGCATGATAAATATCAACCAAGTCATTCAAACCTAACAAGAAGAACTACTGAAAACTTAATTTGTTTTCTTCTGAAACGTACCGTTAATAAAGACAAAGAAAACTGTTCCTCGTCAACATAATATCCATTAAATGCCAATAGTTATTATAAATTACCTGCACATTCCTTTTCATCGTAGTAATCTAAATTTAATGCAAACCATTCAAACTTTCAGCTTCATAAATAAAAAGAAATCTGTCCCTCAGAAGTTAAATAGCATAACAATATTCTGAAGCACGAAAAACTTTTATACATTTTACAGGTATTCATGAGGCTTTTAATTGCTGATAAGGAAAAAGTTGAAATGAAATATTTTTCTATAATAGTTGTTGATATTCATAATAATTGTTACCAATATCTTTTCAACATAGTTCCTTCTCTTCTCTTCTCTTCTCTTCTCTTCTCTTCTCTTCTCTTCTCTTCTCTTCTCTTCTCTTCTCTTCTCTTCTCTTCTCTTCTCTTCTCTTCTCTTCTCTTCTCAACTAGTCACAAGTTATGAAATGTTACTATTTTGTTGAGTCAGATACACTTTGCATGAATATGAAATGTATAATGTTGTCTTATTATTTTACGAATTCTGTAGCGCAATAAATCGTAAAACTGTGTTTCTTTAATCAAGAATAATCTGCCGTGTTGGACCATAAGATAAAGATTTTTGAAGTGACTAAATAGCCAACGAACTTAGATTTCAAACTAGTACTGTTTCATCTTAACCAGCGCAGACTGGCTTCCGTGAATACAAGTCATTCTACAGTATAATACGAGCAAACAGGCAGGCTTTCTTTGGTCCCGCCTGGACTGAACCTATAAAACCCGGGCTTAATGGGTTCAGTCTTAGAAGTTAACCTGCTTTGTAGCGTCACCGGATCCCAAGCCTGACGGCAAGCAGTTACGGGCGTGAGTCTTGTCTGATTTGCCGGTCTCTAATAGATATGGATACTGCTAACAACCTGTGAGAGTAGTTCAGCAAAATATTTGGGTAATTATAAGTACAGGTTTTCGTTTTTTATGAAATTATTTTTTTTTTAACTTTTTGCTTATTATTCCTAATGTGAAAATACTTCCAAGCAAAATCTATCTTGTACTTCTCAGAAAGTATAGGATACTTCGAAAGTCAGTTCAAACATTAAACCGCTATATATATATATATATATATATATAATATTTGAGATAGGGAAAAAAGAAAAACATCACAGTGTTGGGCACACAACGGGATTTACAAAACATTGGAAAGATGTTCGCCGTTCCCTTGTTCAACGTATAGCATTCCGTCTGCGACACCATGCAGAGCATTTTGCAGATAATGTCTTGGAATATTGGCAATTTCTTGCGTGATGGCATCTTTCGGTTGCAGTAGGGTTGTTGGATGTGTCAGGAAAACTCGTTCTTTATGGTAACCCCACAACCAAATGTCGGCCGGATTGAAATCTGGAGATCCCGGAGGCCACAGTGTTGGAAAGTGCCTACTGATGATTTTGGTCAGAAAACGAACCTCAATTACGCGTCGTAACTCCACCATTAATTTTTAGTAGGTTATTTTTCGAGGCTTTATCAACATCTTAGGTTATTTAGTGTCTGATGAGATGCAAGTGATAATGCTGGTGAAATGAGTCCGGAGTCCAGCACCGAAAGTTACCCAGCATTTGTTCATATTGGGTTGAGGGAAAACCCCAGGAAAAAACCTCAACCAGGTAACTTACCCCGACCGGGAATCCAACCCGGGCCACCTCGTTTCCCGGCCAGACGCGATAACCGTTACTCCACAGGTGTGGACAATAATAGATTAAGACAGACTCTTACAGCAAATGAGAAGCGCTACTAAGCATGTTACAGAACTTCGTCATCCCTAGACTGAGGAATCACAATATGGGCGCTCCACCCAACATCTTTATTCCTGCAAAACATTTAATTGCGCAGATGTTTGACGATCGTGTCATCAGTAGGCACTTTTCAACAATGTGGCCTCCGCGATCTCCAGATTTCAATCCGACCGACTTTTTGGTTGTGGGGTTACCTTAAAGAATGAGTTTTTCTGACACATTCAACTACTCTACTGCAACTGAAAGATGCCATCTCGCAAGAAATTGCCAATATTCCAAGATATTATCTGCAAAATGCTGTGCATGGTGTCGCTGACTGAATGTTGTACGTTGAATAAGACAACGGTGGACATCTTCCCAATGTTTTGTAAACCCCGTTGTTTGCCCAACACTGTGATTTTTTTCTTCACTAGCTCAAATATTATATTATTTATAGCGGTTTAAAGCTTGAACTGACTTTTGAAATACCCTATATTTCCAGCATCTTTATCGTGAACTTATTTTAAAATTCTGACGATGGCCCATCGCTCCATATTATTTCTAACTTCGTCTCATCACTACGTGATCGAATTATTTCATCATATAGAAAGTCAACAAAAACACAGTGTCTTTGTCCTTAGATTTGCAGTCAGAATAGATGAGGTACATTAATTTTAGATTGTCCTTTATAGAAAACAGCTGCAGTAAATAAAACTACACTTGTGCGTGATCAAAGAGCACTTTGAATTTCTAACAGACTTGGAGAGCAAGTTTTGTTTTATTTACAAAGGTGATAAAAATAAAATTGCATACATGTGCCATATAGGATGGTCACGTGTGGGACAAAAATGGAAATTATTATTTAATTCTTTGTAATTAATAGATCAATTTCAAAATGTGGTCATGCAATTCTTGATTAAAAAGAAGGAAAAAAAGTTACTCAAATTCTTTTTAAGGAATATATTTCTTTTGCAAAACAGAATGTAACCTATTTTGAGTCACATGTGGGACATAGATTTTAATTCTTTTCACTGCCTTAACTAATAATTACTTAACACATTTATAACGTTGTAATAATAAACATGCGTTTCACACAGAACAGGAAAAAGTTGCACAATAATATGTGTTAAGCAACTGAGAGTCTCAAAAACAAAGCAGTTTCAATCTGGTGGGAAATGGCTTATAGAGGTCACCTTAAATGCAGATGTACCGCACTTAAATTTTAAAACAATTGAAAAGACAATATGTTTCTACTTAATTCAGGGATTTATTTACTATTTTACAAAACTTTTATTTGAAAAAAGAAATTATGACAAATTCATAATAATGTCCTGTTTTTCATGGAATGTCCCATTAACTGTTCAGTCGCCATTGCCAAAATGAATGCGGGACGCGGGGAAACGCTGCTTGCAGCGAACTGCGAGTAGAACGCTGCAGTCCCACCACCCAGGCGGGATTGTGTCGCTGCGGTGTGAATGCATTCATATCCCACTGTACTCACAATAATTCGCGTTGGTTTCGCATTCGCTACCGCTCCCGCGTCCCGCGTTGGTGTGCACAGACCTTTAGAGTGGACTGTGTTGAGACCAACGAGCACAGAATAAGTAGAATAGACACTAGCGTTTTAATATCATTGGACGTAACGAAGCCGCTTTGATGGATCTGACACCATCTTGTTGCTACCAAAACATTGCAAAATAGCTATTACGCTGTAGAAGATCTTATGATAATAGGAATTTAATATGTCCCTAATTTCCTGGAGGAGTCACACTTTCTTGTTTGTTTCGTAATTCAGAATCGCTAGGCACGTATTTTTAGCAAAAATTGAAAAAATGGCATCGATAAATCACATACAGATCTTTTAAATTGACAGCTTTTTAAATTGCAGTATGGTATCCTATAGATACTCTGGAAGGTAAAAAAATAATAATGATAAAACGGAAGATAATAGTTTGACCTTATTTTGCTACTAGTACAATAAAAATACTACTCTATAATAATTATTTATATAGGTTGATCCATTTGCTTCGATATAATAATGCAACTTGTTTCTTAACGCATATTATAATTATCTTCCTTTTGCCAGTATTTCGTATAGATTTCCCGGTTTCGTTTAGAGAAAAATGGAATTCCCTGAACCATATAAAATTTGATAGGCTCTTTGTTTATAGTATATAATTAGATTAGGTATAACGGCGAACAAAATTGTAGCTTTATTACCAAGTGGGTCAAGGTAGATCACGATTGGAGAGAGTGATCTAAGACCCACGGGTTAATGAAGCTACTTTTGTGCGAGTTGTATACAATACATTGTTCGTTATTTGCCGAAAATTACAAAATAAATCTAAAAATTAAATTAACCGTATTAAGGGGGTCCGGATACGTCCAAGCTTACCAATGTTAAAAGTGAGTACATGTAATTTTCTTTTTCTGAGACCGTTAGGATTACAATCTTGAAGTCCACACTTGTGGAGTAATGGTCAGCGCGTCTGGCAGCGAAACCATGTGGCCCGGGTTCGAATCCCGGTCGGGGCAAGTTACCTGGTTGAGGTTTTTTCCGGGGTTTTCCCTCAACCCAGTACGAGCAAATGGTGGGTAACTTTCGGTGCTGGATCCCGGACTCATTTCACCGGCATTATCACCTTCATATCATTCAGACGCTACATAACCTAGATGTTGATACAGTGTCGTAAAATAACCCAATAAAAAACAATCTTGAAAAAAATGAGTTGTATGATGTACCTTTCTGATTGCTTTAACACAGGGATTTTTTTTAATTTTATGCATTTCCAAAATTGAAAATAACACGCGACACAAACTTCCAATTGGGTTGTTAGGTTAGCTTTGCTCGTAAATGCTAAGTCATAAAGCGTAAGTCTGAGTTAGTGAGTATAAAAATTTATTACAATAATATCAATACAATAATCCTTCCTCTTAATGTTAAAATGTTATGTTTTATTTAACGACGCTCGCAACTGCAGAGGTTATATCAGCGTCGCCGGATGTGCCGGAATTTTGTCCCGCAGGAGTTCTTTTACATGCCAGTAAATCTACTGACATGAGCCTGTCGCATTTAAGCACACTTAAATGCCATCGACCTGGCCCGGGATCGAACGCGCAACCTTGGACATAGAAGGCCAGCGCTCTACCAACTCGCCAACCAGGTCGACCCTTCCTCTTAATCAAACTAATACGTGAACAATAGGAATGTAACCGACTAACTTAGGCTAAATCATTCATTACTATACCTGTAATAAGTACATTCCACTCAAGCATATTTACCTGTGAAAATTTATTCCAGAAATTTTCTTTGAAAACCTGTTTGTGCAGCCATATGCAGCACATGTGGCATTTTGAAATTAGTTCATTTATCAATTAAAACAGCGATACAACACCACAATGAACTGTCCATGTGCTAAGAGGGAGCCAATGTTTTGGTAGCATCATAATGGCGACTGTCCACAAAAGCGGCTTCACCTCTAAGCTGTTCTTGTCTACTCTATGTATTCTGTACTCGTTGGTTCAGACTGAGGACTGCGCGATCGGTTCTGCTGTAAACAACTGAGAGTAACAAAAACAATAATCTTTTCGTTGTAAGAAAAATTCTAATGTAAATAATAGTAAGTGACTGAAATGAGGCTTCATTGGCCGCAGCTTGGCGCCATAGATCCTCAATACGTGATCCCGCCCACTGTTGTACATTCTGTTTCATGATAAACATTTCCTGTTACTCGTTAAGTAGACCTCACCTCACTACTATGCATTACTTTGCTTAGGAAACGTTTATTTTATAATTATTGTAATTAAATTATTTTAAACTTACGTGTAAAATCAATCGCTATCGGACAAAACAATTATTCCTTCCAGATGCAGAAGCCATACTACAGTACTACGTGCTTACGTGAACAACTACGAGCTCAAGTGACGCCAGCTTGTTACAAGAACAGATTACCTCGGTATTACTCTTGATATTCATCCCCGTTCATAGTAAATAACAAAATATAAAAGTAGCTTTTCTTTTACATAGCGTTTTACATATAACAGAAGATATATGTTTCATCATATTTAACAACTACAATTCCATTCTTTATTTTTAAACCATACAAGATTATGCAGTGGCGGTTCCTCGAGCGAGAGAAGGGAGGAACGTCCTCCTCACATTTTTCTTCTTTTGAAAGTAAATACCAAATGAAATATATGCCTTGAAATTCGAGGAAGATTCGATAATTTTTAAGTTCACAGCTATAAGAAAACCTCGGTTGATCTAGTTTTAAACCACGCGCACTCATGTGCTGCTAGAAAACTGTGAGAAAGATGCGAAGTTGTTTGTGTGGAGGAAAGCCAATCCATTCCTCGCTAGCGGCCAGAGAAAGAAGAAGAGTTTTAAAGCAAGTTAATGAACGGATATGGAGGAGATCCTTCTCTCAATCAGCCCATGGGCGGGAAATAGAAACCGCTGCCATCTAACGATGCTGCATTAAACCAGACTATAACACGTCATCTAGGAGGAGAGAAAATAAAAAGAATTTTAACGCAAAGCTATGAAAGACGCCATATAAACTTTTTTTTTAATTATAAATCAAAATATATTACTCATTGCACTTTATATAAGCCATATTCATGGTTTGAAACTCTCGAGGATATATGAAAGTTAAAGTTGGATTTATGTAAAACAAAGAGGAAGTAGTTCTAAGTTAGTATTGCAGATCTTTTTCTCTGAAATTCACTTCCATTCATTGTCTACTAGACAGGACAACAGCTAAGTTGTCAGTTTTGTACAAATATATTTGAAATTGAAGGTACTGCAAACTACATTATTTTTAACATAAAAAAATTAATCGGCCATCGGCAGCTTTGAACAATAACGGTAGTATGACTTTACAAGAACTGATGTTCTTCAAAAGCATGTGATACTGAACTTGTAAAATGTACATGTGGCAACACAGACCACGCGGATGGGTGCAGTGTTCTCGCTTTCCTAACAGATTATTTCTCATTCCCATTTCCGTAAAACGGTTCCGGTTACGTGTTAGTAGCTGGTCTCTTCCAACACGTGTGATGCGCGAGAAATGCTTCGAGGTTATGAATTTCCTTGTAATTGTTAATTTGTGCAATTATTCAACAATGAATGGAAGTGAAAACATATTATATTCTTGGACAATTTAGGAAACTCAGTCTACGAAAACAGATTATTACTATACAAAAGGGAAGGCCAACCCTAACACTACCTGGTCTTACATGTATGTATGTAGGCTAATTTGTAGCTTGTTTCTCTGAAGAAGGTGTCATTTTGCGCTGTTAACTTCTTTCCTCCTCTTAAGAAATATGCAGGAGCCGCCATTGAGATTATGGTTTCCAAATACAGAACTATGTTTTCCTGCGTTGTGAGTATTTGGACTGGCAGCCAATCACGGGTATGACAGCAACGTGCTTGTGTTTACATTAGGATTTTTCTTACAGCAAAAACAGTACAGAATCACCCGTCGGACTTGTTTCAGGTTGCGCTATGAGTCTGCAATTGTGAACACAAATGCTTTTATCGAGCGGAGATCCTTGCGACGTCTACGTCTTCGGCCAATTTAAACCGAAGTGGTTTTTCTTTTATCGAAATTCACGGAAAGTTAGGAAGTGATGACAGGAATGCAAATCTACGTGGGTCCTACTTAATGGCTCATACATAACACAATTGCCTCGAATAGATTAGTTCTGCGGTACAGAGTCTCTCTAGGGAGGAGTAGGATTTGAATCCTGATTGGGTTTAGCTCTCCGTCTGCGGCGCCAACGTGTCCTTGCCCTTCAGAATTCCAGTGAACCGTGTTGATAGAGAGAACTAAAATCTCCTGCCATGGGAGAAGTAACCAGACCTCTTCAGTTTCATAACGAATATTAATGTGTTTGTTCATTTATTGCGGATCTATTAACGCAGATATTGCAGAAACTATTGCATTCTATGAAATTATAATCATATTTACGATATTTATTATCATAAAAAATATATCCTGTAATTGCGGCTCTCACATTTTTATGTATTTGCAACTTTACATCGGGTAAATTCGCCTTTCTTACAATACATATTTCCCTAGTTAATCATACCTTTATTTCTTTTATATCTCCTTTTCATGGTGAATTAGATTATCCTTATCACCCTCTATCTTTCATTTTTATAACCTAATTGTTAGCATCATTTACACTCATCCTCACCTTCCACCGTAATTTCAAAGTACTCCTTCTCTCTCTCTTTTTAGTAATTATAGTAGGGGACAGGGAGGTAGGTTTTTTCCCAAATTTTACGTTTCATTTTTTATACAATTTCCATAGCATTTTATTAAATCCTCAAAGATGGTCGTTCTACGTGGTTATTTGGCTATGTGGAGAAATATTTGAATTTACATTTCACCGGGAATTACATTTTAAATTTTGTATTATTCTGAAACGTGCAGATTGAGTCAATTTATCCCACCCTGGAGGCAAGTTTACACATGGTATGGGGCAAATTGGCTATATGTTAAATAAGAGGAAACTGCATATAAAATTAGATTTTTTTAAAACTTAGAATTTATTTCTGTACAGGCAAATGATTCAATATAATGAACACAAAAATATATAACCATGGAGTTCAACACTCAGGTAAAATAAGAACTGAATCCTAGAAGAACAAGGTAGAAAAATTAATTTTGAACTTGTAAATGACTATATATCACATTGCCTTATTAAAAATTATCTTAGAAGGAGTGTATGCATATAAACTTTCAGTTTCCCTCTTTAAAATTTTTATATGCCATAATTTATACTGTAGGCACTCTCACCTGGTGCACACTCTGAGTAAGGTTTAACGCTATACAGGCAATATATCTCTGTCTTCTTTGTTACTCTCCCTTCTTGAATTATTCTTTGTCTTTCGACTGGTCTTAAGATTGCCTTTCTCACTACTACAGTCTCCTCTTCTATTTTTGTTGAACAAATTCATTATTCTTTTTCGATTTCCTCTCCTCCAGTGCTTTCTTAACTGGAGAGTTAGTAAGATGGCAGTACACAATTTTCCCCTTATATCCTCATCCGTAGCTTACCTACAATACCGAGTGAGAGTCTGTAATTTGGATATTATAATCCTTGGCCACATTTCTGTTTTCTAACTTTACAGCACTGACAGCTCGCACTATCATATTATCAGTATAAGTAGGTGCTCTATCTGTTTTTTTATAAGTCCTCATTTTCTCATTCACTGCAATGAAAATAAATTTTTTGTATTAACAATCAATTAAATTGAACTTATATTATAACAAATAGTATAAATAAGTAAATTATGTATTGTATAAGTTATGTAATTATTTAAAGTAACACAGCGGGGTTTGTTACACACCGTGCCAATCTGCCGCCTAACAACTGTGCCAATTTGTCTCTGGTCTAGATTTTAATTTGGATTAAAAATTACGAATTAGAATACTGAATGGTCGAATTGAAATTAACACTAAACAGAACCAATTAAATGTACTTTCCAACTATGTATTTAAAGTTCACCTAATATAACATATGTACCCTTTAAAAGAATAATCACGAGATGATGAAAATTAACTTATCTTGCTGCAAAAGCAACTTTATGACTTCCTTCTTCTATCGCTTGCCACAAAGGTCTAGACGCTTCCGTGGAGCGTGCTTTATAATGTAGGGATCATACTGTCTGCGTGGTACTGGAAGCCATCGCATAACTACCGAAATAAAACTGGTGTGCCAACGTGCCTCTGTAGCCAATCTGCCTCCATCTTCCTTATAATGACTAACTCTTTCTATCCTACATTTTATATATTTAATTGTATCCTAATTTTTCCCTTACAAACTTTTCCCCTCGTACCATTCTTCATATTGGTCCCATATTTTTATCTTATTTTAATTCATTCTTTTTCTTAATTCTCTACACAACGTTCTACAATGCTCTACTGCTAACATTCCTTTTCATCTTGCAATATATACTTATCTACATGCAATTGCTACGGTACATCTCTGAAATAGATACGTTTTAGTTTCGTTATTAATCCTGTCACTTGAAGTTCTGTTTCTTCAAATAGACTTAACGGCCGAATGACTGTAACTGTCTACATGTATATTAAAGTTCCATTATTGATCCACATCTATAACAAACACACTTTCTTTGAGTATTAACTATACTCATTTCTAGTTCTGTTTCCACAGCTAATCTGTGTTCATGTAATTGCAACTCTCCGCTGTTTGTCTTTAGTTATCAAACCTATCTTTCCCACCTGTATTCTATTTTAACCATTCGTCTCCCCCACCATGATTCAACTTATTTTCCTTGCCCTTATTTCTTACTAAACACGTTTCTACTATCTTCTAATCTTCTTTCTAGACTACCAAGAATTCTGTTCTTAAAGTCTCTAAAACTCGCTGGATCTGTTAATCCTGAATTGCTCCGTAATTTTCTTACACTCACCTTCCTTCTTGTTCTCCTAATCTGCCACATTTTCATCATTAGGCCTCTTCACTTTTGCTTCCTGTTTAGTAAACTGTCCGAAGATAGGTTTGAACCTCATAAATGACACCAATAATGCATCACTCATAAGACAACTAAGCCAGAAGATAACGGAGTACGGTGGCCAGTTCCTTTCCCCCATTGCATATATCGCTGACTTGTGACATATTTCACTAATCATACTTCAGATGTATACAAACAATTGTTCTTCGTCAGAAAAATATCGTCAAGTAAGATGTACTGCCTGATAATAGATGTACATACCAGCCAGATAATAAGTCAGAGGTATTTACTTCCTGATTCACTTGAATTTTTGCTATTGTCTATGAACGTCACTGCACCTGTTCCGTCCTTCTTATTCACTACTTCTGCACTTACACTTCCAGCTACTCTCTCACTTTCATTTTTATTGATTAATCATTTCAATTTTCCCTACATCTTACAGACTAGGTGCATCCAGAAAGTAAGTTTCCCGATTGTTTCCCCTTGAAAGTAAACGTAATTAGCCGTGTCAATTGCGCATGCGTAACAGATCTATGACGTATCAATCATATGCCAGCCGGACAGGTCCCGCCTGGTGCCAGTAGCGTGGCAGCAGTGGTCCGAAATGGAAGCTCTTATTCCTTCTCCCGCCGCCTGCGAGGTTCGGTCGGTGATAAAGTTCTTTAATGCACAAAGCATTGCGCCAATTGAAATTCATCGGCAGCTCTGTCAGGTCTATGGGCCAAACATCATGAGTAAGCAGATGGTGCGTCGCTGGTGTAGAAAGTTTTCCCAAGGTCGTCAAAGTGTCCATGATGAAGAGCGCAGTGGGCGACTGTCCCTCATCAATGACGATCGTGTTGAGCTGGTGCGGCAGCGCATCATGGAGAACCGCCGCTTCACGATTACGGAGCTGAGCAGCCATTTTCCGCAGATATCGCGATCCTTGTTGCATGAGATTGTCACTAAGCACCTGCTGTTCAAAAAAGTGTGTGCCAGGTGGGTGCCGAAAAGCCTGACACCCGAACACAAAATGCAACGTTTAGGAGCAGCACTGACATTTCTGCAACGGTATCACGATGACGGCGACGAGTTCCTCGACAGGATCGTCACGGGCGATGAGACTTGGATTTCGCACTTCACCCCGGAAACCAAGCAGCAGTCAATGCATTGGCGGCATAGTGGATCTCCGGTCAGGACGAAATTCAAACAGACGCTGTCGGTACGGAAAGGGATGTGCACGGTGTATGGGAAAGGAAGGGCATTCTGCTCATTGACTTCCTTCCAAGAGGTGAAACAGTGAACGCTGACCGTTACTGTGAAACACTGCGAAAATTGCGACGTGCCATTCAAAACAAGAGGCGTGGAATGCTTACTGCAAGTGTTGTGCTCCTCCATGACAATGCTCGTCCACATACGGCTCGGCGCACAGCAGCTGTTTTGACGGAATTTGGTTGGGAGTTGTTTCATCACCCACCCTACAGTCCTGATCTTGATTTTCACGTTTTCTTGCACCTCAAGAAATTCCTGTCCTCCGGTGAGCGTTTTGGCAACGACGAAGAGCTGAAGACGTCTGTCACACGCTGGTTCCATTCACAGGCGGCAGAGTTCTACGACAGAGGGATACAAAAGTTGATCCCACGATACGACAAGTGTCTCAATTCTGATGGTGGCTATGTTGAAAAATAGCTGAAACATTGCTGTACCTGTTGCCAATAAATGTTTTCATGAAAGTGTGTGTTCTTTTAAAAAAATAAGGAAACTTACTTTCTGGATGCGCCTCGTATTATATTATGGATCATATGATATACACTCTTCACTACTGACAATTTCAGCATCTGTCCATTCTGTAATCACTAGATATTACCCACAATTATTACTCGGTTACTAAAAATTGTTGAACTGGCTCTGTAGCTCACTTCAATCTCACCATTGAACACTGGAAACACTCTCCGCATTTATACTACTACTGCGCATTCAATGTAACCCACTCACTTTCATTGCAAATCTAACTCATTACTCGGACTTTATAACTCAATGAACTGGCCTTGTAGCGACTGCAATTTCACTACAACACACTGCTCACATGAGCTACACTTTCACTATTGTGCTCTACTCAATCACTATAACTCACAAAATTTTACTACAAACCTAATATATAGTGAGCACATTACAATACTCTCTGTTACTAGAGTCCTTTTCGGTTCTTGTCTCTCATGTTCTTTATCATGACCCTTGTTTTATTTGTCTTAGTCCTTATCAAGTTTTTGTCATTTTAATGAGCCTTGCCGTTCCTCTTGTCTTTGTCATAATCATTATCATTATATTTGATTTTGGTCCTTAATGTAGTCTTGTTCCTTATCGTAGTTTTGATTCTTATCGTGGTCTTGGTTTTTGTCAATGTCTTTGTTGTGATCATTATAATGGTCCTTGTTGTTTTCTTATAATTTTTATCATAGTCCTGTTCATTATCATGATCTTTCTTGTAGTTATTGTTATTGTTCTTGTAGTGGTCCATATCGTGATACTTATTGTGGTCGTTGCCAATATCCTTGTAGTGGTCCTTATCGTGAGCATTGTTACTGTCCTCGTAGTGTTCCTTATCATGATTCTTATTGTCATTGTTCTTATAGTGGTCCATATTATCCTTATCGTGCCGCGAAACCAGGTGGCCCGGGTTCGAATCCCGGTCGGGGCAAGTTACCTGGTTGAGGTTTTTTCCGGGGTTTTCCCTCAACCCAATATGAGCAAATGCTAGGTAACTTTCGGTGTTGGACCCCGGACTCATTTCACCGGCATTATCACCTTCATTTCATTCAGACGCTAAATAACCTAGATGTTGATACAGCGTCGTAAAATAACCCAATAAAATAAAAAAAAATATATCCTTATCGTGGTCATTGTCATTGTTCATGTAGTGGTCCTTACAGTGGTCATTGTCATTGTCTTTCTATTTGTCCTTATTATGATCCTTATCGTGGTCAGTTATTGTTCTCGTAGTGGTAATATCGTGATCCTTACCGTGGTCAATCATTGTCCTTGTAGTGGCCCTTGTCGGAATCATTATCGTTGTCACTGCCATTGGCCCTGTATTGATCCTTCTTGTGGTCATTTATTCGTAATTTTCATTGTCCTTATAGTAGTCCATGGCGTGATCTTTATCGTGCTCAATGTTAGTGTCCTTGTTGTATTTATCGTGATATTCGTGGTTCTTGTCGTGAAACATATCATGATCCTTATCTTGATCCATTTCGTTGTCCTTGTCTTGGTTTTCACCTTGTGCTACCATGGTCGTTGTTGTCTTTGTCGTGGTACTTACCATGGTGATTTCGTAGTCCTTGTGGTCCTTAACGTAGTCCATGTCGTGGTTATTACCGTGATCCTTTTCGTGGCTCTTATCCTTTTAGTGTCCTTCTTTATATTTTTGTTATGTTCCTTATCTTGATACTTGTAGTCTTTGCCATGGTCCTTATCACTGTATTGTTTATTTTCATGGTCCTTATCGTTCTTATTGTCGTCTTTTTCATGGTGCTTACCGTCGTATTTATTGTTTTACCATTTATTTGTCATGGTATTCACCGTGGTCTTGGTTCTTGTCGTGATCCTTTCGTAGCCATTGTGATCCATATAAATGGTTCATGTCGTGGACCTTATCGTAATAATTGTAGTCCATGTCATGATCCTTATCGTGGTCGATTTCATTATTCTTGTCATGGTCCTTGTCGTTGTCCTTGTTTTTTATTATCCAATTTAATAAACCCTATTTCATGCTGAGGTATATTAGGGTTATAGTTGGCATCAAAATACATATTTTATAACCAATAAACAATAGTAAAATTATAATATAAAAATTGTGGTCAAGGATACAATTCACATGAATTATGTAGAAGAATGCACCTTAACGAAACAATGTATCCTGTTAAGGATTAATGAGATGTTTGAGGAATAATCAATTCAAAATATACAAGAATGTCTAACCGTTTCAGCGTAAATGTACGACCTAAAAAGATAATCAATAGTACATTAATATAAAAAAGTTTGACTTTCACTTTCAAATTAATACTTAATTCATGAAAAATGGAACAGTTAATAGTAATAAAAGGATATTACAAGCAATGATTTACGGTTACAAGTTGCATACGTGATTCAGGAATATACAATAATTGAAATAAAACACAAGTAATGACTTATAACTAACGAAATTCTTGAAGGGCAATATATAATATTAGGGGCAATACAAAAGATTTAAAAACAAGTGTAAACAGTAAAGGAATAGTAGAAAATTGACTTAAAATTACACATTCTTTTTAAAGCAATAGGTAACAACAAAGAGATACTAATATCAATAAACTGACTGTAGTTACAGATTAAATATATTATTTTAAAAACAAACACGCAAAGGATCAAAACCTATTTTCAGGCATTATATACATGGACCATGCCTTCAATTCACATTTTTTTGACATTACTTCGTATATTATTTTGTGTTTCAATCTATTTCAATTCGTTATTGTTCACTGTAACAACAAATATATGTTTCATAAAGCCTCAAGGCATTTCTCTATATTTATTGTATCCTGGTACTCTTTGTCAATGCAAACTTGTAATGGTTGCAGGAATATTATTTATATATATATATATATATATATATATATATATATATATATATATATATATATATATATATATATATATATATATACAAAATAGCTATTAAACATATTATTATAGAGGCAATAAATAGCTTTACTAAGAGATGACTTAAAATTTACGAAGTAAATACATTATTTGAGGCATTGACATGGGAAAGGTCGTAACTTCCAAAAATTCGAATTTTTAGATTTTTCATTGAGAAGGTAGTAAATGGCCATGCCAATGGCACAGAGTAGGTAGTATATCCGTATGTAATGAAACAAAGTTGGAAACGTAGTCACTAGATGTTGTAAGTTGTATGTGCACAGCTGTTGGCGCGGAGATGGTAGTAACTCCTTTTACAACATCAGAGTGTGTCTAGACAAATGTGGGCTGATAACTGTGCAGGGCAGAATAAAAATTGGATGATTCTAATGGTCCTGATTTACATTATTGCCAAGAAACATATTGATTCAGTGGACTTGAAATTCCTGGTTTCAGAACATTCCTACATGTCATGTGATAGGGAATTTGGCATCATAGAGAAAAGAAAAATAAAAGATGCAAGACCATGGTTCCAGAAGAGGTAAGGCCTAATAATGTAATAATGATGAAGGATAATGATTTCTTCGACTTTTCTGCAGAATGTGACAAGTTTTTGAATACAACTCCTATCAAAATCAGCACCCCCAACTGGATTAGATTCTCAAAAGCTGATTTTCCTCTAATAAAAACAAGACAGTCATTTAATGACCTTGAAATGTGGACAGAGCACAGGATTTTTAAGAAAGGACAGTCATTAATGTCAATCAGTAACTTGCATTGCTTGCAACGCCTTGAAAGAAGACCAGTCGTCCCTGATGCCAAAAAGAGAGACATGTTATTTATGTTAGATTTCCTCGATGAAAAGTATCATGCATTTTACCGAAAAATTTGTGCATAATGTATAAATAACGTTAATTCTCAGTTTGGCTAAGTGTGCCAGACTTTTCAAATTTCATATGTAACACAAACATCAATGTATGCCTTTCATTTAAAGCAGTTTCTGTAATAATGTAAGTGAGAAAGTGTTCATAAATTTGTTTTTTGCTTCCCCTGAAAAATTTTGTTTTTGGCAGTTACTATCTTTCCCATGTCAGCGCCTCACTTAGTAACAACAATTGGCAATAAGGAGGTATTACAAGAAATGGCTCAAAATTAGAAATGAAATACCTAATTAAAATAAGAATTAAAACCAATAGTACAATATTATGGTATGCAAAATTGAAGCCTTACAGTTTCATAATAGTTGATTAGAACTAATACGATTTTTTCCCCGGAATAATTTAACATTTTACAGTTTCAGGAATATTCTATTCAAGGACATGAAATAATTATATGATTTAGAGTTGGTAAGTATATTTGTTAACGGTTTTGGTAAATGTATAAATTAAAGTGTTCAGTAACAACTCAAGCTCGTATCTTTCACGGCAAAAGACTGGACAAACATATAATACATATTTTACATCTTGAGATTCCTCCCCACAAATGCAAGTTGCATCGTCTTTAATATGGAATCTATTTAAGTATTCCCCGAATTTTCCATGCCCAGTCAAAAACTGTGTCATTACGAAATTTGCCGTTATTACTTTACATTTATTTCGATCATAGACCGTTGGAAAATATAGCTCTTTTGTAAGAATACCCTTATTACTATTGACCCATCTTTCGTTCCATTCTTGCATATAATGTTCTTTGGCTACTTTTTTGATATCGGACATACGTTGCACGACAGTGGCACATCAGAGTTCGCTGCCATCTTTGCCAATTCATCGGCTCTCTCATTTCCAACTATCCCAGTGTGCACTCTGACTCAAGTTATACAAATATGGACGGCACTTTTCATTATTAAATTTCTTATCTCTGAGGCTATTATGTTAGTGTTATATTTATTAATTGATATTACTGCTGACTGAGAGTCACTGTGAACGCAAGCGCTGTAACCAGACTGACTACACCATTTGATTGCTTCTCGCAAAGCTAATAGTTCCGCCTGAAACACTGAGCACTCTGAGGAGAGTTTGAAGATGGCTGAGGTGTGTTCGCTGTCGTTCCTGTACGCGACAAAGGCACAGCCTACTTTGGCATTTTGATTCGACAGTATATCCAAACGCGATCCATCTGTATAGATCCAAAAGTCGTGGGAATCTGCATCACAAGTTTCTTTGAGACAGGGTATGTATAAAGGTGGATGCCCTGCCTGGAGAGGATTTGCTGATTCTTCTACACGGAGATGTGTCAAAAACTGAGGGATTTTTCGGCCTTGTTTTATATTGCTGATGTTTGCTTTAAATTCACCAACCAAATATATTAGTTCAATATCTGCTATAACCTGAGAGGCTACAGTAAATATTGTACGATATCCTCGGATGATTCGTAAGAGATATCCTCGTTGAATCTGAGCCAGTTTTTCTTGCGCCCATTTTTTCTGTAATATATGTTGAAGTGCTGCCACACAGTAATGAACCGTAGGTTCTACTGCTCCCCAATATATTATCTTTAGTATAGAGGAATTAAGGCCCCATGTGGGTCTACTTGCAGCGGAGAGAGCAGAAAGTAGCTTGTTAGCTTTACCAGCAATGTGTTGAAGATGTGGACGGAAAGTTAGGCGCTTATCTAGGACCATGCCTAAGTACTTAAGTTCATCAACTAGTACAATGCTTGTGTTATCCATAGAGATGCATATCGGTTCTATTTTCCTTTTTCTTGTAGTTAGCATTGCTGATGTTTTGGACGCATTGAAGTTGAGTTTGTTTGTCTTGCCCCACATGTGGACGGCCGCTAGTGCTTCATTGGCTATGTGTTTCTAAGTACCTAAATGTGCTTTATTTTGGAAGTATTAGAGCATCATCGGCGTAAGCGTGCAGCGTGCATCCTTCAGGGAGACGTTGTTATAGCAGATCATCATAAAGTATAATCCAGAAACCTGGACTGCATGCTGATCCTTGTGGACATACTCTCGTCACATTCTTGATAATGGTCTCGTCGCTTATGGTGAGCTGACTTCTGCGGTCTTCGAAATAATTTTTAACTATTCTATATAAATTTCTAGGACATTTTTTTAAGATTTAGTTGATGGAGTATTTTTGGCCACCTGGCATTGTCAAACGCATCTGATATGTCCAAGGAGATTAATAGTTCAATCTCTTTCTTTGAGTGTACCTCCTGTATCCAATCTACAACTGTCAATTCCGCCGATTTCAGCGACATGAATCCAAACTGAAGTTCACTGAGGGAACTGTTGCTTAGTAAGTGATACATAATGCGATCTATGACGAGTTTCTCTAGGCATTTTCCCAACACAGGCAGCAAGCAGATTGGTCGGAAATAAGAGGTAGTAACTTTGTTGCTACTTTGAAATTTCGGTATTACCTTAACTACATCGAGTTTCCAGCAGTCAGGGAAAACCCCGAGCTCCAAACATTTATTATACAGATTCAAAAGAAGTGAAGAATGTGAGAAATGTATTTGTTTGACAACATTTGCCGATGTTCCATCAAGTCCTGGAGCCTTACGATCATTTTGCTTCAGAATTATGCGTTCCACTTACGAGGTGTGAAGTATAAATCATCTAACGTATCTGGCTCAGCGTCTGTTGTTGCACAAATTACTTTTTGGACATCATTATCTTCCGTGTCATCCGGAAAAAATTTACTAGCCAGGGCGTTTGCAGTGTCTTTTGCATTTATAGTGGGTCCATTTTCCGTTTCCAATGTTGTTAGCACTTCATTAAAATTTTGTGGCTTCCGAGAGTGTTTATATACAACACCCCAGGGTTTTGTTTGTGTAGAACAAAAGATTTTCCAACTGTTTGCTTTCGCTTGCGACATCATCAATCTGTATTGAAATTTGACCTTGTTGTAGATTTCTTCATACTTCACACGAAGAAGGTCACACTTCACTCGTTTATACCGTCGGTGACATGCAAGGACACGTTTTCTCATTATTGTAAGTTCAGTGTTCCACCAGTAGTTTTTCAAAGGTTTCTGGCTTAGTTTTGATAGATGGGCATTACAAAATCGTGCTATAACATCCGTGAGTTTTTTAGTAACAATATTTAACTCGGAAGAATTATTAACATTTTGTAGCTCTGCTGATACTGGTTCGAGTTTTCGAGTAGCTGATTTTTTAAAATGCTCCCACAGCACATTCTTTGTTTTATACTTCCTTGTTAAATACATTCCCTCAATGTTGCCACATGTATTAATGATGTGTTTATTTTAGTAACAATCAGACTGTGGTCTGAAAGGGATGCCTTGTCGCTCACTCTCCAGTCAGTAATATATGGTAACATTATAGAATTACATACACTTAGATCTATAAAACTAGTAGAATTTCCGCGTCTATATGTTGGCGGGTTGCCCTCATTAAGGATGATAAGTTTGCTGATAAAAAAAAGTCATAACATTTTTTGCCGCGGTCGTCAGTAATGGGAATTGACCATGCTGTATGTTTTGCATTTATGTCCCTTATGATTAGTAGAGAGTTCCCATTTAGCGCTTGACATATTTTAGTTAGTTCTTCTATTTTGTGGTCCAAATTAGAGTCACAATATGTACACCGTGTTCCGCTTATAAGTATAATAAAAGAAATAGTTATAATTTCATAACAATGCATGCAAATGGGTTAAGATTGGTACCATTGTAAAGAGGAAATTGGGAAGTTTTAATCCATTGTTGTTACTTATGTTTAGAAGACTCACGCATGCGCAGATCATTAAATAAGAGAATTCGTATCGTATCTTTAATCAGTCAGCATGTGGACGCCACAGCAGAAAGCCTTTTGTGTGCTGTCATTAGCAGAACATAGATCCATAATTCGTGTACAGCGCTTGTTTCGCCGTCAGTACAATCTTAGACCGAGGGAAGCTGTACCGACGTACGTCTCAATAATGAAATGGGATAGGCAGCTCAGAGAAACAGGAAGTTTGTTGTCTAATGCAGGTAAACATTCCAAGCGTAAAGTGTCTGACGAAAATGTCGAACGCATTCGCGAGGCATTTCAGAGAAGCCCGCGGAAATCCATTCGACAGGCTAGTGTGCAGTTGAACATCCCACCAACAACAGTGCATACAGTGCTCCATAAAAGATTGCGTTTGCGAGCGTACAAGCTGCAACTTCATCAGATGATTACGCCGAATGATAAACTGGAACGAAAACGCTTTGCAGAAACAATGTTGGATAAAGTGGACGATGACGACACATTTCTAACTCGAGTCTGTTTCTCAGATGAGGCAACCTTCCACGTCAGTGGAAAAGTAAACCGACACAATTGTCGCATCTGGGGGTCGGAAAATCCAAGTGTCGTAATTGAACACCAACGGGATTCCCCTAAATGGAATGTTTGGTGTGGGATCATGCGTGACAGAATCATTGGTCCCTATTTCTTTGCTGAAAAGACAGTCACTGCAAACACGTACCTGGATATGTTGCAACTGTATGCTGTGCCACAACTCCCAGATGGAGCAATTTTCCAGCAAGATGGGGCTCCACCACACTTTGCCAACATGGTTCGCACATTCTTACACGAACAATTCCCTGCAAGAAGGATCGGAAGAGGATCACCGTACATCACATGGCCTGCCAGATCACCAGATCTAACACCACCTGATTTTTTCCTGTGGGGTTTGTTAAGGACCAGGTCTACAGGACGCCAGTACGTGATTTGGCAGACTTACAAGAAAGAATTTATGCTGCTGTCAACAATGTTACACCACAGATGCTTCATAACACTTGGGTCGAGGTTGAATACCGGTTGGATATTTCCCGTGCCACCAATGGAAGCCATGTTGAGGTTTATGGAACATAAGGTAACAAAAATTCCCAGTTTTCATTCTTTGTAGCAGTTGGTTTCAACTATATACTTGTATTAATTCAGAAGTTATAGCTATTTCTTTTGTTATACTTATAAGCGGAACACTCTGTATATAAACTAATAGTATTTATAATAATGTTTACCGGAACCAGATCTGGCGTACAGAACTGTTGTAATTTTAAAGTATTTTTGTATTATGTTATGATGGCCGAGAGAGTTCTTTGATTATTATCATCCGTTTCATAAACTGGTGATCCGAAAACAGACGCTAGCTTATGTCTTGTGTTAGGTTCTTGAACACAAAGTACTTTTATCTCTGCTATACCGGTATTCCTATTTATGTTTTGGTCGGTGTGAAATTCACCATTAAACAGTAGTTCTTGCGTTGCCACTAGAGATCTATGTAAATTTTGTTGGCAGATCACAATTTCAGCCATATTTTTTTTATTTTATTACTTCAATGATTTTTTTGTATGCCGAACATTCAGATGAAGTTGTTGCATGATTAGGGTCTGACGGTGTGAAGAACTTTCTATTAGACATCTTGTTATTGTAGGTTATACAGTTTGTACATTCAATTTTTGTTCGTGGGCATGAACTTAGCTCGTGTTTCTCGACGCACTGCGAACAACTTTTAGTAGATTGGCAGTCAGCTGACACGTGGCCAAAACATAAGCACTGGTACCATCTCACAACATGTATATAATCTTGCACTCGACAACGGACAAAGCCTATATACAGTTTTCCTTCCCGTTTTGCAGCCTGATATAAACCAGGCGTCACTTCTAACACTGCATACTGGGTTGAGGTATTTTTAGACTTTCTCATGAATACTTTCTCAATATGTTGTGTGGGATCTTGGAGGCATTTCTTAATTGGGGGGATTTTTATCTGCAATGGAGTCCACTAGCTGAGCTTCAGGAAAATCATTCTCGATCCCGTGGATAATGAGCCGAGGGTTCCGCTTCTTGGGTATTCTAGCTGAAATATTCTCGTTTTCTTCCGTAGATTCAACCAATTTGTGACATTCAGATTCATTTCTCAGTTCCAGGATCACACCCTTATTTCGCACTTTTCTTATGTTTTTCACTCTTACTGTCACCTTAGTTACCATTCTGCGAACAAGTTGAAGGGTTTGTTCCGAATCCTTCACCTGATTGGGGTCTTTGGGGGACAGCATAACAACATTTTTCGTTTGCTCTATACTCTATTTAGCTATATCAGAGTAAGATTGTTTGTGAACTGATGTTGGAATTTGTAACTGTTGGTCGGATTCTGATTTTAGGAGAATACTCTTGAACAGATCCAAGCTTTCTTTTACCACATTTACCACTTATAATACATTTTCCTGCCACATTTTAACTACCCTCTTTTTATTATTAATTAGATTAATTATGTTATTAATTGCATTTTCTGAGGAGCGATATTGGGATAGTATATCTCCATTCAATGCCATCTTGTCCTTCTCTTCATTTTTGTCCTAATCGTAGTCCTTATAATAGTAGTTGCTGCTGTCTTTGCCATGGTCCTTATCGTGGTTCTTGTTCTCTTCCTCATAGTTCATATCATGGTCTTTCTTCTTGTCGTGATCATTATCGTGGTCCTTGTCTTTCTCCTTTTCTTGGTCCGTGTTATATTTCTCATCAACCTTGTGGTCTTTGTAATTGCTCTGTATTTATAATTTCAAAATAACATTGTCTTTCTCATACGATAAGTCACTTCTTGCCACACGGTTCATTCCATAATTTCGTAAAAGATAAAAGATAATATAACGTAACCAGAGACCTACACAAGATATCGACACATAACTAATAACATTTTGAATGATATGTACTTTGGAATAGACTGAAAACACGATGCACTCCCAAATGTCTTCCTGCATACTCCCAAATGTCTTCCTGCATGGTTACGTCGATATTGTGTGAACCGCGCTATACAACTTACACTTTCGCATCAATAAGAGTCGTCTCATTCCTTTTTTGGGGAACTGTACATAAGAAATTCATCGTAATTCAATATGATCGCCATCCATTCCATAGCATTGTCTCCACCTTTCGCCTGTAGCCCTAAAGCTAATCATCAGCTTGTTGCCTTTAATCGCTGCACATGCTTCCCGAATACGATTCCTCAGGTTCTCTAGATCTCGTACTTTCGTTTTGTACACTCTGGCCTTCATAAACCCCCAGGCAAACAAGTCTAATGGCTTCAGGTCAGGTGAATGTGATGGCCTTATTCGTGGTGAACCTCTGCCAATCCATCTGTTAGGAAAGAGCTGGTTGAGGTACGCTCTAACATTTAACGAAAAATGCGGGGGTGTTGCGTCGTGCTGAAAGACAACACTGTCAACAATGCCATCCTGCTCCAGCTGTGATTCCAGGAAATCTGTCAAAATGTCTAAGTGTTGCCTGTAATGGTACCTTTCGAGAATATGAAAGGGTCATAAACAGTGGTTCTTGTAAGTTCACTTTTGAGGTGTCCCTTTCCCATTCGTGGTGGCTCGTTACCCCAAACGCGACAATTGTGTTTATTCACTTTACCACAAAAGTTTAATGTGGCCTCGTCACTAAGCAGGATATGTTCGAATAAGTTGTCGTTGTTCATAGCCTCCATTAACTGATAACACTGGCCTAAGAACTGCATAATCTTCTACGTCTAGTTTGTGTACCACCTAGATGTGATAAGCACGCTTTTTCAATGTAAACCTCAAAATCTTCAACACAGTTGCTGTGGTTATATCTAGCTCTTTACTTAAACTAGGAGTCGTTGCTTGAGGACTTTTTTTCGACGGATTCCCTGATCTGTGTCACAGTCTCCTCCGGCACGGCAGGTGGACAGGAATGTGGAGCATCGGCAGCATTACCTGTCCTCTGAAATTTATTGACCAGGAGTCGGATATTTGCTCCTTTTGTCTCGGTTGTGGAATTCCCTTCCAAAAACTACTCTTGCACCTCTGCATACGTTAAAAAGCGCAATCGAGCACCGACAACAGCCACCCGTTCCTCAATAGTAAACATTCTGTTATATCAACCTGAAACGAAAACGAAATTTCAACGTACCCATTTAATCCCATTGTCCTATGATTAGGACGGAAACATAATTCCAGTTAATAACCGAATTTTGTGAAGAGTGTTTGCTCTCAATCAAAGATTATCAGTTCAATTGACTCAGCAATGTTTTCTGAACCTACTCTATCGAAGATTTAAACAATCGCTTTGTTTATTCCCGTCTAATCGCCAGAGGTTCAAGTACCTGCTTGCTGTTTACACCATGTCTACAGGCATGCAGATTTAATTATTTATATTTCTATTAGTTATATAATTCTAAATTTTCTATCATGTTATTATTATTTGGAAATGTATATAACACCCTCTATAAATTAAATCATATCGATATTTGTATCTGTGTTCAAGATAATTGCGTTTACATTCAGTGTCATATCTGTAGGACATTGGGACAATATGGATTATTTCTCTATTATGATTTTTTCAAACAAGAGGCAATGCAACATACACTCATCTGAAGAGGCAGTAGAATATCTGTATCATATATGGAATAAAGCAACAGATCTAAACGAAGTCAACTCAATTTACGTGGCTATAATTCCCGCACCATCAGATCCCCCAGCGATTGTGAGGATATTGATGACGACGTCATTGCGGTTCCTGATAAAACTACTGGTATGCCATCTGATATTGCAGGAACAGTTGAACTGACAATTCCGGAGGAGGAAGATATTTCTCCTGCAATTAACACCAACACCTCAGAACCAACTAGGACAAATAACCAACCCAGCAGTAAAGATGCCACTTCCCTAAAGTCTCCAAAATGGAAAAAAAATGAATGGAAGGTGTCCCCAGTATTCCAATTCTCATGATAAAGTTCCTCTTTCAATGAAGGAATCCATGAAGAATAGTCTGCAAGGGAAACCTGACCCTGACAAATTTATTTCTATATACAACAACATTTTTGACAAAATATTAGAACAGACAAGTATACAGTGAAGAAAAAAATGACTATTCATTTTCACTCGCAAAATAAGTGCTTATGAAGTTCGTGGGTATTCTTCTTTTTAGTGGATACCACACACTACCAAGGGAGCTCATGTACTGGGATCGTTCTCCAGACTGCAGAGTGGATACTGTTGCTGAGTGCATGTCACGTAATAGATTCCAAGACATAAAAAGAACCATTTCAATGACAAAAGTAGTATTGACAAAGAAGACAGATATTACAAGGTGAGGCGACTATATGATTTAGCTAATGAATCTCTGAAGAAATATGGGGTTATTTTGTGATAAGTTATCAATTGACGAAAGGATGGTGAAGTATTATGGCAGGCACACATTCAAAATATATATGAGCGAAAAACCAGTAAAATTTGGGTACAAACTCTGCATTCTATGTAGTTTTGATGGTTATCCTTTACAGATTTTTCCATACCAGGGAAAGAAGGACAACGATCATGAACCATTGTCATTTAGTTACAAAATCGCTTGCATCCATAACTGAAAACCCTAAACAGCTTGCTATTTATATGGATAACTTCTTCGCATCCTACAAACTTGCCGTCATGATGAAGGAAAAAGGTTTCTTTGTAACAGGAACTGTTTGGGAAAATCGCATTGAAACATGTCCACTGAAACCATCTTCCGAAATGAAAAAAGGAAAGAGGAGCTATCTACAAATGTTTGGATACAAATAATAATATTGGAATAGTTCGCTAGAATAATAACAAAGTTGTAGTAGTTGTCACCAGTTTTGAATCCCTTGACCCTAAAGGAGAAGTGCAAAGAAGGACAAAAGGCTCAAGAACTAACGTCGCAATCCTACATTGCATTAGTTCCCACAATAAGTACAAGAATGGAGTTGACCTCTTCGATAACCTAATGGCTGTATTCGGGGCAAGACGTGGTACTTCCCTCTATTCACAAATATCTTGAACACCATGGTGGTAGCACCCTGGAAGCACTACACTACTGCTGAGCTGGGTACTCATGACCTGCTTATGTTTCGAAGAGAGTAAGTAATCAACATATTTTATGATATTAGTAAACATATGACATACAATGCATTTATTATTATTATTATTATTATTATTATTATTATTATTATTATTATTATTTTGCAGACTGGCAATGTTTTTCTTGAAGAGTAGTGGTACACCGAAACTCAGACCAGGACCACATCGAAAAGAAAATGTCTTATGGACGTCAGGCTCGAAAACATTGGTCATTTCATAGCAAAAAATCCATCAGGAAAACAACTTCGGAGTGCCTAGGGAAAGCCGACTACAATGTGTGTGAAGTTTAAAAGAGTCTCTGTGTCAAATGTTTTGAGAAATATCACAAATTGTAAAATTAATGGATGCAGGTGTGAAAGAAAATGTTTCTTAGTAATGTAAATTAATATACTAGTAGATTTCTCATATAGCCCCAATGTCCTATGTATAGGACACACTGTATATTTCAAATGAAATATTATTTTTTCGAAAATCCAGTTTGTAAACACTCAAGCAATGCATCTGAGTTCGTTTAGTAATAAAATATCAAAATTACGATATGCTATTGTGGGTCTTAATGGGTTAACTCGAAAATGGTTGGAGACTTAATAATCATCCTGTACATAATAATGCAAAAAATCTATTATGTTCCGTTTTTCATATTGCAATTTAATCGATCTCTTTTTATATATTGAAATTGATTATTCATCTGTCGGAAAATTTAGTCTAGATTGTGTGTATATGTGTACTTACCTTTTGGGGACTTAAAATATTATTTTCATCCCTTTACCTTATTTTTTATTGCCGTTTAATTTCTCTTTACATTCAGGCACTTTATTTTTGTCATTCAATTCGTTACACACTTGTCACGTCGCAATTAAATCTGTATCTTTTCTAAAAATTAGAAACGTAAAAAACAAAGCTGTGGCTTTAGAATTTGGACTACATTTATCTTCTCACAGTTGCCAGATCGGAATATATATATATATATATATATATATATATATATATATATATATATATATATATATATATATTTCCTGTGATCAATTTTACCATTTTCCACTCACCTATTTACATTATCATCGCTTCGATATTTCTTTTGGTGTTTCAGACGTTCATGTTGATTTGAATATTTTATCTTTGCTTGTTTAAATCTCTTCGTTTGTGAAATGTAATTTGTTTTGCTTTTCAATATTTCCTATTTTTCACCTTTCCTTTCTTTTTTATTGTTCTATTTAAGTTTTGTCTCTTTATTTCCTCACTCCCATTGTACTGTTTAAGGATGGGGAGGTGTAACGGTATGTGTGTGAGTGTTTTTCTTTGTAATCCGACAGGATGTAATGACATGTATGAGTGATGTTTCCTTATAATCTCATATCACGTGGGTTCAGAAAAAAGATATTCGATGTGGCAAATTTCGATCTGTTTTCTCGTTCCTCCGCGCATGCGCCGATAGTCCTTTTGGCCGCCAGGTCGATGGAGAGGGCAGGGTATTTCGGGAGTTAACTAGAGCTCGAGGCACCAGCTGGTACTTGAAAAGCTTTTGCGTCCTTACTCGGGAAAATTATATCTTAACCAGTTATCAAAAGGTAAATTGGGTAACTGAACTTTGGGTTTTTTGGCTACACTCCCCTCCCCAAGCAATAGTACAGGATTTTGAGGGAAGATGTGTGGAGTACCCTTTGCAGCATAAAGGTGATCCTAGGTCGCGTGACAATCAAGGCTACAAAAGAATTCACTATGCTTTGGCAGGTGGCAATCAAACAGGTCTGGAGTTCCTTCTAGCAGCTGTTGACTCGTACTTCAACTTTAGTGGTGATGAAATGCCCAAGATGACTCTGTTGCATTTAGCGGCTTATCATGGACATGATGGCATTCCAAGACTAGTTTTATCCCTGTTTTCAAGTGCAAATATCAATGACGACCATGAAGAGAAAACATATATATAAAGCTGACAGGGGTGTAACGGAATGTATATGATAGATTTTCTTTGTAATCTGGCAGGATATAATGACATGTATGAAGTGGTGTCTCCTCATAATGTCACACAATGTGCGTTCAGAAGAAAAGATTCGCGATGTGGCAAATTTTGATGTGTTTTGTCGTTTCTCCGCCGATGCGCCGATAGTCTTTTTGGCCGCCAGCCCGATGAAAGCGTACTGGGCACATAACCCGGAGGCCCGGAGAACGTAACCATGCTCTGCAACCATTGAAGCAATCGTAACTACATTACTGGTACATTAAACCCCTATTAATTCCTTACACATCAGTATATGCAGCTTATCTCAAATTTATTTTCACCTCAATAACTCAACATTTACTGGTGATTAAACAAATTAAATATCTAACATTATTTTGAGTAACATAAACTCACATTCAGAATTTGTTTTTCTAAACAATAACTTCAAGATCAAAATTCAGTCAATTAATATTTTTCATCTCTTATACCTGGGTAGAATTAACTCTTGATCTTTATCACTCTGTCAAAATAATCACAAATTGTACGTAACTATTACAGCGTGCAGCTTTCCAGTGTGAATTCATTTTAACTGGCAAGAGTTTACGAACCACGGCAGATCTCCCAAAAGAAAACATTAATTTCGAATTTCATAATTTTACTAAGTCCCAATATACGCCGAAAATCTCCCCGGGCTATAATCTGACAATTTTGAGGAAAATCCATAGTACGGTTATTCAATTTTCCTTTCCGTAACTGGTTAAGATATGACGTTCCAGAGCAAGGACGCCAAAGTCTTTCATGTACAAGCTGGTGCCTCCAACTCCTGTCAAATAATCACATTCTCTGCCCCTTCCATCGAGCTGTCGGCCAAAAGACTATCGACGCATACGCGGAGAAACGGGAAAACAGATCAAAATTTTCAAAATCGAAAATTTTTTTCTGAACGCATATGCTGTAAAATTATAAAGAAACACCACTCATGCATGTCATTACATCCCGCCGGATTACAAAGAAAAGCCACTCATACACATATCGTTACATCCGTATCATAATTCAAAAACGAAACCAATTAAACATACATTGCTATAAACGGAGATTATTTCTCTTTAAAAATATATATCGTTTATATCTCTGATATTGAGGAATAACAACGTATATTCAAGAAAATAACTTACCGCCAAAATTTATACTTTCCTCGAAATCGCAATAATCATAAACGTTTCAACATTTCAGCTTCTAACTGCAAACAAATACATTCCTGCGAAAGAGAGTATCATTGCGTAGTGATTTTGAAGGCTTCTGCTAGAATAGAACGCGTCTGAGGTCGTATACCATATTATTTCATATTTGTATTGCTTTCCAAAATAGTATTGGTAATGCTAGCAGTAGCATCAGTAGCAGTACCACAGTGTCCTCCGTATATGAAGTTTCCCCCACCTCATACCGCAAGCTCTGAGAAATTTCTCTTAGGCCTATAGCCCAGTATAGTTACCGCAAAGTCTCCCGTCCTTTTTACGACAGTAACTTTATTTTCTAAAAACTGTTTACTGGGGAAATCTGTATAAACAACTTAAAATGAATTACAAATTTATCTTACCTGTAGCCAGCGCGTTGGTATTCCAACGAGGCGGGCCGATTTCGATCCAATTCCAAGTCGTGATGGAATTCATGATGGGCAAAGCAGAAGTTGCAGAGAATTTTTGTGTGTACTCAAGTTTCCCACTATCACTCCACCGACACTCTACACTTCCACTTCATTTCGTCTGTCATCTGCAATATAAAAATTGTTTTAGATCAAGTTCTCGGCGTATTACGGAATTCTAATGCTGTTGTAAGGACTTGATGCTTCGGCACTCTGAGGCTTACCAGACTAGTTGAATGTGAGTGGGATCTGGATTCATCAGGGGCTGAGGCAGGATGGTCCACTTGTTAGCCGACGATGATAGGAAGAGTTTGGGTAATCGGGCCGCTGGGTTTATCAGGCTACTTGTTGCAAAATTTCAGAGCCTCAAAGGTCCACCTAGCAGCATCGAATTCACGAATGCTTCCCAGGTCAGTTCTCTTGAATAATCATGTTATATATAGTAAGCACAATGCGCCATAGCATGCCTATAATTCAGGACAAAGCCAAGCCAAGCATTTAACCTGTGTCGCAATATATATTGACAGTTTCTTCTGCTTCAATACTACATATTTTGGCACCACCGGAGATTGTCTTAAAATACTCGACTACTCTCTTATTGCGAAATGTTCGAAATTACTTGTCTGATAATTTCTTCCACTTTTTAACAACTTAAAGCTACATAACCTTCCTACAATGTACTATGCACTTCTCTGAAACCGTTAGAAAAGCACAATAGCTTGCACTATTCTACGTACGAGTCATCCCTTCAGTTTTCTCAAACAACTAGGAAAACACAATGGCTGGTATTATATTACGCACGAATAAATAAACCCTTCAGTATCTCACAACAGACTTCAGTGCGTCTCCGCAGCACCTGACAAACGTCCTTGTTCGGCGAGTATGTTTGTCGCATTGTGAGGCAAATTTTCTCTATGTCCCGTACCGTCAAATACGCTGGACTCTGTGTTTCAATCAACGACGTTTTCAACTACAGTAGTTTGTGTTAAATTGCGTCAATCTAGGACTTTGGTTCCGCAGGTTTACTTAACTCCCGGAGAAAATCCTATTGCGAATTTCATCGTCCTTCTTAAAATCCATCTCTCTTGACCGGATCAAAACCGGAAAACTTCAGATTCAATGGCCAGCTTGAAAAGTGCTAGACCAAAGTTGATATGTTAGACCAAGGTTAATAACGATACTATAAGTAGTAAAGTTAGTGGTTATGGCGGTGGAATTAGTGTGGTGGTGGTAGTAGCAGTGAAAGACTATAGTCGTAGTAGTAGCAGCAGCAGTAGTAGTAGTAGCACCAGTAATGGTGCTGGTTGTAATAATAGTTTCAAATACAGAAAGAATTAGCGTCGAGGTGCATTGTAAAAGAGAATTCGCCGACCAATTTTTCCTCGAAATATCTAGCAAGGAACCGTGTTCTTCCACGAGTCATAAATCACGACACAAGTCCGACAACTTTACTTCCTTTCATGACGAAGCCATGAAAATCACTTGGTCGCTCCTTTAGAGCCATCGCGCTTGTTCGAGTTTCATAATATTTATAAAGTGATGTATTGACCTGTGTTTGTAGGCATAGTTGAATACATTGGAAATGTCATGAAGATGGAACAGTAACAAGTAGACATATTAGAAGTTTGCAAGGTTCACAATTTTGAAGGTCATCACCAAAACATGGAGATTATTCTCCAAAGTGTTACCTGGACATTACCGAAACTTCATAGCAAAATATATTATAAAGATCCAGGAGAAAGACTAAAGTTAATACATAAAAAATTGGAAATATGCTTTTAGGTACTTCAAAGTGTCTAGAATCTTAACATTTCCAAAGTAACTACAGCATATAGCCTACAGGTTCCATATTCAGGCAAATAGTTCAGACCAGAAGCGTCATCAATTCTGTTTGGCTCGCTTTGTCTGGCTACTCAAAATAAACTGCCTCAGTAATGATGACTTGATGTAGAGAAACAAGTATATCAACAGAAAATTAAGTAAATCAATTTGTGTAAGGCGAAATGAGAACTCACTATCCATTGCAGACCCAAGTTGTCATTCATTTTTGTGTACGAATTACATTTGGATTTAGTATGATGTGTTGTATTGTAGCTCTGGAAAAATAATACTAGTCAACAAGGTTTTTGTCACAAGGGTGAAAATGGTCATTTTGGATCAATGTTTGTGTGCTGATAGTAGATTTAAACTTGAAAATTTTCCATCACGCACCACTTAAGAGAAAAATAGGAAATTGTGAAAAAAAAAAAAAGAATGAATTTACTAAAGAACTTGAGTATCGAACAATGGACTTTATTTATACGGTTACACAGTATATTCATACGTTTTATAACTTATTGTTGCTCAGAATATACTTGAAGTGTATTTTAAGGAATAGGTTCTTTGAAATGCATGAGTCTGCATTAATAAGGCGCGTAGTGGGTGGTATATATCTGTATTACTTTATTGCTTTATGGCGCTAGACCGACAGAAAGCACTGAGAGGGTGGGCTTTTAGAGCGACATAGATTGCATTTTAGGATTAGTTGAATATTGTTTCAGCTTGTGACAAGTTGTATCGCTGGTTTTAAGTGTTCATCTTCGCGTTCATTTACGTTTTCTCAGAATGAAAAAATCTCGTCGTGCGTTTGTAAATTCGCTGAACAGCTTTTGTTACGTATGTGGAGAATTTACGGCAAAATCGCAGCATCGGTCTTTATCAGATAAGTTAAAACAAGCATATTATTACTATTTTGAATATAATGTGTGTGATGAGGACAAATCATGGGCTCCCCATGTGTGCTGCACAACATGTTACTCAAAACTGATAAAATGGATGAATGAAGAGAAGACTCGAAGAATGCCGTTTGCAGTTCCAATGATCTGGCGTGAACCGACAAGCCATGCAGAAGACTGTTATTTATATTTAACAAAGATTACAGGATTTTAAAAGAAAACAAGATCTAAAATTGAATAACCTAATGTTCCATCTGCAATAAGACCTGTACCACATGGACCAAAACTCCCTATTCCTAAGCCTCCTTCGCAATTGGAGGAATTGGTTCTTCCAATAGAACAAACAGATGACTTGGCTCAACCATCAACATCCTCTGATCCGTCCTATAGTCCAGAACATCATAAAGAACCCCATTTAATTCAACAATGTGAACTGAACGACTTAATAAGAGATCTTAATCTCACTAAACAACAAGCTGAGATTTTAGGGTCTAGACTGCAACAGTGGAACCTGCTAGCACCAGATACTAGAATTTCATTGTACAGGAAGAGACATGAACGGTTTTCGAAGTATTTTATAATGAAGAATTCTATGTGCGTGTGTGTAAATATAGACGGCTTAATGGAAGAACTAGGATTTCAGCACATCCCAGAGGAATGGACGTTATTCATAGATTCTTCCAAAATAAGTTTAAAAGCAGTGTTATTGCACAATGGAAACACTAAACAATCAATTCCAGTGGCGTATTCAGTGGATATGAAGGAAACTTATACAAATTTGTCAGTGTTACTAGATGAAGTCCAATATAAAACATACTGCTGGCAACTCTGCGGAGATTTGAAAATTGTCGCCTTACTGCTCGGACTTCAGGGTGGATTCACAACATACTGTTGCTTTCTCTGTTTGTGGGATAGTAGAGCGACTGAAAAACACTATATAGTGAAAGACTGGCCTCCCAGAGAAAGCTATGTCCCAGGAGAACATAATATCAAGTATGTCCCTTTAGTGAAACCGGAAAAAGTACTGCTTCCTCCTTTCCTCAAGCTTGGTTTAATGAAGAATTTCGTTAAAGCTATGGATAAAAATAGAGAAGGTTTTGCATATGTAAGGAATATGTTTCCGAAACTCAGTGAGGCAAAAGTGAAAGAGGGAATTTTTGTTGGCTCTCAAATTAGGAAACTTTTGAAAGATGAGAGCTTCGAAAAAAAATTAAGTGTTGAGGAATTAGAAACTTGGAATGCCTTTGGAAGTGTTGTTAGTGGGTTTTTAGGTATTAATAAAGCTAACAATTACCAACAGCTTATACAAGAACTCCTGCATAGTTACCAGAAGTTTGGTTGTCGAATGTCATTGAAAATGCATTTCCTACATTCCCATCTGGACTTTTTCCCAGAGAACTTAGGAGCTGTAAACTATGAACAAGGGGAAAGATTTCATCAAGATATACACAGGATGGAACAACGATATCAAGGAAGGTGGAATTCTAGTATTATGGGGGACTACTGTTGGTTTTTGTTCAGAGAAGGTGACTCAAACTACAAGAGGAAAAAATAACTGTAAGTAATTAAGTACATTTTTTAAAAATCTAGCTTGAAGTCTGTATATGGTTGTTTACTTCAATGTAGGGCTCCTAAGTTATTTGATTAGAGATGTTAATCAATTTAATTTATAAAACTTAAAAAATTATAGTTAATTTGATCCAGTTTTAAATTAATAAAGTAAAAGCCTATTTTGAAGGAAAAAAGGAACATAATACTACTTTTTCTTATTGTAATTATTATTTATGCAGCGTTATTATTTTTCTGTGAAACCTCAGTGTATTTTGTGTATAAATTTTGTATCTTAGGAATTTATTTATTTTCACTGTTGTAATTACGTATTTTGAAATGCGCGAAAACGCGTTTTTAAATCAAAATATTTCTCCTTCTTTCACACAAAAATGTTACGTGTTACAGATTTTTCGCTGCCATTTTCGTAATCAGCAGGGTCGATTTAGTAAAAATCAGCTGATTTCATTTCTGTGACAGACAAAAAGTTAAAATTTGTTGACTAGTGTAATTAATAGGACTTACTTACAAATAGCATTTAAAAAACCCGGAGGTCCATTTGCGCCCTTACATAAGCGTGCCATCGAACTCTATCTCGAGCAAGATTAATCCAGACCCTAGCATCATATTTCACCTCCCTCAAATTCATTATACTATTATACTACCATCTACGTCTCGTTCACACCAAAGGTTTCTTTCCCAAAGTTCTTCCAACGAACAATCTATACGCATTTCTGAATTCTCCTATACGTGCTACATGCACTGTCCATTTCAAACGTCTGAATTTAGTGTTCTTAATTATGTTATACAGATGAAGAGTACAATCCGTTTAGTTCTGCGTTGTGTAACTTCCTCCATTCTCCTACAACTTCATCCACCTTAGCACCAAATATTTTACTAAGCACTTTATTTTCGAAAACTCTTAATCTTTTTCCTTCTCTAAAAGTGAGAGTCAAGTATTACAACCATACAGAACAACCGGTAATATAACTGTTTATAAAATCCTACTTGCAGATTTTTAAAAAGAAGAAATGACAAAAGATTCTCAGCCGAATAATAACAGGCATTCCTACTTTTATTCTGCGCCTAAATTCTTCTCAAGTGCGATTTGTATTTCTTACTGTTGCACCAAGCAATTTCAATTTTTCCACCTTTTAACACAATAATTCTTTTTGTTTCACTTCTTATTATGTTCTAGTCACAAGACGTAATCTTATACTTCCTCTTTTCGGGATTGACTTCCAAACATATCTCATTACTTGCTTCAAGTAAAATTCCCGTGTTTTCCTAATAATTTGTAGATTTTCTCCTAACATATTCACTTCATCCGCATAAACCAGTAGCTGATGTAACCCTTCAAATCAAACCCTTTCTGTTCACCTGAACTTTCCTAATTGCATATTGTAGAGCGAAGTCAAAAAGTAAAAGTGACAGTGCATCTCCTTGCTTCAGACGGTAGTGAATTGGAAAACTGTCAGACGAACTCTGTTGTACGTTTCACAGAAGCACATTTTAATTAATCTAACTAATTTCTTGGGAATACCAAATTCAGTAAGAGTATTATATAAAACTTCTATCTTTTCAGAGTCATGTGCATTTTTTAAATCTATGAAGGACTAATTTACTGTGCCCTTATACTTCCATCTTTTCTCCAATATCTGTCGAATACAAAAAAAAAAACTGATCAATAGTCGATCTAAGTACACATAAACCACATTGATGATCCCCAATAAATTCATCTACATCTGAAGTATTATTCTCAAAAGAATATTGTACAAAACTTTATGCGACGTCAACAAAAGTGATATTCCTGGAAAGTTACCACAGTTAATACTTTGCTCCCTCTCAAAGATAGGTACAATTATGTATTCCTTCCATTGATCTGATACAATTTCCTTTCCCAAATAGTACTTAAATCTTTATATTTCACTAAATAATGATTTCCCACTCTCTTGTATTAATTCTGCTGGAATTTGATGAATACATAAATACTTTACAATTTTCGGCTCTTCTATCGCAATTCCGACTTCGCAAAATGTGGGCTCGTGTATAAATGGTTCTGCAGTTTTTATTTCCATATCGTCGTGATCATTTCGATGTGGGCTTTATACATTTATTAGTTGCCCAAAAGTTTTTCCAAGTGTTCAGAATGCAATGAGAGTTTGCAAACATGTCACCATTCTCATCCTTTATAGCGTTTACCATTGCCTGACATCATTTCTTACATTCTTTTATGTCTTTATATAAATATCTAATGCTTTTAGTCTTAATACTGTATTTTTTTTATAACTCATCCAGTATTTCTTTCAAGTAAAGCCTCTTTATGTACCTTGTTTCCGGTCCTTCATTGAAATAACAATTATCTCTATTCGCCTGGACTGAATCCTGTAAGAATTTCAGTTGTGTTTCTTTCATCCTTTCTCCTATCATGCGACAATCTTCATCAAACATGGTTTCCTTTTTTAGGTTCATAATAACATATGCTCTACTCACCTCTAATTTTGATATAATCTCCGATATTTTCCCACACGCTATTAATATCTAATTACTTCTCAACTTCGTCGGAAGACCCTAAAGTGTCAAATCTATTTGAAACTTCGACCTGATAATGTGTTTTGCAATTCCTTGTACAAGGTATCCTTTATATGGTAGTCTTTTTCTTTTGTCAGCTCCAACTCGGACACTTTTAACGTATATTGAAGTAGTAGTAGAAGAAGAAGAAGAAGAAGAAGAAGAAGAAGAAGATGATGATGATGATGATGATGATGGCGATGATGATGATTATGATGATGGTGATTATTATGATGATGATGAAGAAGATTAAGAAGAAGGGAAACAAACAACTTAATTCTTCATAAGAAAACTTTGAAATGTCAGATATTTCTTTTATAGTAAGTGAAGTGTCATGGAAATAAAGGAAAAAAGTTGAATATTATTGCCTTGTAAGTGCCTAAGGTTAATCTGTAGACAAAGTTGATTTCCTCATCGGAAATTCAACCGAATATTGTCTCTTTTATGACAAGCTACGTCGGAATAAATGTCGTACACGTAAGGAAATGGGGATAAAAATGACGTGATGATACTTTTAATTTTATAAGGAAACAATGGCAGTATAATAACAACAATAATAATAATAATAATAATAATAATAATAATAATAATAATAATAATAAAGACAGAATACGCACTAACTGCTTGCAAGCTACTGTGCTTTTTTCCCCAACATTTATGCCCGTCATTGCTCCGGACGTACTGCAGTCTTAGGCTTATTCTGCTACCTATGCTTTACAATTTAATACCGATTCATCAGTCCTGTTACATTGATTAAGGTATACAGTCCATATATAGAACTGGGTTCAAAATCTTTTGGTTCTAGAGAATCTTTCCCAAAGATAAGGTATCTTCTGCGAGCCAATACGTCACAGGAGCAAATAATGTGCTGGGCTATTTCAGTCTCCTTCCCGCAGAATCTACATTCTACGTTACCTTGAAGTATGCCCATTATATTAAGATGCTTTTTCACAGATGCATGACCCGTTAGAAAAGCTGTAACTGCTCTCAGATGAAATCTGTTACATTGTAGTAATATTTCAGCTTTTTTGTTGCATGGTCTAACAGTATATTATTTCCCATGGTTGATAACTGGTGTCTTAATTCAGGTTTTATAGTGTTGGAACTTGGACCATTTTTAATTGCTTCTCTGACAGAACACCTAGATATGCCGAGAGCTTGCTCTGGTCCGATATATATTTTGAAACCAGTCCTTGTCTTGTAAGTTGGTCAGCTTTTACGTTTCCCTCAATACCACAATGCTCTGGTACCCAAATGAGTTTAACCTCATTCTGTTCTGCCATTATCTAAATTATATTGAGGCAACTAAGAACAAGTCCTGAAGTAACAATGTGGCTATTTAAACCCATAAGTTCAGCCTGGCTACCCGAGAATATAAGAATCTGCTTTCCTATATAAACTCTTCGTATATATTCAAGAACTCATTGGATAATGCCGTATATCTCTGTTTGGAAAACAGTGGCATATTTACTCTATAGGAAGCCTCATTACTGCATAGCGTCTTAAAAATAAGACTTGCGTAAAATACTGATTTCTATGGACCTTTTTCTTGTTTAGTACAGTTGGAGGCATTATTGAGAAAGTAAATAATTATTACATTGTATTGTGGTGTTGCAGTGTCTGAATTCCACGCGAACATTTGTTCATACCAGCTAATTTTTGACAAGATGGCAGGATAACTGTATTTTGTAACGCACCGCGGGTAACTTCATTGTTAGTTACTCTGTAATGGTGATACAGACATCTGATTTTTATTTTCACATAATGAGTTGAATATTTCAGTTTTCCTGTGGTATATAACAGCAATAAAATTTTCTTATATGTTGCTAGGTACAAGGTGAAATAAAGTGCCGTCCGAAAAATAGGACGCCATGCCGTGTGCACTCCTATAGTATTCTTTATAATATGTATATGGTTTCCATTACATTGTTTTATTTCCAGTCTAACCGTGAGTGAAATTCTGCGGTTAATGGAAAATCAAAATAATAATAATGAGAGTCTAATATATGTGACCCCTCCAGACGTTTCCCATGATACAGATAGAGATAGTGATAAATCGATCGACGAGCATGAGGCTAATTTGAATAATCTTGGCAGTAAAATGCTACTTAGTAAAGCGGAATTACAAAAAAATATATATGTAATGATAATAATGAAGATGACATAGTTGATGAAAGTATGCCAGAGTCTTCTAACATAAGAGCTGCAACAAATGATTTTGAAAGTACATTAGACAAGAATGAAGCTGAGGTTTCTAGCACAATTTATTGCCGTCCGAAAAGAAGGAAGCTAATATTTAAAAATTTCCAAGACAGGGAAGGTAATTCCAGCCTAGATGGCCATCGTACTACTACAACTAAAAGTACTATTATTATTACTACAACCACCAACCTACAGCTCTGTGGCATTGTGGTCTAAGGCATCCTGCCTCGGACTCCCGTTACGGAATGCGCGCTGGTTCGAGTCCTCATGGGAAGATACTTTCTCATGAAATTTCGGTCAGTGTATGGGACCAGTGCCCACCCAGCACTATCATGCACTTGTGGAGCTGCGATAGGTAGCGAAAATCCGGTTTCGAAAACCAGCTATAACGGCTGGGGGGGAATCATCGTTCTAACCACATGATACCGCTATTCTGGTTGGATGATAGTCCACCTCTGTTTCGGCATGTGGACGTGAGACCAGCAGCAGTCTGGTCTGTCTTGGTCCTTCATGGGCTGTAGCGCTACGGATTTTTTACAATCACCACCATCAGCACCAGCGCTAGCAGCAGCAATAGCAGCACCATCACTAGCAGCAACAGCAGTAGGCCTACCAGCGCTAACACAGAAACAGCAGCACCAGTTTTGGCAGTACCAATGTTAGCTACAGTCGCAACAATACAGTGGTGGTCCATCTTCTCTTATTTTCTTGATGTTGCCATAGTAAATGCTTGTTTTCTGTACAGAAAATTGAAGCCTCAAAACTCTTCAGAACAGCTCCTCAACTTTTGCAATCTCCTGGCTTTTACAGTACTGAAAAGGCATGGGGTGAGTTCCCACTAAGGAAAAATTGTTCCTATTCCATCAGGAGACATAAGATTTGATGGTCAACACCACTGGCCAATTGAAAATGAAACACAGCGAAGGTGTGCTAATTGTACAGAGAAAGCAAAGTTCATCTGCAGCAAGTGTCAAATAGGACACCACCCTAAATGTTTCTACCCTTACCACACAAAATAGTGTTGTACAATGCGTAGACTTGTGTGAGAAGGGCAGTTGAACTACTGATTCTAATATGTATACGTATTTGCTACATAATAAACACATAAATACTATTTGAACTACAAAAAGGGGTTATTCTATTCAACTACTGTATCACTGGCCATTATGCATAGCGCTTATTTATGGGACGGTCCTTAATTTTTATCACAGAAAGTAAATAAAGTTAAAAATGTTAAGAAAGCATTCTTAAGTTACAAACTAGCAAACGTAAACTCAGAAACACATTTTTCAAGTCATTAATAGAGGAAAGTGCCCAAAACCGGACCCCCATTTTGTTTTTGATTTAAAAGAATATAAAACAGCAAAAAATTGGGTTTAAAAGCATGTAATATTTACTTTATAATGTTATGCACCATTTATATTTTATTTTTAGAAAATATAATTAAAAATTGGTATGAAAAAAAATTATTTCCAATAAACTTACAATTTGGCAATTTGAAAAATAGTTGCCAAAATTGGACCCCTTGTAAAAATAATAAAAATAACACTAAACAAATTCGGAAGAAGGTATTGAATGGGAGAAAACATAATCTAGTTACAAAGTATAAGTATAATATTACAATTACAGGTTTTAGTTTTTAAAAAGAGATATAGGATGTATTCAAAAAAGATACACAAAACGTACAACAGAATTAAATCGTTTAGCGACAAAAATCGCAGATGTTCACGTCCTTTTCAGTCCCAGCACATAACGCAAATGACCCAAAGTTCCCCTTTAGAATCCTCCGAAAATTTTCTGTCACAAAGCACACATACCAAGCATCATCTTTGGATAGGAAAACTTTCAAGAAGATATCCAATTCAGATATTCCAGAGGTCACGTTGTTTTCATCTTCAGTGCTTGATTCTTACATTTTTCACAAAATTTAGACGATTTTCACGAGCCCTTTCACTTTTCTTGAAGGCTGTACTTCTGAACCACGTCCCTGGCCGCGAATGCTTTTGCGTCCTTGAGCACGATTCCGTGCTTGTTGTTCACCTTCCATTGCTTCTTTAGATTTCTTAGCTTCCACCAATTGGGCTTCATAAGACGTAGATGTGATGATCGTAGAACTGCAGATCTTTCGCCCCCTATTCGAGAACCTCCTTTTTAATTTTGGAATGGGAGTGATGTCAAATGGGCTTGTCTTAGAAGATGTGGAACCCTGAGGGTCCTCAAGTGTAGCTGATGACAGAGGAACACCCTGACCTGCCGAAGATATTGATCGTTGATTTGGGTCAAATTTTACAATAACTTGTGGTTCGTTCACATCACATTCTTCTCCGTTCTCTGGAAAGCTCTGATGTTCTGCTGTTCGTTTCTTTAACACAGATTCATAGAAAGAGAAATCTCGTTTTTGTTTGCCTCTTCAATGTATTCGGCATCTGAAAACAGCTTCTTGTTCAAGGGTTGCTTTAAATCAATTGATTGCCATTTGAGCTGTTTGGCATCTAATGTAGGCTTTGCCAAACAGGTCCATTCCATCAAAAGCACTGACAGCACGTTCATTGTGCCTTACCCACTGTCTGATTTCCTTGCTGCAGTGAACTTTCAGGGGAACCATGAAAGTTTTGTCCAAAGATTGTAGTTTGTGTGAAGAGTGGGGTGGCATCGACACAATTGTAACAAGATTTGTTTTTGCCAAGTTGATCAGATCAATATTCTGTGTGTGACTAAAGTGGACATTCAAGAGAAACAGCACAGGTTTTTCCTTTGTAGGATTGGCAAACTCGATGAAGTGTCGAAACCACTGAGTGAAGGAGTTCATTTGGATCCACCCTCAATAGCACGCTGTAAAGATTGTTCCTTCCTTCTCCATTATTCTCTTGAAATTTGGAACAAAATTCCAATAGAATAAGAGTGTGTACAAATACAAGTAGACTTTAAACATGAAACAATAAGGGGTTCAGTTTAGACAACTGAAGGGGTTCCGGTTTACGCGACTATAGACAACATTTTGTTAACTCAATAGATTTTTAACCAAAAATTTAAATTAAGCGGTTTAATGACAAGCAGTAACCTTAAACCTTACCATTTAAGGATATATAGATCGAATGGCTTAACTGCCAATATCTAGGAGAAAAAAAATGTAGCACAGTGTAAAAACTTTTTCCACTGTCAAAACACGCAATTGCGGACTGATAAGCAACGAGTGAAGCGGGCGACGTGTGTGCTCCGCTACAGAGTGGTAGAAGCCTAAACTACTATTTACACTTAGTACTGCTAGAATTCAAGAGAATGCAGAGCCAGGAGACCGGGGGTCCACTTTAGGGGGAGGAGTCCGGTTTAGGGCACTTTCCTCTAACTTTATGCAGTAATGGGTTAAGCTAACCATTGGTCTGATGCCATAGACTCCTGATCCAGTCCCTGAATCTGTCTTTGATCCGTCTGTTTACCATAAAGGAGATTTCTCAGGAAATATTGCAATTTCCTTTTTCCAAATTTCAGAGTCAACAATTACTCTGAAATTCTTTGTATTATGTCGAACAGGATTAATATAGTCTAATTCCATGCACAGTATGTCATCTGCCATAAATCTCTTGAATTCCAGGAAACCTGACTCTACATCTTAGAATATCAGTTGCTTAGAATGCTGCAGTCTATAGACAGCCATTCTCGCTTCCTTCATTACTACAATGTCTAATAGAGTCCAGTTAAGAGTGCTTCGATAGCTGTAGTGTGAGTCGTTTTCATGGCTCCCGTTACAGCCATACAGGCTGTTCTTTGAATTCTCCATAGTTTGATTTTGGAGTTGTTTTAAGAACATTTTTCCAACAAACAAGGGCTCCATAGGTTATAGATGGTTCGATTATTCTAGTGTAGATACAGTGAATCATACTAGGCCTTATTCCCATTTTTTTTTCCTTACGTTCATCTAACAGTTTCAAAAACTGTATTTGCTCGTTGTGTTATTCTTTTTAAATGTTGATTTCAGTCTACCTTAGAGTCAAAAATCACCCCTAAGTACTTGTCTTCCTAAACCATTTTGAGTTTTTCACCTTTAAGAAATAATGATCCTAATCCCTTCAAATTTCTGTGTCTGGTGAAAGGTACTAAGGCTGTTTCATGAGGACTGAACTTAAGACTTCTCTCTCAGCCCATGTTGTCACATTATTTAGGGCAACTTGCATAAGTTCCCTAATAGTATTCCTGAATTCTCCCCGAACTATGATGGCTATACCATCAGCATAGCCCTTAATGTATCAAATCCTGAAATACTTATTTCATCCAGTAATACGTTTACAAATAAGTTTCAGTTCATTATCTCAGTTATTGTCATTATTGTGGTCTTGGCTTTTATCATTGTCGTGATCATTATAATGGTCCTTGTTGTTTTCTTATAATTTTTATCGTTGTCCTTGTCATTATCGTGATGTTTATTGTGGTTATTGTCGTTGTCCTTGTATTGGTCCATATCGTAACACTTACAGTGGTCATTGCCGATAGCCTTGTAGTGGTCCTTATCGTGATCATTGTTATTGTCCTCGTAGTGTTTATTAAAATGATCCTTATTGTCATTGTCCTTGTAGTGGTTCATGTTATCCTTATTGCAGTCATAGTCATTGTTTATGTAGTGGTCCTTATAGTGGTCATTGTCATTGTCTTTCTAGTTGTCCTTATCATGATCCTTGTCGTGGTGAGTAATTGTTGTCGTAGTGGTAATATCGTTATATTTATCGTGGTCAGTTATTGTCCTTGTAGCGGCCCTTATCGGAATCCTTATCGTTGTCACTGCCATTGACTCTGTATTGATCCTTCTTGTGGTCATTTCGTCGTAATTTTCATTGTTCTTATAGCAGTCCATGGCGTGATCTTTATCGTGCTCAATGTTAGTGTCCTTGTATTTATCGTGATATTCGTGGTTCTTGTCGTGAAACATATCATCATCCTTATCGTGGTCCATTTCGTTATCCTTGTCTTGGTTTTCTCCTTGTGCTACCATGGTCATTGTTGTCTTTGTCCCGGTATTTATCATGGTGATTTCGTAGTCCTCGTGGTCCTTAACGTAGTCCATGTCATGGTTATTACCGTGATCCTTTTCGTGGCCCTTATACTCTTAGTGTCCTTCTTTATATCTTTGTTATGTTCCTTATCTTGGTTCTTGTTGTCTTTGCCGTGGTCCTTATTACTGTATAGTTTATTTTCGTGGTCCTTATCGTTTTTATTGTTGTCTTTTTCATGGTTTTTACCGTCGTATTTATTGTTTTTACAATGGTATTTGTCGTATTTGTTATGGTATTCATGGTCTTGGTTCTTGTCGTGATCCTTTTGTGGCCATTGTGATTCATACAATGGTTCATGTCGTGGACATTATCGTAATAATTATTGTAGCCCATGTCATGATCCTTATCGTGGTCGATTTCGTGATTCTTGTCATGGTCCTTGTTGTCCTTCTCTTCATCTTCGTCCTAATCATAGTCCTTATAATAGTAGTTGCTGTTGTCTTCGCCATGATCCTTATCGTGGTTCGTGTTCTCTTCCTCATAGTCCATATCATGGTCTTTCTTCTTGTCGTGATCATTATCGTGGTCCTTGTCTTTCTCCTTTTCTTGGTCCTTGTTATATTACTCATGGTCCTTGTGGTTTTTGTCATTGCTACCTATTTATATTTTCATAATAACATTGTTTTTCTCATGCGATAATTTACTTTTTGCCACACGGTTAATTCCATAATTTCATAAAAGATAAAAGATAATATAACGTAATCAGGGACCTATACAAGAAATCGACACATAACTAATAACATTTTGACTGGTGAGTACTTTGGAATAGACTGAAAACACGCATGCACTGCCAAATATCTTCCGGCATGTTTACGTCGATATCGTGTGAACCGCGCTATAGAACTTAAACTTTCGCATGAACAAGAATCGTCTCATTCCTCTTTTGTGGAACTGTACATAAGAAATTCATCGTAATTCAACATGTCCGCCATCCATTTCATAGCATTGTCTCAACCTTTCGCCTGTAGCCCTAAAGCTAATCATCAGCTTGTTGCCTTTAATCGCTGCACATGCTTCCCGAATACGATTCCTCATGTTCTCTAGATCTCGTACTTTCGTTTTGTACACTCTGGCCTTCATAAACCCTCAGGCAAACAAGTCGAATGGCTTCAGGTCAGGTGAAAGTGATGGCCATATTCGTAGTGAACCTCTGCCAATCCATCTGTTAGGAAAACGCTGGTTGAGGGACGCTCTAACATTTAACGAAAAATGCGGGGGTGTTGCGTCGTGTTGAAAGGCAACACTGTCAACAATGCCATCCTGCTCTAGCTGTGGTTCCAGGAAGTCTGTCAGGGTGTCCAAGTAAGTGTTGCCTGTAATGGTACATTTTGAGAACTTGAAAGGGTCATAAACAGTGGTTCTTGTAAGTTCACTTTTGAGGTGTCCCTTTCCCATTCGTGGTGGCTCGTTACCCCATACGAGACAATTGTGTTTATTCACTTCGCCACAAAAGTGGAATGTGGCCTCGTCACTAAGCAGGATATGTTCGAATAAGTTCTCGTTGTTCATAGCCTCCATTAACTGATAACACTGGCCTAAGAGCTGCATAATCTTCCACGTCTAGTTTGTGTACCACCTAGATGTGATAAGCACGTTTTTTCAATGTAAACCTCAAAATCTTCAACACAGTTGCTGTGGTTATATCTAGCTCGTTACTTAAACTAGGAGTCGTTGCTTCAGGACTTTTTTTCGATGGATTCTCTGATCTGTGTCACAGTCTCCTCCGGCACGGCAGGTCGACAGGAATGTGGAGCATCGGCAGCATTACCTGTCCTCTGAAATTTATTGACCAGGAGTCGGATATTTGCTTCTTTTGTCTCGGTTGTGGAATTTCCTTCCAAAAACTTCTCTTGCGCCTCTTCATACGTTAAAAAGCACAATCGAACACCGACCAAGTTTCATACATAGAGGTTGTCTAAATTCCAACGCGCACGATTCTGCGCCGCATGGTGAGTGACGTCAAAGGCAGTCCTCCGCTTCTCGACTCCTAAGTCTGCTGTCTTACTGTAAGCTCGTTACTTTGTATCAATCTATTGTGAGGCGTGTGTTGCGTGTAAAGGAGCAGTTTCAGAGTGCATTTTCCCTGAAATATTTTCTCAGGTGCAGTAAACGTTATTGCTATTCTAAGTGACTGAATTCGCAGTGTGTGCAGCATCTCATTGCATTGAATTTTACAAGAAATTGTTCGTCATCTTTTTTGTCATCTTCATTGTCAACTTTGTCAATCTTTTAGGCTTCTTTCATATCGCAGTTTTCTTTTCAGGCAGAGAGGTTTGTTTTGAAAATGACTGGAACTCGATGTGCTGTCGCTGTATGTAATAAGAGTCGAAATAAAACGAGGTCTAAGTATGTTATATTGGATTTTCCAAGGATATTTCCCGTAGAAACCAATGGGTGCATAAATTCAATCCAAACACGCCTTATTTCTGTTCAGATCACTTTCTACTGCAGGGTTAAGAAACAGAGTTGATGGCAGAGTTGCTATAAACAGAACCTGAAAGATCTTTAATGAAATCAGCAGTAGAATACCTTCAAATAACTGCAAAGTCATAAATTGAAGTCTGATGGAGAACCTAGTTCTTCTAGGCATTACAGACTCCAAACACGAGAGAACAGGAAGTTATCAGCAGAAATACTAGAAGAAAAAGAAAGCTTAGGTAATGAACAAGGAAGAAAAGAAGACGAAAACAATGCGAGAGAAATATTGAAAAAAAAGTTGTTACTTCTAAAAAAGTGAGTTGATTCAGACCGAAAAATATGAAGAAGATGAGAAAAGGAATTCTTTTTCTGAACAAGAAACAGCAGAAGTTGAATAACAGAGTAGAGAAATATTCCAAGGTTTGGTCATCTTTGTTCATGAAAAATCAAATCCAACTGCTCCTCGCAAGATGAGCACCCGGAGAGCTGAACTTGGCTTTCACTCACTTTATGTTACCTTAGTAAACGACGTTATATATTTCTTAAAAAACAGCTTAAGACGCCGCTACCTGGAATTTCAACACAGCAAACATGGGCGTCACCATATAACATGAGGAGAGGATTGCTAGAACAAAATTTGTTCCAGTTCTTGGAAGTTGCTGGAACGAAACTAAGTAGGACGGAACGTATAGTTATTCTGATGTTTGACGAGATGAAAGTGAAACGAACTTGCGAGTATGATGTGAAGAATGACGAAATTGTCGGCCCATCGAATTATATGCAAGTTGTCATGGTTCGTGGTTTATTCTCAAATTGGAAACAGCCCGTATATGTCAATTTCGATACGAAAATAACACCAGCTATAATCACCTCAATAACTTGTAAATTGAATAAGGCAGGTTATTTGGTTTAAGTCATTGTAAGCAGTGGCGGTGCGTCAATAAGAGCACAAGAGCACGTGAACACCTTGTTTCCATTAATGAACGACTAGTTTTATTATTTGATATCGTATTGACGTAGTGGGGATGTATAATATTAGAATCGAGGATTTTAAACTTCCCGCATCTTGCATAAACTTCTTATGTAAATTTGGCAACATCCGTTCACGTACAAGCCGTGCTCTTTTCGAGATGGTTACAGGAATTTCACGCATGCGCGGGAGAAAATTGTTTTTAGCTGGCCGCTTATGACTCGTCAAGAGCACAAAGCGTTAAGTGAACATGATGAGTATCTATCCTACAGATGTCAGGAGCATCGGTGCCTATCGTTCACGTGCTATATCTCGAGGAGGAAATTTAAAAGCCTGTAGATGTCAGCATCTGACTGTAGGAACGTTTACTTTACGTAGATGTGTGTACAGTGCTGCTACGAGAGTGTAGTTTGTGAATTACTATACTTCAGTGTCGGCATAATATCATAGTTTGGCTTTCAAGCACGTGCTGGCTGACTGTGGTGGTATGAATTTAAGTATCTGTATGGTAGTGTATAATATTTAAGAATAATATTTACTGGCATGTATTTATAGTAATCAATCTATGCGAATGGGATTACAGTACTGGTATAGGCTATAGTGTATCAGTGTGTTGTGAATCAAAATATATTACTGAACACACGCGTTTGTAAATAACGGGACTGTGGTATGTATTCATTATTAACAAACGTGAACAATGAACTCTGTTCAATGAAATTTGGAACAGTAAAGAACTGGGTAAACTGGCTTACCAGGAAAAATTGGAAATAGAAAGACTGAGTTTCATTATTATTACTATTATTATTATTATTATTATTATTATTATTATTATTATTATTATTATTAGTATTATTATTATTATATGTCGTTTTGAATTTATATACTGTTTTTTTTCGATAGTGAAACATTGGAATCATGACATTTCATATTAGACTAAACGTACAATTTCAAATTCTTTTCGATTTTTGAACCACAAAATTGTGAACACATATAATATTTTATCACGAGCCGCCACTGATTGTAAGTGATCTCGGAGGAGGCAACGTTGGACTATGGATAGAACTGAATGTGTCAACAGAGGAAACGTTTCTTTTACACCCATCTCTTTCATCGGAAAACGTTTATGTGCTTGCAGATGTGCCACATGTGCTAAAACTATCCGAAACTGGTTTCTAGACACGGGATTTGTTTTATCTGGAAATGTCTCTATTAATAAAGGCTTTAATAGACTCTGAAGATCCTGAAATAAAAATTAGTCACGAGATAACCAGGCGCATTTGACAGTGGAGAGGAGCATCCCAATTAATGTCCCGCACCTCAGCCGAAGTTCTGAAGACATTTTTACCAGGGAAGGATGCTGAACTTGCCAAACAGACAAGTATATTTTTTTTTAATTTGTAGATAAATGGTTTCACTTAGTGAACTCATCCATCCCGCGTAATTTAGGAGACCCTTCAACCAAACCTAATGGGCAGAACTTGGAGAAACAAAATCATATTCTCAATGAAATGTTGGAAACTATGAATGGCATGAGATGTTGCGGTAAAAGAACAGTTCAGCTATTTCAAAAGGGCTGCATAATTTCAATTAAATCTCTGGAGTTCCTTTTGAAGATTTAAAAAGGTCTTTGGGCATACAAATTATTTTAACTAGCTGGCTAAACCAAGATGCCCTTGGAAATTGTTTTTCGCAAATTAGGTTAAGAGGTGGATTGAATGATCATCCCTCGCATCTCGATGCAGTATACCGAATGAGGATGCTTATATTAGGAGAAATACAGGGTATATTACAAAATAACACTAACACGAATAATTCTGCAGATGATTCCGAGTTCATATCTTGCAGAGGAATTAGTGTGATTGGTGCTCCCATTAACGAAGAAACAAAGTTGAGTAGCACCTTTAATGATATGGTAGGTCTAGAGGGATTCGAAGAAGGACCAGACGACACAGAATTGAATCAACGGTCAATGCCATGGGAATGCATGCCCTAGAATATTTAGCCGGCTGGGTGGCGAAGAAGTTGAAAGACGATTTCCCGTATTTGGTTGAAAACAAGGAAGATGAAAGGAGCAAAGTACAACGCCAGAAACAGCTGGGTTTTCTTGGACAAAGCACCTGTCATACGGAGGATTATGCATTCCCTCATCTGAATGGTTTACACAGACAGTAAATATGAATGAAGGCTTTCAGAATCATCACGGAAAAAAACATTGTGAAACGAGCAGGCGTGGTGAAAAACTTGCAGGAGATTCTATCTCGAAAATATCCCAATGTCCCCACTGAAGTTATAAAGAATTTATTCTTCAGAGAACTTCACAAGAATGAAATTCCTAAACGAAGAATTACAATCCCGAACTGTCACACCCAAGAGAGCACTGTCCGTCTATGATTTGCTAGAAGAAAGAAGGAAAAAGTGTAAGAAGTTGAAAATAATAACAACTTAACCTTCCTATTGTGAGTGGGTCTAAATGACCCATTGCATTTACTAAAATTAACACAAAACTTACAAAAACAGCAATAATGTGACAGGGCTTTGAGTAATCCTAAAAAAACATCATGTCTAATATTTCCTATGACTTTTATTCACAAAAATATAATACTTCGTCATATATTTCACTTTGACACATCTATTGTGATTGGAGCATTTAGACCCAGTCACGGATTTTGATTTTAATTATGAGTTACGGACTGTTGTTGTGTTCCGATACACACTCTCACACACTCTCATACACTCTCACACTCTCTCACAAACTCTCATACTCTCACACTCTGACGCACTCTCACACACTCTCACACTCTCTCATACTCTCACACTTTCACACTCTCACGAACTCTCATACTTAGGCCTACACTCTCACACACTCTTAACACACACTCACACTCTCATACACTCACTCACTCACACTGATATTAGCCGGTGTGTAGGCCTACAGATCTGCTGGATAATCACTTCAAGAACTGTGGGACAGTATGCATGATAGACCTGCTTTCTGTGCAACAATATCACTTCAATTTTTCCATACTACTAGCAGATTTTCTCAGGTTTGACAACAAATCAGTCCGACCAGTGAGATGACGTCATGATAAATTGGCTGCTATTATATCTTTTTTCTAGATGTTTGTGGAACAAATGCCAAAAATATTCTTACCCTACTAAGATGTCGCAGTATATGAGCAGTTGGTGCCATTTCGAGACAAATGTCCCATCCGCCAGTACACACAAAATCCATAGGGAAGTATGGTATAAAATTGTGATGTAAAAACAGCATATTATGTTTGTGCAACAGAAGTGTGCAAAGCAAAGCCAGAAAGGGGACCACGAGAAACAAACCAAGGCAGAAATGTTGGTAGCATTGAAAAGACTGATCGAAACATCACCACGGACAATTTTTTCACCAGCTATATTTTGGCCGGTCCCACGCCGTGGCGTCGTGGTCTAAGGCATCCTGCCTAGGACTCGCGTTACGGAATGCGCACTGGTTCGAGTCCTCATGGGGGAAGAAATTTTCTCATGAAATTTCGGCCTGTGTGTGGGACCGGTGCCCACCCAGCATCGTGATGCATTTGGGGAGCTATGATAGCTAGCGAAATCCGGTTACACAAACCAGCTATAACGGCTGGGCAGGTTATCCTGCTAACCACACGATACCTCCATTCTGGTTTGATGATCGTCCACCTCTGCTTCGGTATGCGGTGGTGAGGCCAGCAGCCGACTGGTCGGTCTTGGCCCTTCGTGGGCTGTAACGCCGCGGATTATTATATTTTTGCCGAGGAACTTCTCAAGAGGAATCTAACTTTAGTCAGAAATCTGAGAAAAACAAACCAGATATGCAGCTAAATTGTACGAGACCAGGGTGTCCAAGCATTTTCGGATTTCAGCCCGATGGAACTATGGTGTCGTATGTGTCTTAGAAGAATAAATCAGTGATTTTGCTGTCCATACTGCATCACGACTGCAGTCTATCTTCAGAAGAGCACAGAAAGCCTGAAATCATATTACATTACAACAAAACGAAGGAGGAATTGACACCACAGATAAACGTGCCAGTACCTACTCTTGCAAAAGGATTGGTAATTATTTTGTGTTTACCAAACGATGGTCTGATTATATGTTTTATAATGTACTCGATATTGAAGGAATAAATGCTTATTTATAATATATATTCATGCGAGTACAATCCAAATAAATTGTACAGATGAAAATTGTTCCTGAAGGAATTGGACTAGGCCTATAATTAACACAAGCAATGCGAGGAAAAAAAAAGATGAAGAAGCCTGACTCAATAAGTTCGGAAAATGTTCCAGGAACTAGTTCAGGAGAAAGTGCAACAAAAAGGAATGTAGACCGAAGAAAGACCAAAGACTGTCAAAAATGTAACAGGTGCAAAGCATTCCTCTGCCAAGATCATGTAAACATTTTAGGCCTAATGCAACATTTCCATAGACTAAATTGGTAATTATTTTGTGTTTACACATTGGAAAATAAGATATTATTTGCTTTTCTTGAAGCAAGGCATAAATAAAAGAAGATGTTTTACTATTATATCCATTTTTCAAATCCTGGGTCAAACTGACCCATTCACAACATGTGTGACAAAGTTTCGAACATAATAGGAAGGTTAAGACATCTGCTTTCATTCAACAACTACGGTACTGCATGTTATTGATACCCACAATTACTGTTATTACTTATTAGGATCCTGGTTGTATAGTAGTTCTTCGGGGAACACCACGTCAGGGAAATAGTAATGCTGAAATCTGTAAATGCTGAATGAAATAAGAGGTTTAAGTATATTTCCTTAACCTTTTCTTCTTTTGTTCTCCCTCCTTATTTTCCACCTTAAAAATAATATTTTGTTACTGTGTGTTTTGTATTCAATTTAATTACTGTATGATGAGAGAAACCTGAACCTATTGTTACAATAGTACCCCAGCTGATTGTCAGCTGGTCAAGGCCGGGCGGAGTGAAAACAGCCCAGGACTGCCCATGACGTCACACGACCCACGTCCCTTGAATACACAGCGCTTATGGGAGTTAGACAACCTGTATGTATGAGTCTTAAGCACCGACAACAGCCACCCGTTCTTCAATAGTAAACATACTAGTAGGGTAAACTCAACGAGTTAGATACTATAGAGAGGCTGAAGACCTCTGATAAGCGCTCCCTGCGGAGGCCAACAGTACTATGGATCGTTCCCTAAAAAACATGGCGATCTATAGTACCGCCAGCCTCCGCAAGGAGTGCTTGTCAAAGGTACACTGCAACGAGTTGGTACTTGTATTATATTTTTCAGATACATCAATATTTAATTTAAACATTTCGCTATAGGTTTTGTAAAAAGCTGATTTATAAATGAAAAAGTAATAATTAAGACTTTAAAATTTCCAAAAATGTATCATTCCCTCGGATTTAAATGAAATATACCGTAAATCATAATATTCGTTGCTGGACAATTAAACCCTCTCAATACAGGTACCATTGCCGCAGAAAATTATAAGATAAGACGGACTGAGCATAAGCGAAATATCTGTATTAATAAGTCTGTACCATCAAGAGTTTAGTATTTATTGTATTTATAGGGGCTACTCCAATTTTATTTTTATTAATGCGTAGGGCTCTTTTTCTTAACAAAGAGGAAAGTTAGCCTTGCATCACACACAATTTGTCATTATTGTTTGAAATAATGTAAGAACAGTTTTATTCTGCAAAAGCCTCTGCCTAGTTGCGAGACACGTGTGAGATCGATGTTTGTTTCAAATTATATTAGACTACACGATGTCTCCATCACGCGACAATATTTGTTTCAAATTATATTAGACTATACGATGTCTCCATTACGCGACAATATTTGTTTCAAATTATATTAGACTACATGATGTCTCCATCACGCGAAAAGAAGTGTACCTAGCTGTGGCTCCTGTTGTTTCTGATAACAATGTTAATCGTACGTATCTTAACGTTTCAATAAATGTGGTGAGTTATGATCATGAGTAACTTTCTATAAGTGTCATTCTTTAGTTATTACGATGCATGCTAAGAGGTTCTTTGTAGTTTTAATAATTGTAGTTTTCAAAAGTTCTCTGTGTTAATTCCAATTTCAAATGAATTTTTCTCAATAACTTAATTACTGGATTTTTTTTTTAATTTTCGCCACTACCTTTCCTATATTTTACTCCTATTAGTTACATACGCCGTCTCTCTTGAAATCACCTGGTGAGCACTGAATTACATAACTTCATATTAGGTTAGATTAGCTGTAAGGTAATTAAATTTGTGACGAAGTCAAAAAATTATTTATTTTTCTTCTGCCGATTAAATTCATCCGTCTTTAGGTGCTTTGCTTTGGTTGCATCGAGTATAGCTTGTCATTTAATATCTGGGCTATATTTAGTGAAACTAATAAAACATAGGCCTACAGCTGTTATAAAACGTAAAGTTTTGTGTTTATTTTACTTTTTACTTATTAACATAGTCTTAATATGTACTCAATTCACAATAATACTAACTTCATCACAGACATTTCCTACAACATCCGAGCCACGCCCCTTTGCTTTGACCAACCGAAACATGGCGGACCAATATTCAATTGTCTTCAACTTTCTGAGGTCTTTGTCCTCTCTATAGTATCCAACTCGTTGGGTAAACTAGGGTCTGTTGGATAGTCGGGCATGTTGGACACTACGTACTTTAACGTGTTACCACGCCACTTGTGGGCACCACATTCTGCTTGAAGTCAATGACGGAAGTAGCCACGACTGTGGCTACTTCCGTCATTGACTTCTAGCAGAATGTGGTGCCCACAAGTGGCGTGGTAACACGTTAAAGTACGTAGTGTCCAACATGCCCGACTGTCCAGCAGACCCTAGTTTACCCTATATCAGCCTGAACGAAAAACCAAATTCCAACGTTAACTTGAAAATGGATCGAGACTTAATAATCACCCTGTACATAAAAATATGAAAATCTATTATGTTCGGTTTTCATATTGTAATCTAATTGATCTCTTGTTATATATTCAAATTGATTATTCATCTGTCGGGAAATTTAGTCTAGATTGTGTGTTTATGTGTACTTAACTTTTGGTGTTTTAATTATTATTTTCTTCTCTTTACCTGCTTTTTTATTGCCGTTTACTTTCCCTTTACATTGAGGCACTTTATGTTTATCATTCAATTCGTTACACACTTGACACGTCGCAATTAAATCTGTATCTTTTCTAAAAATTGGAAACGTAAAAAACGAAGCTGTGGATTTACCATTTGGACTGCATTTTTCTTCTGAGTGTTGCTAGATCGGAATCGATATATATTTATATTTGTTGTGATCATTGTTACTATTTTCCACTCACCTATTTACATTATCATCGCTTCGATACTTCTTTTGGTGTTTCAGACGTGCATGTTGATCCGAATATTTTATCATTGTTTAAAGGTCTTCATTTGTGAAATGTAATTAGTTTTCTTTTTCAGTGCTTCCAATTCTCCTCCTTTCCTTTCCTTTTTTTATTGTCCCATTTACGTTTTTTCTCTTTATTTCCTCCCCGTCTTGTCTTGTTTACGGATGGGTGGATGTAACGGTATGTGTATGAGTGGTTTTACTTTGTAATCCGGCAGCATGTAATGACATGTATGACTGGTGTTTCTTTATAATTTACAGCATGTGCGTTCAGAAAGAAGTTTTCCGATGTGGCAAATTTTGGTCTGTTTTCTCGTTTCTACGCACCAGCTCGATGGAATGGGCAGGATTTGTGACTAGTTGACTAGAGCACGAGGCATCAGCTGGTGCCTGAAAGACTTTGGCGTCCTTGCTCGGGAACCTCATATCTTAACTAGTTATGAATAGGTAAATTGGGTAACTGTACTTTGGTCTTTCCTCAAACTTGTTAGATTATAGCCCGACGAGTTTTTCGGCGTACATTGGGACTTGGTAAAATTGTTAAATTCTAATTTAATATATTCTTTTTGGGAGACCTGCCGTGGTTCTTAAAGTCTTGCGGGTTAAAACGAATTCACATCGGAAAGCTGCACGCTGCAATAGTTACTTAAAATTGTGACTCTGACAGAGAGATTAAGATTAAGAATCGATTGTACCTAGGTATAAGAAATGAACAATGGTAATTGATTGGATTTTGAACTTAAAGTTATTGTTTAGAAAATCGAATTCTGAGTGTGAGTTTTCATGTTACTAAAAATAATTATGGATATGTAACTTGTTTAATCTTAAAAAATGTTGAGATATTGAGGTGAAAATAAATTTGAGATACATTGCATATTCTGCAGTCTAAGAATTTATTAGAGGTTTTAATGGATCAGTAATATAGTTTTGGCAGGTGGCAATCATACAGGTCTGGAGTTTCTTCTAGCAGCTGTTGGCTCGTACGTCAACCTCAGTGGTGATGACATTCGCAATATAACTCCGTTGCATTTAGCGGCCTATCATGAACATGGTGACATTCTAAGCCCCTGTTCACACGAGCGAAATGTCTGCGGAACGGCAGCTGCGCGGCGGCAGCACCATTTTCTATGGCACACTAATTTAAATGTAGCAGTTCACACATGACGGACAGTCTGCGGCAGTGGAACGTCTCCGCATGCAAGCCGCATCGCCCATAGCGGAACGGACGCCGCATGATGGCCGAAAGTTCGCTATGGGCTATTGAATTATATTGTATCAATCACACGAGCGGACGCGGCAGTTTGGCGGCGAGTGTCCAGACGACATATCTTGGCTTTTACGAGAGGAGGGCCCGATACTTTACGTATGCTTTGGCCCTTTGTGTGTCTATAGCACTATATGCGACGATTGTCCAAATCTGACAGAAGGCCTGAGTGACATTCGTGTATCTGATGCTGACAGGTGTGTTATTCTACATCAGCCCCTAATAGAGGTAGGTCCCGTTTCACGGACGAATAGCCTGTTAAGTCTCAGGCATCGGAGCCTCAAGCCATTCCTCTCATCGTCGGCTAACACATAGGCATCTTATCTGAGATCTGATAGAGCCAGGCATATGGGCTGATGAGCCTCAAAACCTTCCCATATCAACATCGGAAACCCGTAAGCCCTACTCTCCCCATAACGTAACCTAATCTACTTTTTACTATTACAGATGATATATGAGGGGAAAGTGGAGAGTTTTGGTGGAATGATAGAGGGAAAACGGAGTACCCCGAGAAAACCCTCTGTAACGTCTGGTTGAGTCACAGTCGACATATCACACGTGTATTGTAGTACTGGCTGTTGGAATTTTTTAACTTGTAGTGATGCATTGCGCAATGCGATTTTGTTCAATGAGTGATATGGATGTAGAGAAAGTTGACGTTGAGGTGTTTGTGATCGAGAATGAGAAAAGCCCATATATTTAGGACGTTCAAAATGAAGAGTACAAGGACAGAAACAAAAATGTTCAGCGTGGTACGAAATTTGTTGTGTACTGTTTCTCATTTTCATGGAACATTCCGACGCAGTAACAAAATGTGTTAATAAGTAGTCCTTGTCAAATATTTCTGGCATAAGCCTATACAATAATATATAAATTGTTTTAATTTATGAAATTTACTTTTTACTTCATTAAATTTTCTATGTACTTTTAATAAAAAGTGATGACACTGATAACATTTCAATTTTTTAAAATAAAACAAACGGTAACCTTAACATATTTCATTCCAGTAAACTCTATTTATTATTGACAATTCCTTCTAATCCCTCTCTCTTTACCTTCTACTAAAGTACCGGTAATATACGTACAGTAATATATTTTCTCCAAAGTGAATACGAAATTAAATGCACTTATTACTTATAACAGTTTCATTTCAACACTTAAATGCATACAACTATTGGCATTAATTTGCCATAAATGTTAGAGGAAGCATTCTATTCGGGGTAATGCCACATCTTAAAGCTTCATTGCTCATGTAAGATCTGTGGAATAAAATAAATGAATGAATGAATGAATGAACGTTAATACGAGTGTATTCTTTCTGAAGGAAATTTTCAGAGTATGATACAATTCATCGAAGCTGGGAAATGTCATTTTGATGTTAATTAAAATAAAATGATTCCTCCTTGCGCAACAAGTTAAACAACACATAAAAAGTTCCTTGTTATAAAGGACTGCTGACTAATGTCTTCATCTTTACTTTTCTTATCAATAATTACATTTCGAAATACACTAGTACTGCATGGTGATTAGCATCTATGGCGACTGTCCACCACAAATCCTTTCGTCCGTCTTTCATCTGCTCGTGTGGTCTCACAATGGTGCGACTGCCGCACGGCTGCCGTTCCGCAGACATTCCGCTCTTGTGAACTGGGCCTAATACTACTTTTACCTATGTTTGCGAAAGCAAATACAGAAGATGACACTGGAATAAATGAATGAATGAATGGATGAATGAATTAATGAATGAATGAATGAATGAATGAATGAATGAATGAATGAATGAATGAATGAATGAATGAATGAATGAATGAATGAAGCGGGCAGGGAAGATGTAACTGTATGTGTATGAGTTATTTTTCTTTGTAATACGAGAGGATATAATAACATGTATGAGTGGTGATTCCTTTCCTTCCTTGTAGATTTCCGATGTGGCAAATTTTGATCTATTTCTCGTTTCTCCGCGCATGCGCCTTGGCCTTGGCCGCCAACTCGATGGAGAGGGCAGGATATGTTGGGAGTTAACTAGAGCTCGAGGCACCAGGTGGAACCTGAAAACTTTTGCGTCCTTGCTCGGGAAACTAATATCTTAACCAGATATGAAAAGGTAAATTGGGAAACTGTACATTGGGTTTTTGGCTGCACGCCCTCCCAAAGCAACAGTACAGGATTTTGAGGGAAAATGTGTGGAGTACCTTTTGCAGCATAAAGCTGATACTCAGTTGCGTGACAATCATGGCCACACAAGAATTCACTATGCTATGGCAGGTGGCAACCAAACGGGACTGGAGTTCCTTCTAGCAGCTGTTGACTCGTACTTCACAGTAGTGATGACATGCCCAAGAGGACTCTGTTGCATTTAGAGGCCTATCATGAACATGATGACACTCTAAGTCTCCATTTACTCTGTTTTCAAGTGCAAATATCAAAGATGACACTGAAAAAAGAACAATAAAATGTAAATAAAAAGCGGACAGGGGTGTAACAGTATGTATATGATTGGTTTTCTTTGTAATCTGGCAGGATATAATGACATGTATGAAGTGGTGTCTCTTCATAATGTCACACAATGTGCGTTCAGAAGAAAAGATTCGCGATGTGGCAAATTTTGATGTGTTTTGTCGTTTCTCCGCCGATGCGCCGATAGTCTTTTTGGCCGCCAGCTCGATGAAAGTGTACTGGGCACATAACCCGGAGGTCCGGGAGTCGTAATCATGCTCTGCTGCCATTGAAGCAATCGTAACTACATTACTGGTACATTAAACCCCTATTAATTCCTTACACATCAGTATATGCAGCTTATCTCAAATTTATTTTCACCTCAATAACTCAACATTTACTGGTGATTAAACAAATTAAATATCCAACATTATTTTGAGTAACATAAACTCACATTCAGAATTTGTTTTTCTAAACAATAACTTCAAGATCAAAATTCAATCAATTAATATTTTTCATCTCTTATACCTGGGTAGAATTAACTCTTGATCTTTATCACTCTGTCAAAATAATCACAAATTTTACGTAACTATTACAGCGTGCAGCTTTCCGGAGTGAATTCATTTTAACTGGCAAGAGTTTACGAACCACGGCAGATCTCCCAAAAGAAAACATTAATTTCGAATTTCATAATTTTACTAAGTCCCAATATACGCCGAAAATCTCCCCGGGCTATAATCTGACAATTTTGAGGAAAATCCATAGTACGGTTATTCAATTTTCCTTTCCGTAACTGGTTAAGATATGAGGTTCCAGAGCAAGGACGCCAAAGTCTTTCATGTACAGTTGTCAAAAAAAAAAAAGTGGCCGCACTCGTCAACAGCGAATATTTTCAAAGTCCACTTCGGGTCGCTGCGATGTTACACGATGCATGTGCTTGTACAAGCAGTTCCGGAACTATGAAAGTGTTCCATATCTGCGCTTCGTAGACCTGCGGTAGATTGCTCGTTTAATGACTGAAACGTTGTGGGTTCGGGCCTTCTTCATGTTTTCATTTTATTTTTAATCGTTCTTTAGCGATGTAAATGATATTCAAATTACCATTTATATCCAGTTATCGCTCTTTATGGATATCACGTTATTTACATTTTGTTATCGTTCTTTAGAGATATGAATAAAATTCAAGTCATCATTTGTGTTCTGTTATCGTTTTATAACGATATGAATAATAATTATTATTGTATCTCCAATGGGGGTTAGCCCTATTTTACATATGTATGTTAGGGCTATAGTTTTATACACAAAAAACATAAGCATAAAGAGGAATGGAAAAGAAAATTAAATTAGCTTACGCGATGTAAACAAAACATAAACAATCCGTAAATTAGGCATTGCGAATGCAAAACAAATATCAGGTATCAATTTGAAACACAAAAACATTAACAACACATATAAGCAACACTTCTATAACACAAATATGCAGCTTTCCGTACCATACATAATAAATTAATATACAACAGTCACAAAAACACGATCAAACTATAATTACGACATTGCGACGACATCAAGCATCCCATAACTGACTCACATTACATAACAAATCAAGCATCCGTTACAACACATACACTTGAACATAGTAACCACAATTTTTAAAGTTACAAATTTGGCTCCAAGAAGAATAAATAGGACACTGTTACTAATTACTATTCTTCTACAATTTCTTAAATGCATTTTTAATAAATCTGTGAAATTCCGATCTGAATAATATTCACGTTTTTTATATTGTTATCGTTCTTTAGCGATTTACATAATATTTAAGTTATCATTTATATTCTGTTTTCCTTCATTAGCATTATAAAACAATATTCAAGTTATTTGTATTGTTAGAGTTCTTTCGTAATATAAATAATCTGTATTTTATGTAAGTAGTCATTATAACACAAATAATCATCTTTCTTTGTAAAATAGGTTATTTTGTTTAGATAATTAAATACGCATTATATAATATCTTATATTAATTAAACAAACCTATATTTATCATTTATATTCTGTTATCGTTCTTTAGTGATACTGTATAAATAACATTCAGGTTATTTATATTGTAATCGTTCTTTAGCAATATAAATAACATAAATTTAATATTAGGTTTGGAAAAATCCAGTTGCATAAAACTGGTATTAGTTTTTCTTTTTGTATTATTACATTATACTATCTTGAACCACAATAAAATAAACTGGAGTAACGAGGAATTGAACCTGAGACGATGACATCTAAATTCCGACGTTCGTCCGCTGAGCTACGAGGGCAAAAGTGTGGAAACATTTTCGGAAAAATTGGCCCAATCACACTCTAAGATTTTCTGATGATTCGTAGAAGCTAGTCCAGGATGCGGGGGGCAAAGTCTAATTGAGATTTCCCGGTCTCTGTTAGGGTCAAACAACCTGATAGAATTAATATTTAACCCTTGGCGTGACTTTCGGTGAAGTCCGGAGGTCCCAATTAGTCAAATCCACTCTCCTCATCTCCACGCTTGGGCCCCCTGAAATTTAATAAGATGCGAAAGCGATAGTTGTGTGCGGAAAGCAACGGGATGTTACCGCAATTAGACCTATCCTTCCCAAGAAATACTGCAAACATGAGCAAAGGAAGCTTTTAATAGAAGAAGAAGGATATTCTGCGGACCTCTGGAAAAAGAACTAAGGAAGAGACTAGTGAAGTGCGTTGTGTGGAGTGTGGCATTGTATGGGGAAAGAACATGGACATTACGACGAAATGAAGAGAAATGAATTGAAGCATTTGAAATGTGGATGTGGAGAAAAACGGTGCGTGTGAAGTGGACAGACAGAATAAGAAATAAAATTGTGTTTGAGAAAGTGAGTGAAAAAAGAATGATGCTGAAACTGATTAGAAAGAGAAAAAGGAATTGGTTGGGTCTCTGGTTGAAAAGAATAATAGACGACATTAGGATAAGTGGATCATATGCGGAGACTAA